>NC_072396.2:54537575-54840606 GCF_028885625.2 Pongo pygmaeus | reverse complement strand
AATGGAATTTCTAGTTCTAGATCCCTGAGGAATCGCCACACTGACTTCCACAAGGGTTGAACTAGTTTCCAGTCCCACCAACAGTGTAAAAGTGTTCCTATTTCTCCACATCCTCTCCAGCACCTGTTGTTTCCTGACTTTTTAATGATTGCCATTCTAACTGGTGTGAGATGGTATCTCATTGTGGTTTTGATTTGCATTTCTCTGATGGCCAGTGATGGTGAGCATTTTTTCATGTGTCTTTTGGCTGCATAAATGTCTTCTTTTGAGAAGTGTCTGTTCATGTCCTTCGCCCACTTTTTGATGGGGTTGTTTGTTTTTTTCTTGTAAATTTGTTGGAGTTCATTGTAGATTCTGGATATTAGCCCTTTGTCAGATGAGTAGGTTGCGAAAATTTTCTCCCATTTTGTAGGTTGCCTGTTCACTCTGATGGTAGTTTCCTTTGCTGTGCAGAAGCTCTTTAGTTTAATTAGATCCCATTTGTCAATTTTGGCTTTTGTTGCCATTGCTTTTGGTGTTTTAGACATGAAGTCCTTGCCCATGCCTATGTCCTGAATGGTATTGCCTAGGTTTTCTTCTAGGGTTTTTATGGTTTTAGGTCTAACATTTAAGTCTTTAATCCATCTTGAATTGATTTTTGTATAAGGTGTAAGGAAGGGATCCAGTTTCAGCTTTCTACATATGGCTAGCCAGTTTTCCCAGCACCATTTATTAAATAGGGAATCCTTTCCCCATTTCTTGTTTTTCTCAGGTTTGTCGAAGATCAGATGGTTGTAGATATGTGGCATTATTTCTGACGGCTCTGTTCTGTTCCATTGATCTATATCTCTGTTTTGGTACCAGTACCATGCTGTTTTGGTTACTGTAGCCTTGTAGTATAGTTTGAAGTCAGGTAGCGTGATGCCTCCAGCTTTGTTCTTTTGGCTTAGGATTGACTTGGTGATGCGGGCTCTTTTTTGGTTCCATATGAACTTTAAAGTAGTTTTTTCCAATTCTGTGAAGAAAGTCATTGGTAGCTTGATGGGGATGGCATTGAATCTGTAAATTACCTTGGGAAGGATGGCCATTTTCATGATATTGATTCTTCCTACCCATGAGCATGGAATGTTCTTCCATTTGTTTGTATCCTCTTTTATTTCCTTGAGCAGTGGTTTGTAGTTCTCCTTGAAGAGGTCTTTCATATCCCTTGTAAGTTGGATTCCTAGGTATTTTATTCTCTTTGAAGCAATTGTGAATGGGAGTTCACTCATGATTTGGCTCTCTGTTTGTCTGTTATTGATGTATAAGAATGCTTGTGATTTTTGCACATTGATTTTGTATCCTGAGACTTTGCTGAAGTTGCTTATCAGCTTAAGGAGATTTTGGGCTGAGACAATGGGGTTTTCTAGATATACTATCATGTCGTCTGCAAACAGGGACAATTTGACTTCCTCTTTTCCTAATTGAATACCCTTGATTTCCTTCTCCTGCCTAATTGCCCTGGCCAGAACTTCCAACACTATGTTGAATAGAAGTGGCGAGAGAGGGCATCCCTGTCTTGTGCCAGTTTTCAAAGGGAATGCTTTCAGTTTTTGCCCATTCAGTATG
This sequence comes from Pongo pygmaeus, assembly GCF_028885625.2. Classification (NCBI taxonomy): domain Eukaryota; kingdom Metazoa; phylum Chordata; class Mammalia; order Primates; family Hominidae; genus Pongo; species Pongo pygmaeus. Next base: position 54,839,019 of record NC_072396.2, on the reverse strand, counting down.
ATATTGGCTGTGGGTTTGTCATAAATAGCTCTTATTATTTTGAGATACGTCCCATCAATTCCTAATTTATTGAGAGTTTTTAGCATGAAGGGTTGTTGAATTTTGTCAAAGGCCTTTTCTGCATCTATTGAGATAATCATGTGGTTTTTGTCTTTGGTTCTGTTTATATGCTGGATTACATTTATTGATTTGCGTATATTGAACCAGCCTTGCATCCCCGGGATGAAGCCCACTTGATCATGGTGGATAAGCTTTTTGATATGTTGCTGGATTCTGTTTGCCAGTATTTTATTGAGGATTTTTGCATCAATGTTCATCAAGGATATTGGTCTAAAATTCTCTTTTTTTGTTGTGTCTCTGCCAGGCTTTGGTATCAGGATGATGCTGGCCTCATAAAATGAGTTAGGGAGGATTCCCTCTTTTTCTATTGATTGGAATAGTTTCAGAAGGAATGGTACCAGCTCCTCCTTGTACCTCTGGTAGAATTCGGCTGTGAACCCATCTGGTCCTGGACTTTTTTTGGTTGGTAAGCTATTGATTATTGCCATAATTTCAGCTCCTGTTATTGGTCTATTCAGAGATTGAACTTCTTCTTGGTTTAGTCTTGGGAGGGTGTATGTGTTGAGGAATTTATCCATTTCTTCTAGATTTTCTAGTTTATTTGCATAGAGGTGTTTGTAATATTCTCTGATGGTAGTTTGTATTTCCGTGGGATCGGTGGTGATATCCCCTTTATCATTTTTTATTGCATCTATTTGATTCTTCTCTCTTTTTTTCTTTATTAATCTTGCTAGCGGTCTATCAATTTTGTTGATCCTTTCAAAAAACCAGCTCCTGGATTCATTTATTTTTTGAAGAGTTTTTTGTGTCTCTATTTCCTTCAGTTCTGCTCTGATTTTAGTTATTTCTTGCCTTCTGCTAGCTTTTGAATGTGTTTGCTCTTGCTTTTCTAGTTCTTTTAATTGTGATGTTAGGGTGTCAATTTTGGATCTTTCCTGCTTTCTCTTGTGGGCATTTAGTGCTATAAATTTCCCTCTACACACTGCTTTGAATGCATCCCAGAGATTCTGGTATGTTGTGTCTTGGTTCTCGTTGGTTTCAAAGAACATCTTTATTTCTGCCTTCATTTCGTTATGTACCCAACCCTTTTCATTTCTTGTAATTTTCTTTCCTGTGAAGTCAACTTTATCTGATATTACATACTCCCTGCTGCTTTTTATTGCTTAATGTCAACATGATATATTTTTCCATCCTTTTACTTTCAGCCTATCCTGTGTTTCAAGTGAGTTTCTTGTAGAATGTGTATAGTTAATGTTTATCCATGTTTTTTATACCTTCTGCCAATGTCTCTTAATTGGCATATTTAGACTGTTTTGCATTCAAAGTAATTTTTGATATGCTAGGACTTAAGTCTATCATGTTAGTATTTGCATTTTGTTTCTTCTCTATGTTTCTCCTTCTTATGTTTCTCTTTTCTTACCCACCTGTGGGTTATTTGAAATTTTTTAGGATTCCTTCTTGGTTTTCTTTTGCTTGGTCATAAACTTCTTGTTTTATTTATACTGCTTTGAGTATATTATACTGTACAGTTTTCTTAGTGGTTGCTCTAAGGTATCCATACACACACACACACACACATACACATACACATGTGAACTTATACCCTACAGATACCGACATTTTACCACCTCTAGTAAAATACTGAAATCTGAGTTCCATTTAGGTCTGTTTATCACTCCCATTTTTTTTGAGCCAGAGTCTCACTCTCTCGCCCAGGCTGGAGTGCAATGGTGCAATCTCAGCTCCCTGCAACCTCCGCCTCCCAGGTTCAAGTGATTCTCCTGCCTCAGCCTCCCAAGTAGCTGGGATTACAGGTGCCCACCACCGTGCCTGGCTAATTTTTGTATTTTTAGTAGAGATGGGGTTTCACCATGTTGGCCAGGCTGGTTTCAAACTCCTGACCTCAAGTGATCTTCCCCGCCTCGGCCTCCCAAAGTGCTGGGATTACAGATATGAGCCACCAGGCCCGACCTTTTTTTTTTTTTTTTTTTTTTTTTTTAGGTGACAGGATCTTGTTTTGTCACCCAGGCTGGAGTGCAGTGGCTCAGTCATGGTCTACTGTAGCCTCAACCTCCTGAGCTCAAGCAGTCCTCCTACCTCAGCCTCACAAGTAGCTGGGACTCTGGGCATGCACCACCATGCCTGGCCTTTTGTTGTTGTTGTTTTCTCGTAGAGATGGAGTCTTGCTATATTGCCCAGGCTGGTCTCAAACTCCTGGAGTCAAGCAGTCCTCCTGCATCAGCCTCCCAAAGTGTTGGGATTATAGGCATCGGCCACCATCAGCTCCCATCATCTTTGAACTTATCTGTACACAATAAGATGTTCCAGACCTATCCTATTCTTCCTTGCCCCGGCTTTGTAATCAGTCATCTCCAGTGAGCTCTGGTTGAGAGGGTTTGTTTTCATGGAGAAATAATCTCATTTATAGGAAGAATGATTTAGGAATGAGGGAAAATTTCTTGAAATAGGAAAAAAAAATTACTGTAGTGATGTTCTTGAGAAAGTGAGAGGAGATGACATTTAGTTTCTACATAGAGGGGTTGGCCTTAGCATAGGAGTACAGTTTTCCATAATAATAAGCGTGAAGGTAGAGATTATGGCCATAAATGCTATTTAGGTGGGTGGATGTTATGCAAATTATCTTTTTGTTGCCTTTTTTATTTTCTCAGTGAAATGGAAGCAATGTCATCAGTTGAGAATGAAGTTAGGGGAGGGAGTGTGTATTAGAAGTTTAATGATGGAAGCAAAAGTATTAAATAGTTACATAGAAGAATGGTAGTAGAATGAATGAACAAGGGAAATGTAGTGAGATTGCCAGGCAGCATTGAGGATCCCCTTGAAGTTAATTATTCTAAAGAGTTAATCTCTTTGTTGAGTTTGGTGCTTCTTTTTTTTCTAAGTTTTAGTGTTTCTCAAGGATTTGGTGATTCTTGGTTTTCTGTTCGGTCATATTTAAGGATCCTGTTCACCTGTCTGATTTGTTTACTTACAGTAGCCTGCCTTGCTGCCAGTTATTGTAGAGGAGGGACAATTTGTGTTGGGAGCACGTTTTCTTAGTAGTTTGTTACCTGTAGATTTGTTCTTCCTCTCAGGCTCTACCTTGAGTTTTTGGGCAAATTTCCTTGCTGCTCACTATTTAGCATAATGAGGGGTTAGGAGAGGATAGGATTGCCTAGCCTAGTTGCTGTTAATTCACCATATCATTTAATCTCCCAGATGAATTCCCCAAAGCCAGGCAATCTTCTGGTATCCATTGAGTAGTTTTAGAGCTTCCCCGAATCACTCCTAACTTTGCAATAGTTTTCTCCTATATGTGTGTGTTTGAAGCTTTGGTTTCCATATATTTTGTTCCCCGTGGATGTGATCTGTTGGTTTCTGTTCTTTTGGAAGGTTCTTTACCATTCATGGTCTGTGGATGGCATTCTTTTTAGTTTTTCTGGGATGTTATGACTTTATTCTAGTTTTTGTTTTTTGCTTTCAGATGGGAGTCTCGCTCTGTTGCCCGGGCTGGAGTGCAGTGGCACGATCTTGGCTCACTGCAACCTCCGCCTTCCGGGTCCAAGCAATTCCCGGCTAATTTTTGTATTTTTAGTAGAGACAGGGTTTCATCATGTTGGCCAGGCTGGTCTCAAACTGCTGACCTGAAGTGATCTACCCGCCTCGGCCTCCCAAAGTGCTAGGATTACAGGCGTGAGCCACCGTACCCAGCCAATTCTAGGTTTTTAAGGTAATCATCTCTGTTGCTTTCTAGAGTATTAGGTAGTTGGTAAGACAGATGTATATGTTCGTTGTTACCATATTGATTCAGTCCCAGAATTTCTCTTATCTCCATGAATAATGTGGATTGACATTAAAAGGGAAAATAACTTAGTGATTTTGTTGTTGCAAATATCTAGCATTGACAACTAGAAGCAGGGGTTTCATTCAGGTTTTTGTTGATATTGTTTTCATAAGTACTGACCGGATTGGCCAGATTTCAGACTTTGAATGCATGAGGAGTCATTGAAAGGTTATGTATTACTTGTTTTCATGGCTAAATCTATATATTAGCATAGCTGAGTTGTGTTATTTGTAAGATGACTCTAGAAATTGTGGTTCTATTTTCTATTTTACTACTATTTCATAGCTTAGCCAATGGAATCATTTGCTTTGTTAATTCTAGTTTCTTAATCAGTGAAGGTAATATCTTTATACCTCAGTCTTTATTTTAATTCTAGCCATGGTATGTTTTAGACCCATATAGTTACTGTGGCTATCAGTGGTTTTAAGAAATTGGCTTTGTTTCTGGTGACATTTCTATTCTTTTAGTGCTTATAAAACAGTACAGAAACTATATGAAGAATGGACTCTGTTGATGTGTATAACACTGACATTAATTGGCAAAAGATTCTCTATGTTCAGTTGGTTCAGAGATATCCATGGGCCTACTGTGAGTGAATATTATTAAAACACTCCACACGTGTATTCTGGTAAAGACCATTTTATTATGTAACCAGTTTCTGAGACTAGCTGGCTGCCTTCCTTACTTCCTTCCTCCCACCCTCTTTTTTCATCCTTTTTTTTTTCTTTCGAGATATGGTTTCACTCTGTCACCTAGTGCAGTGGCACTATCATAGCTTACTGCAGCCTCGAATTCCTGGGCTTAAGTGATCCTCCTGCCTCAGCCTCCCAGGTAGCTGAGTCTGAGGCATTCTAATGGAGTGAAACTTATAGTTAGGGAGTTGACATTTTTTGAGGACCTCCTATGTATCAAGCAGTGTCATTTCGTTTAATCTTCACTGTAACTTCCTCTATAAAGTAGTTAATTCCATTACATGGAAATATTTGTGTAAAAATCGAGAAAGTTATAACCGATTTCTCTAGAGAGATATTCTAGTTTCCAGGGAATCAGACTATTTCTGTAAAAATGCTATTTAGCACAGTATTGTATTTATGTGAAATTGCTTTATTCTAATTGAAGGGAAATCGGTTTAAACAGTGGGTGTGTTTGCTGAACATTGTCAAAAAGTGTTCCCAAAAGGCATGTATTGCTTTGTGTCTATTCATATTGTTGGAACTGGTAATAATAAGGACATTAGTCATTTGGATTGATTTCCAGTGACATTATTCAGCCCTCTCCCTTTTGTAATGTAAATCAGTTAGAATACTAAAGATGTTGAAGTGGGGAGAACCTTTCAGATTGATCTCATTTTTCCAGGAAGGAGCCAGCTTCGTAAATAGCAGCACAGTTGAACTCTTCAATTTGGGAGGTTGGTTGAATGAGCTAAAAGACTGATTATTTGTGGATTACCATGGTAAGGTATTTAAGAAAAAGGCAAACTATTGTTTTGGGAGGATAGCAATTATGAAAGCTTTTTAAAATAATTTTATCATATTATACATGTTATATTCTCGATTTATATGTGTACATTCAATTTTGAAACTACAATTCTAACAATTTGGACTCAATATTAACTATTGGTTTTAGTATAGATCACCAGTTTTTATACCACATATTCTCTATTCTTGATTTTTAAATTTTGCTAAGTACCTGTGTAGTTTGAAGAATGGCTTTGTGTGATTTTTCAAAGTTACTTGGGTTTGAAATTTCTGATTCTTTGGATATCTGAAACTGACCTTTCATTTACATTCACACATGAACAAAAACTTGTTGGGCATTAAAAAAAATCAGTTTACAGTCTTTTTTTCCCATCTACATATTTTGTTCTTTTATCTTCTTCTAGCTAATGCTTCAGAAGAGAAGCCTAGGCCTGTCTGATTTTTTTTGTTCCCTTTTCCTCCTAAGTGCTTATAGGTGGTATTCTTTATCTTTATAAGTAAAAAGTTTGGTATATATATATTTTTAATTTTCAGAATTCTTTGGGTGTGGCATACATCTTTTATATGTCTTGGTATGGATCTTTTATTTCCTCACATAAAAATAGCTTTTTAGGCTGGGCGCAGTGGCTCACGCCTGTAATCCCAGCACTTTGGGAGACCAAGGCGGGCAGATCATCTGAGGTCAGGAGTTCAAGACCAGCCTGGCCAACATGGTGAAACTCTGTCTCTACTAAAAATACAAAAAAATTAGCCAGGCGTGCAGCCATAAAAAAGAATGAGTTCATATCCTTTGCAGGGACGTGGATGAAACTGGAAGCTATTATTCTCAGCAAACTAACACAGGAACAGAAAACCAAACACTGCATGTTCTCACTCATAAGTGGGAGCTGAACAGTGAGAACACATGGACACAGGGAGGGGAACATCACACACTGGGCCTGTTGAGGGGTCCGGGGAAAGGGGAGGGAGAGCATTAGGACAAATACCTAATGCATGCGGAGCTTAAAACCTAGATGACGGGTTGATAGGTGCAGCAAAGCACCATGGCACATGTATACCTATGTAACAAACCTGCACGTTCAGCACATGTATCCCAGAACTTAAAATTAAAAAAAAAAAAATTAGCCAGGTGTAGTGGCAGGCGCCTGTAATCCCAGCTACTTGGGAGTGTGAGGCAGGAGAATCGCTTGAACCCGGTGGTGGAAGTTGCAGTGAACCAAGACCACGCCATTGCACTCCAGCCTGGGCAACAAGAAAGAAACTCTGTCTCGAAAAAAAAAAAAAAAAAAAGAGACCGGGCGCTGTGGCTCACGCCTGTAATCTCAGCACTTTGCGAGGCCGAGGTGGGCCTGAGGTCAGGAGTTCAAGACCAGCCTGACCAACATGGAGAAACCCCATCTCTACTAAAAATACAAAATTAGCTTTAGCTGGGCATGGTGGTGCATGCCTGTAGTCCTACCTACTCAGGAGGCTGAGGCAGGAGAATCGCTTGAACCTGGGAGGCGGAGGTTGCAGTGAGCCGGGATCATGCTATTGCACTCCATCCTGGGCAAGAAGAGCAAAACTCCGTCTCACACAGACACAAAAAAGGAGCTTTTTAAAAATAACTTTTCTTCTCATAAATACTTCTTAAAGTACAGAAATGTATAAAGAAAGTTAAAGTTACCTATGATCCTACCTCTCAAAAACAAAACTTTTATAGTTTTTCTAGACATTTTCCATGCTATGTATGCATGAAAAATGTGTGGTATTTTATCAGAATTGAATCATACCAGCTATTTTTCAATTTTTTTTTACCAAGGTATATACATTCATTAAGGTATCCTAAATGTGCAGTTTGATGAGTGTTCACGTATGTATATCTTCATGAAATGCAAATGAAGATATAGAACACTTCCAGCCCCCTAGAAAGTTCACCGAGATTCATCTACATTGTTGCGTATATCAGTAGTTTGTTTCATTGCTGGTAGTTGTTCTGTTGTAGAATATATCATGATTCAGTTATCCATTCTCCTATCCGTGTACATTAGGATTGGTTCTAGTTTTTGGCTCTTGTGGATAAAGCTGCTGTGAGCTTTCCTGTATTTTTTTTGGTGAATATATGCACTCATTTCTCTTGTGTATACACTTAGGAATGGGATTGTTAGGTCACAGAATAAGGGTAGTTTTAGCCATACCTTATATTGCCAGACAGTTTTCCAAAGCTGCTGTATTGAAATACGTTCCCGCTGGCAATGTATGAGACTTCCATTTACTCTGCATCCTTATCTGTTGTCAGTTGTTTAAATTTTAGCTGTTCTGATGGGTTTGATGTGGTTGTTAACTTGCATTTTCTTGATAAATAATGATGTTGAGCGTTTTTTTCGTATAATTATTAGAGATTCAAATACCTTCTTTGGTGAAGTGCCTATTCAAATCTTTTAATTTTTGTATTTAGTCTGTTTTAATTTTGAGCGATTCTTCAACCTTTTTCTGTCTTTCTTGACAGTATTGCAATGCAGAGGCCAGTTTTTTTTTTTTATAGAATGTCTCTCAGTTTGGGTTTGTTTGAAGTTTCCTCATGATTAGATTCAGATAATGCATTCTTGGCAGGAATACTGTGTAAGTGATGTTGTCTTCTTATCAGTGCATCATAATAGAAGTAATGCCAGTTTGTCCCAATATTGGTGAAGTTAACTTTTATTACTTGGTTCAAGTGGGGCCTGCCAAGCTTCTCTGCTGTAAAGTTATCGTTTCCTCCCTTGTAGTTTATGAGTTATTTGTGGGGAGATATTTTGAAGCTATGTAAATATCCCTTTCACTCACTAGTTTTAGCATCCATTTATGATTTTCTAGCTCCATCATTCCTCTTTATATTTATTAGTTGGCCATTCTCCCTCATTTATTTATTTATTTATTTATGTTAGTATGAACTCATGGGGACCTTATTTTATTTACTAGGTTATATATAATACTATCATTATTTATTTAGATGGTTAAAATGCCCTAGATTTGGGGACCCATTCATGGTAGCATTTGTGTCCTTTTGACATTTTCCCCTCATTCTTTGAACACTTCCTTATTTTCTGGCCACAGCAAGACAGATATTCCAGGCTCATTTTGTCTTTTCCCTGCCCCTACCCTGGAATCCAGCTATTTCTCCATGGAGTTCTGATTCCTTTAATTTATTGATTTATTTGCATTTTTAAAATTTTTTTGAGGCGGGGTCTTGCTCTGTCACTCAAGGTGGAGTGCCAGTGGCAAGATCATGGCTCACTGCAGCCTCAACTTGGCTCCTGGGCTCAAATAATCCTCCCATCTCAGCCTCCCAAATAGCTGGGACTATATGCATGTGCCACCATGGCCAGTTAATTTTTTTAGTTTTTATTTTTTGTAGAGGCGAGGTCTTGCTCAGTTGCCCAGGCTGGTCATCAACTCCTGGGCTCAAGCGATCCCCTCGCCTCAGCCTCCCCCTTATTCCTTTTAGTGGGTAATGTAATTTAGAAAAAAAGCCTGAGTATTGGGTGTGTTTGCTGCTATTGGGGAGTTATTGCTTCTAGAGTTCTCAGCAGACAAGCTAGGAAGTGTGTGTGTGTGTGTGTGTGCGCGTGCATTCAGATACCTTAGGTGACTTTGCTTTTGACTTTGTGTTCTAGGAGATAATTTATATATTTTTTGCCATGTATCTCCAGTGTACACGCAAGATCTCCACTTGGTTGTATAATGACATTTCAAATTAAATATATCCAAAATTGAACACTTACATTTGCACTTTCCACCACCCCAAGCCTGCTCTTTTCACTGTCATCCCCATCTCAACAAATAGCAACTCTGTCTTTCCTTACTCAAGCCATATGGCTATGGTTTTTTTTGTTGTTGTTGTTCTTTTTTTGAGAGAGTCTCGCTCTGTTACCCAAGCTGTAGTGCAGTGGTGCTGTCTTGGCTCACTGCAACCTCCGCCTCCCGGGTTCAAGTGATTCTCTTGCCTCAGCCTCCCGAGTAGCTGGGATTACAGGCACTTACAGGCGCACACCACCATGCCCGCCTAATTTTTGTATTTTTAGTAGAGATCGGGTTTCACCTTGTTGGCCAGGGTGGTCTCGAACTCCTGACTTCAAGTGATCCCCCCACCTCACCCTCCCAAAGTGCTGGGATTATAGGTGTGAGCTACCACACTCAGTTAGCTATGGTCATCTTTTATTCTTTGCTTTCTCTCATATTCCACTTCAAACTATCAGCATGTCTTTTGACTCTTTTTACAAATTTTTGTGGGTAAATAGCAGGTGCATATATTTATAGGGGACATGAGATATTTTAGGCCTGGGGATGGTGGCTCTCCCCTGTAATCCTGGCACTTTGGGAGGCCAAGGCAGGAGGATCACTTGAGCCGAGAAGTTTGAGACCAGCCAAGGCAACGTGGCAAAATCCTGTCTCTACAAAAAATAAAAAATTCTTTTTTATGGCTTCATAGTTTTCTATGGTGTATACGTGCCACATTTTCTTTATGCAGTCTATCATTGATGAGCATTTGGGTTGGTTCCAAGTCTTTGCTATTGTAAATAGTGCTGCAGTAAACATACGTGTGCATGTGTCTTCATAGTAGAATGATTTATAATCCTTTTGGTAGATACCCACATGTATGAAGCTGGAAACCATCATCCTCAACAAACTAACACAGGAACAGAAAACCAAACACTGCATGTTCTCACTCATAAGTGGGAGTTGAACAATGAGAACACATGGACACAGGGAGGGGAACATCACACACCGGGACCTGTCAGGGGATGTGGGGAAAGGGGAGGGAGAGCATTAGGACAAATACGTAATGCATGTGGAGCTTAAAACCTAGATGACAGGTTGATAGGTGCAGCAAACCACCATGGCACATGTATACCTGTGTAACAAACCTGCACGTTCAGCACATGTATCCCAGAACTTAAAGTAAATTAAAAAAATTATATAAATAAATTAAAAGTTAGCTGGGCATGGTGGCCCATGCCTGTAGTCTCAGCAACTCAGGAGGCTGAAGTGGGAGTATTGCTTGAGCCTGAGAGATCAAGGCTGCAGTGAGTCTTAATCACTTTATTGCACTTCAGCCTGGCTGACAGAGCAAGACCTTGTCTCAAAAGAGTAAAAAGAGATATTTTGATACAGGCATACAATGCATAATAGTCACATCAGGGTAAATGGTGTATATATCACCTCAAGCATTTATCCTTTGTGTTACAATCTAATTATACTCTTAATTATTTTTAATGTACAATTAAATTATCGACTATAGTTGACTTGTGCTATTAAATACTGGGTCTTATTCAGTTTTTCTGATTAATTTTTGTACCCATTAACCTTCTCCACTCCCCTCCTGACTCTCCCCACTACCCTCCCCAGCCTCCAGTAACCATCCTTCTACTTTCTCTCTCTATGAGTTCAATTGTTATAATTTTTAGCTCCCACACATAAGTGAGAACATGCCAAGTTCGTCTTTCTGTGCCTGGCTTATTGTTCACTTCATATAATGTCCTCCAGTTCCATCTATGACAATATCTCATTCTTGTTTATTGCTGCATAGTGCTCCATTGTGTATATTTGATTTGACTCTTACTTTAACATATATCTACATCCTGACTTCTCAACACCTTCACCATTGTCGTGCTGGTCTAATTCAGCTCTTTTTTTTTTTCGCTGTCTTGTCCAGGCTGGAATGCAGTGGCACGATCTCGGCTCACTGCAGCCTCTGCCTCCCAGGTAGCTGGGAATACAGGCACCCGCCACCACATCTAGCTACTTTTTGTATTTTTGGTAGAGACCAGGTTTCACCATGTTGGCCAGGCAGGTCTTGAACTCCTCACCTCAAGTGATCTGCCTGCCTTGGCCTTCCAAAGTGTTGGGATTACTGGCGTGAGCCACTGTGCCCAGCCTCATCTCTTGAATAATTGTAGTAGTCTCCTAATTGTTCTTGCTTTTGCTTTTGTTCTTTTGTAGCCTTTTTCTTATCGTGGGAAGCAGTGATACTTTTAAAATGCAGGTCACAACATGTCTCAGAGACCTAAAACCTCTCGTTGCTCATCTGTCTGATAGTAAAAGCCACAATAATGTACTAATGGCCTGCAAAGCCCTGCAGGATCTGGACTCCCCTACACAACTCTCTGACCTCATGTAGATTTTCTTTGACTTCCGTTTTCCTCTTTTTTTTCAGACGGAGTCTCGCTCTGTCACCCAGGCTGGAGTGCAGTTGCGCAATCTTGGCTCACTGCAACCTCTGCCTCCCAGGTTCAAGCGATTCTCCTGCCTTAGCCTCCCAAGTAGCTAGAATTACAGGCACATGCCACCACACCTGGCTAATTTTTGTACTTTCACTAGAGATGGGGTTTTACCATATTGGCTAGGCTAGTCTTGAACTCCTCACCTCAAATGATTCGCCTGCCTCAGCCTCCCAAAGTGCTGGCATTACAGGCCTGAGCCACGACGCCCCGCCCCATTTTCCTCTTGAATGATGATTAAACCCTTTCATAGGCCTATAGCTTGAGGACAAGGAGATGCACACTTTCTGTGTATTAGTAAGCATTGAGTTATTCTGGTTCTTCTGTACTGAAGTGTGGTTTACTTTTTTTACTCCCATAATGAATTATCCAATGTTCTGAAATAATCAAAAACATTAAAGACTATGATCTCCAACATGCAGGGCTGCCGAAATGTTTCCTGTCTGCATCCTTGCTCATTTGGCTTTACTTATAAGATCTCTACCTTCCAGACTGCGAAATGGCTCAGTCTGTCCTCTCCTTTTCTTCTCCAGTATGCATTCTCATTCTTGCCATTAAAAAAAAAAAAAATGTTAGTTGCTCTTTCCAAATATCTGTAGAAGGCTTTGTAGGGCTGAGGCGAGACCGTGCCTGATCAGTTTGCTAGTTCTTACAGACCTTTGATCACTTAACGGGGCAGTATTAGAATAAAAGTTTGGAATTTAAGTCTGCTTTCATGAAGTTAGGCTCCCCTCAATTCAGTTCTATCTGCCTTACAGTTAATGGAACTTCTTCCTGGTTCCTATCACTCTTTTATGTGTCAGTCTTTGTAGTGCTGGTATGTTTTCATCATTTTGGCCTATGTAATAGGCTGGATGTCATTATGTGAGTTTTATCCCAGGAACCGTGCTTTTGGATCAGTTTTTTAACTTAGGGTAAATTTCATTGTTCAGGCCTGGCACGGTGGCTTGTACCTGTAATCCCAGCACTCTGGAAGGTCAAGGCAGGAGGATTGCTTGGGCCCAGGAGTTCGAGACCAGTCTAGGCAACACACTGACACCCCCATGTCTACAAATTTTTTTTTTTTCTGAGACAGTCTCACTCTGTCACCCAGGCTGGAGTGCAGTGGCACAATCATGGCTCACTGCAACCTCCACCTCCCGGGTTCAAGCAATTCCTGTGCCTCAGCCTCCCGAGTAACTGGGATTACAGTCATGTGCCACCACATCTGGCTAATTTTTGTATTTTTAGTACAGACAGGGCTTCACCCTGTTGGCCAGGCTGGTCTCCAACTCCTGACCTCAGGTGATCCGCCTGCCTCAGCCTCCCAAAGTGCTGGATTATAGGCATGAGCCACCACACCTGGCCCAAATTTTTTTTTAAAAAATTAGCCAGGTGTGGTGGCACGTGCCTGTAGTCTCAGCTGCTCAGGAGGCTGAAGTGGGAGAATCACTTTGAGCCTGGGAGGTTGGGGCTGTACTCTAGTCTGGGCAACAGAGTGAGACCCTGTCTCAAAAAAAAAATTGTTTAGAATCTTGCTTTCACCAACAATTGGGCTTTTATAAGACAACGTCTTTATAGATGAAGAATTCTATATAAATATAAAAATATGGAAGTGGGCATCATGCACAGTGATAATTTTCTTTAATTAAATAAGCAAAAATTCCACTGTTAACCAGGTATATACAGCATACATATAGGATTGAGCCAATTTGTGTCATTGGTTAGACCTGGATTTCAACTCTGGTTCTTTGAACTCACTGTGTGAACTTCAGGAAAGTTATTTAATCTCGCCCAGCTTTGGTTCTTTTTGGTGTGAAATGGTTTTAAATGATTGTAAAAGTTTTAAAATGCCTATCTTGCATTTGCAACCTACTTTGAAATATATGGGATAATGTACATATAGCAAAATCCCGTAGACTATGGGTGGTGTTGGATATATAGTTTTTCACAGAACAATTCCACTTTTCTATGTGTTGGAAAATTTTTATAATGTTAGAAAAAATGCCTGTATTGCAGGCTTATTAGGATTAGGTGATATAAAATATTAGAAGTGTCTGGCATGTAATAGGTGCTCAACAAATAGTGGTTGTTAAAAGTACTTCAGGGGAGAGATATGCTTTGTAACATCAATAACATAATAAAGCAATTTATGAAATGTTTAAAAGTACATCCCAGTTTTACTGGTCTCCTTCACTCCATAATAACTGAATAAGAATCTCTGGGATGTTGTACATGGGCTTAGCTTTTTATCTCTTTTGTCTTCCCGTCTCCCCTTCTGGGGCTGAGAACCACCAGTGGGAGGAGGAGAGGAGTGGTGGAGCAAGTAAAGGAGAAACATCTTCCTCAACACCTTCCCGAGGTCTGGCATTACATAAGACCTCAGAACCAGTTAGGGGAGCCTCAAGAATATAACCAAGATTGATTCCCTGCTCCTGCCCCAGCAGAAGTAGCTGTATCTACTTTTCTTTTCCTTTTTCTTTTTTTTTTTTTTTGAGACAGTTTCGCTCTTGTCACCCAGGCTAGAGTGCAATGGCGCAATCTCAGCTCACTGGAACCTCCACCTCCCAGGTTCAAGCAGTTCTCTTGCCTCAGCCTCCTGAGTAGCTGGGACTACAGGTGCATGCCACCATGCCCAGCTAATTTTTGTATTTTTAGTAGAGATGGGATTTCTCCATATTGGTCAGGCTGGTCTCAAACTTCTGACCTCAGCCTCCCAATGTGAGCCATTGTGCCCAGCCCACTCTTTATTATATATGTTTAATGTTTGACTCCAGGGACTCCATCAGATTCATTTTGTATTCTCACTGCCTCTTAGCACAGAGCCTGCTACACACTAGGTTTCCAATAAATGTGTGAAGGTAGAAATAAGAAAGGAAAGGGTGACATAGGAAGAAAAACTGTGCCATAAAAATGTTCAGGATCTGATATTGCCAATCCTGGAAATAAATCTGAAGAAAATAATAAAAAGGAAGCAAAAAGCACATACTACAACGCTTGTTTCATAGTGAATGTTAGCTATCTCTGTATTTTTGCTGTATTTTTATTTATATGTAATAAAATTGGCAGTAAGTTAGTTATCCAGGAATAGGGGAGGAGTTAGATAAATATGAATACTTATTGTCCTATCATGTGCCCATTAAAAACTGAAATAATGCAGGCCAATAAAGGTAAGGAAAAATACTTATACATTTTAAAAAGCAGAAAAAACTGTATAATTACAACCATTTATACACATGACAAAAGCCTATAGTATTATAACAAATATTATAATCACAGCCATGTTAGGAAAACAGCATTCTAGGTGATTCTTCCCATTTTCCTACATTTTATAATGTTATATACATTTAATAATTAAACATTTTTATAGGATAGCAAATACCAAATGTAGAGGAAAATGGATACTTTCACAAACCTCTGGTAGGACTGTAAACTGGTTAGACCTTTCTGAAGGGCAATTTGGCAATATATATCAAGCCTTAAAAATGTCTAGCAATTCCATTTTTAGAAAGGCTTCCTAAGGAAATAATTAAGAATGCATACAAAGATTTGACTACAAGAATGTTCCTCACAATATGAAATATAGTTGCAAATAGCAAAAAAATTAGATGTTTGTCTCCCTTACTTGCGCCATTAAGTAAATAATGGTATGTTTACGCTAAAGGATATTATGTAGCCCTTAACATGTGCTTAAACACTTAAGATGTTTTAAGTAAAAAGATTACAAAAGAGTACATACATGATGATTACAATAAAAACGTGTGTGTGTGTCTGTGTGTGTGTGTACAGAAAATGGTCTCAAAGAATATATACCAAGGTGTTAAACAAGCTTATCTGTATTCATCTTGCTTTGGTAATAAGAAAAAAAGAAATTCAACTTTGTACAAACAGACTTACCAAGCCTCAATTCTGATAATCTTAGGGTAGGTCATCATTATATCAATATGCAACACTATAGTACAATCGTCCCTTGGTATCTGTAGGGGATTGGTTCCAGGACTTTTCTTGGATACCAAAATCCAAGGATGCTAAGCCCTACAGTTGGCCCCGTGGAATCACACACACGAAGTCAGCCCTCCATATCCAAGGGTTCTGAATTCTGAAAATACTGTCTTGTCTTGTCTTTTCTTTTCTTTTTCTTTTTCTTTTTTTTAAGACAGGGTCTTGCTCTGTTGCCCAGGCTGGACTGCAGTGGTGTAATCATAGGTCACTGTAACTTCAAACTCCTGGGCTCAAGCATTCCTCTTGCCTTGGCTTCCCAAAGTGCTGGGATTACAGGTGTGAGCCACCATGCCCAGGCAGAATATTACATTTTCAATCCAAGATTGGCTGAATTCATGGATGCGGAATCCACAGATTAAAAGGGCTGACTGCAGTTTTTTTTTTTCTTTTTTTCTTTTCTTTTCTTTTATTTATTTATTATTATTATACTTTAGGTTTCAGGGTACATGTGCGCAATGTGCAGGTTAGTTACATATGTATACATGTGCCATGCTGGTGCACTGCACCCACTAACTCGTCATCTAGCATTAGGTATATCTCCCAATGCTATCCCTCCCCCCTCCCCCCACCCCACAACAGTCCCCAGAGTGTGATGATCCCCTTCCTGTGTCCATGTGTTCTCATTATTCAATTCCCACCTATGAGTGAGAATATGTGGTGTTTGGTTTTTTGTTCTTGCGATAGTTTACTGAGAATGATGATTTCCAATTTCATCCATGTCCCTACAAAGGACATGAACTCATCATTTTTTATGGCTGCATAGTATTCCATGGTGTATATGTGCCACATTTTCTTAATCCAGTCTATCATTGTTGGACATTTGGGTTGGTTCCAAGTCTTTGCTATTGTGAATAATGCCGCAGTAAACATACGTGCGCATGTGTCTTTATAGCAGCATGATTTATAGTCCTTTGGGTATATACCCAGTATTGGGATGGCTGGGTCAAATGGAATTTCTAGTTCTACATCCCTGAGTAATCGCCACACTGACATCCACAAGGGTTGAACTAGTTTACAGTCCCACCAACAGTGTAAAAGTGTTCCTATTTCTCCACATCCTCTCCAGCACCTGTTGTTTCCTGACTTTTTAATGATCACCATTCTAACTGGTGTGAGATGGTATCTCATTGTGGTTTTGATTTGCATTTCTCTGATGGCCAGTGATGGTGAGCATTTTTTCATGTGTTTTTTGGCTGCATAAATGTCTTCTTTTGAGAAGTGTCTGTTCATGTCCTTCGCCCACTTTTTGATGGGGTTGTTTGTTTTTTTCTTGTAAATTTGTTGGAGTTCATTGTAGATTCTGGATATTAGCCCTTTGTCAAATGAGTAGGTTGCAAAAATTTTCTCCCATTTTGTAGGTTGCCTGTTCACTCTGATGGTAGTTTCTTTTGCTGTGCAGAAGCTCTTTAGTTTAATTAGATCCCATTTGTCAATTTTTGGCTTTTGTTGCCATTGCTTTTGGTGTTTTAGACATGAAGTCCTTGCCCATGCCTATGTCCTGAATGGTAATGCCCAGGTTTTCTTCTAGGGTTTTTATGGTTTTAGGTCTAATGTTTAAGTCTTTAATCCATCTTGAATTGATTTTTGTATAAGGTGTAAGGAAGGGATCCAGTTTCAGCTTTCTCCATATGGCTAGCCAGTTTTCCCAGCACCATTTATTAAACAGGGAATCCTTTCCCCATTGCTTGTTTTTCTCAGGTTTGTCAAAGATCAGGTAGTTGTAGATATGTGGCGTTATTTCTGAGGACTCTGTTCTGTTCCATTGATCTATATCTCTGTTTTGGTACCAGTACCATGCTGTTTTGGTTACTGTAGCCTTGTAGTATAGTTTGAAGTCAGGTAGCGTGATGCCTCCAGCTTTGTTCTTTTGGCTTAGGATTGACTTGGCGATGTGGGCTCTTTTTTGATTCCATATAAACTTTGAAGTAGTTTTTTCCAATTCTGTGAAGAAAGTCATTGGTAGCTTGATGGGGATGGCATTGAATCTGTAAATTACCTTGGGCAGTATGGCCATTTTCACGATATTGATCCTTCCTACCCATGAGCATGGAATATTCTTCCATTTGTTTGTATCCTCTTTTATTTCCTTGAGCAGTGGTTTGTAGTTCTCCTTGAAGAGGTCCTTCATGTCCCTTGTAAGTTGGATTCCTAGGTATTTTATTCTCTTTGAAGCAGTTGTGAATGGGAGTTCACTCATGTTTGGCTCTCTGTTTGTCTGTTATTGGTGTATAAGAATGCTTGTGATTTTTGTACATTGATTTTGTATCCTGAGACTTTGCTGAAGTTGCTTATCAGCTTAAGGAGATTTTGGGCTGAGATGATGGGGTTTTCTAGATATACAATCATGTCATCTGCAAACGGGGACAATTTGACTTCCTCTTTTCCTAATTGAATACCCTTTATTTCCTTCTCCTGCCTAATTGCCCTGGCCAGAACTTCCAACACTATGTTGAATAGGAGTGGTGAGAGAGGGCATCCCTGTCTTGTGCCAGTTTTCAGAGGGAATGCTTCCAGTTTTTGCCCATTCAGTATGATATTGGCTGTGGGTTGGTCATAGATAGCACTTATTATTTTGAGATACATCCCATCAATACCTAATTTATTGAGAGTTTTTAGCATGAAGCGTTGTTGAATTTTGTCAAAGGCCTTTTCTGCATCTATTGAGATAATCATGTGGTTTTTGTCTTTGGTTCTGTTTATATGCTGGATTACATTTATTGATTTGCGTATATTGAACCAGCCTTGCATCCCAGGGATGAAGCCCACTTGATCATGGTGGATAAGCTTTTTGATGTGCTGCTGGATTCGGTTTGCCAGTATTTTATTGAGGATTTTTGCATCGATGTTCATCAAGGATATTGGTCTAAAATTCTCTTTTTTGGTTGTGTCTCTGCCAGGCTTTGGTATCAGGATGATGCTGGCCTCATAAAATGAGTTAGGGAGGATTCCCTCTTTTTCTATTGATTGGAATAGATTCAGAAGGAATGGTACCAGTTCCTCCTTGTACCTCTGGTAGAATTCGGCTGTGAATCCATCTGGTCCTGGACTTTTTTTGGTTTGTAAGCTATTGATTATTGCCACAATTTCAGCTCCTGTTATTGGTGTATTCAGAGATTCAACTTCTTCCTGGTTTAGTCTTGGGAGGGTGTATGTGTCCAGGAATTTATCCATTTCTTCTAGATTTTCTAGTTTATTTGCGTAGAGGTGTTTGTAATATTCTCTGATGGTAGTTTGTATTTCTGTGGGATCGGTGGTGATACCCCTTTATCATTTTTTATTGCATCTATTTGATTCTTCTGTCTTTTTTTCTTTATTAATCTTGCTAGCAGTCTATCAATTTTGTTGATCCTTTCAAAAAACCAGCTCCTGGATTCATTAATTTTTTGAAGAGTTTTTTGTGTCTCTATTTCCTTCAGTTCTGCTCTGATCTTAGTTATTTCTTGCCTTCTGCTAGCTTTTGAATGTGTTTGCTCTTGCTTTTCTAGTTCTTTTAATTGTGATGTTAGGGTGTCAATTTTGGATCTTTCCTGCTTTCTCTTGTGGGCATTTAGTGCTATAAATTTCCCTCTACACACTGCTTTGAATGCATCCCAGAGATTCTGGTATGTTGTGTCTTTGTTCTCGTTGGTTTCAAAGAACATCTTTATTTCTGCCTTCATTTCGTTATGTACCCAGTAGTCATTCAGGAGCAGGTTGTTCAGTTTCCATGTAGTTGAGCGGTTTTGAGGAGATTCTTAATCCTGAGTTCTAGCTTGATTGCACTGTGATCTGAGAGACAGTTTGTTATAATTTCTGTTCTTTTACATTTACTGAGGAGAGCTTTACTTCCAAGTATGTGGTCAATTTTGGAATAGGTGTGGTGTGGTGCTGAAAAAAATGTATATTCTGTTGATTTGGGGTGGAGAGTTCTGTAGATGTCTATTAGGTCCGCTTGGTGCAGAGCTGAGTTCAATTCCTGGGTATCCTTGTTGACTTTCTGTCTCGTTGATCTGTCTAATGTTGACAGTGGCGTGTTAAAGTCTCCTATTATTAATGTGTGGGAGTCTAAGTCTCTTTGTAGGTCACTCAGGACTTGCTTTATGAATCTGGGTGCTCCTGTATTGGGTGCATATATATTTAGGATAGTTAGCTCTTCTTGTTGAATTGATTCCTTTACCATTATGTAATGGCCTTCTTTGTCTCTTTTGATCTTTGTTGGTTTAAAGTCTGTTTTATCAGAGACTAGGATTGCAACCCCTGCCTTTTTTTGTTTTCCATTTGCTTGGTAGATCTTCCTCCATCCTTTTATTTTGAGCTTATGTGTGTCTCTGCACATGAGATGGGTTTCCTGAATACAGCACACTGATGGGTCTTGACTCTTTATCCAATTTGCCAGTCTGTGTCTTTTAATTGGAGCATTTAGTCCATTTACATTTAAAGTTAATATTGTTATGTGTGAATTTGATCCTGTCATTATGATGTTAGCTGGTTATTTTGCTCGTTAGTTGATGCAGTCTCTTCCTAGTCTTGATGGTCTTTACATTTTGGCATGATTTTGCAGCGGCTGGTACCGGTTGTGCCTTTCCATGTTTAGCACTTCTTCAGGAGCTCTTTTAGGGCAGGCCTGGTGGTGACAAAATCTCTCAGCATTTGCTTGTCTGTAAAGTATTTTATTTCTCCTTCACTTATGAACCTTAGTTTGGCTGGTTATGAAATTCTGGGTTTGAAAATTCTTTTCTTTAAGAATGTTGAATATTGGCCCCCACTCTCTTCTGGCTTGTAGAGTTTCTGCTGAGAGATCCGCTGTTAGTCTGATGGGCTTCCCTTTGAGGGTAACCCGACCTTTCTCTCTGGCTGCCCTTAACATTTTTTCCTTCATTTCAACTTTGGTGAATCTGACAATTATGTGTCTTGGAGTTGCTCTTCTGGAGGAGTATCTTTGTGGCGTTCTCTGTATTTCCTGAATCTGAATGTTGGCCTGCCTTGCTAGATTGGGGAAGTTCTCCTGGATAATATCCTGCAGAGTGTTTTCCAACTTGGTTCCATTCTCCCTGTCACTTTCAGGTACAGCAATCAGACGTAGATTTGGTCTTTTCACATAGTCTCATATTTCTTGGAGGCTTTGCTCGTTTCTTTTTATTCTTTTTTCTCTAAACTTCCCTTCTCGCTTCATTTCATTCATTTCATCTTCCATCGCTGATACCCTTTCTTCCATTTGATCACATCGGCTCCTGAGGCTTCTGCATTCTTCACGTAGTTCTCGAGCCTTGGTTTTCAGCTCCATCAGCTCCTTTAAGCACTTCTCTGTATTGGTTATTCTAGTTATACATTCTTCTAAATTTTTTTCAAAGTTTTCAACTTCTTTGCCTTTGGTTTGAATATCCTCCCGTAGCTTGGAGTAATTTGATCGTCTGAAGCCTTCTCTCAGCTCGTCAAAGTCATTCTCTGTCCAGCTTTGATCCGTTGCTTGTGAGGAACTGCATTCCTTTGGAGAAGGAGAGGTGCTCTGCTTTTTAGAGTTTCCAGTTTTTCTGCTCTGTTTTTTCCCCATCTTTGTGGTTTTATCTACTTTTGGTCTTTGATGATGGTGATGTACAGATGGGTTTTTGGTGTGGATGTCCTTTCTGTTTGTTAGTTTTCCTTCTAACAGACAGGACCCTCAGCTGCAGGTCTGTTGGAGTACCTGGCCGGCCGTGTGAGGTGTCAGTCTGCCCCTGCTGGGGGGTGCCTCCCAGTTAGGCTGCTCGGGGGTCAGGGGTCAGGGACCCACTTGAGGAGGCAGTCTGCCCGTTCTCAGATCTCCAGCTGCGTGCTGGGAGAACCACTGCTCTCCTCAAAGCTGTCAGACAGGGACATTTAAGTCTGCAGAGGTTACTGCTGTCTTTTTGTTTGTCTGTGTCCTGCCCCCAGAGGTGGAGCCGACAGAGGCAAGCAGGCCTCCTTGAGCTGTGGTGGGCTCCAGGGAGTTCGAGCTTCCCAGCTGCTTTGTTTACCTAAGCAAGCCTGGGCAATGGCGGGCGCCCCTCCTCCAGCCTCGCTGCTGCCTTGCAGTTTGATCTCAGACTGCTGTGCTAGCAATCAGCGAGACTCCGTGGGCGTAGGACCCTCTGAGCCAGGTGCGGGATACAATCTCTCCTGGTGCGCTGTTTTTTAAGCCCGTCGGAAAAGCGCAGTATTCGGGTGGGAGTGACCCGATTTTCCAGGTGCCATCTGTCACCCCTTTCTTTGACTAGGAAAGGGAACTCCCTGACCCCTTGTGCTTCCCGAGTGAGGCAATGCCTTGCCCTTCTTCGGCTCGCGCACGGTGCGTGCACCCACTGACCTGCGCCCACTGTCTGGCACTCCCTAGTGAGATGAACCCGGTACCTCAGATGGAAATGCAGAAATCACCCGTCTTCTGCGTCGCTCACGCTGGGAGCTGTAGACCGGAGCTGTTCCTATTCTGCCATCTTGGCTCCTCCAGGGCTGACTGCAGTTTTACACAAAAGTAAAAATGGGCCAGGCGTGGTGGCTCACGGCTGTAATCCCAGCACTTTGGGAGGCCAAGGCAGGTGGATCACTTGAAGTCAGGAGTTTGAGACCAGCCTGGCCAACATGGTGAAACCCCATCTCTACTAAAAATACAAAAAAAAAAAAAAAAAAAAAAAAAATAGCCAGGTGTGGTGGTGCGTGCCTGTAGTCCCAGCTACTCGGGGGCTCAGACAGGAGAATCACTTGAACCTAAGAGGTGGAAGTTGCAGTGAGCCAAGATCACGCCACTGCACTCCAGCCTGGGTGACAGAGTGAGACTCCATCTCAAAACAAAAAACAAACAAATGAAAGGAAAAATGAAACATTTCATTAAATTTGAAAGACATCTGCAAAAATGGCCCAGCACCTATTTGTAAATATTAATTTGGAATCCTTTAGTAATATTATGACAGAGCTTAACTTGTACCTATCAGATATGAAGGCAGATAAACCAAACATTGGCCATGATTCGGAGCACCAGCACAAAGTAGCATTAATAACCCCATTAATAATTGCAAGTGAGTATAAAATATAATTCCGTATTATTGTATAGTAACTATGTTTTGTTTCTCTTTGATTAGTACATACACTTGTCTCTGGATTTATGCATTAGGATGCCAGTTACTGTTCCAACTTACTGGGACTGTACAAACATTAGTTAAATTAGATACATTTTGTTGAATCTTAAGTGTACAAAAAAACTATTTGCTGAAATATTTGCTCTCAATGTTTAAACAGTGATTATGTTAAAGAGCTAATTAACTAATCTATAATTAGAAGCTAGTCTAATTTATCCAGGAAAAAATTTCTCAGTATGGGTTGATTAGAATGACGAAATAGTTTGAAATAGTTTAGGGAAGTGGAGGAATATAAGTAGAGTCACAGTATGCAGAAGAGCCTAATTTATACAGAGGAGCTACAGTTTAGCATGCCTTCAAACAGAGAGATAAGGCTAGATAATCAGGTACAGGCCAGTTCATTGAGAACATTATTTGCCATCTGAAGGACCTTAATCTTACAGAAGATGAGGAGCCATCATATAGGGTTTAAACTGGGTAAGGAAATTGTCAGTTTTGTTAGATTGGCGTTCTAAGATCACTCTGCTATCACTAGTGGCAGTGCATAGAGGATGGATTGGGTAAATGTAAAATTATTTTCCAGTGGAATTGGTATTTGCCCTATTAAGAGCTTAAACACTTTTCTCCTGGAAGCCAATGTTGCAGCTGCTGAGTACTAATTCCTTGAAGGGATAGTTGAAATAGTCTAGAGAAAAGAGATGAGAGACAGACAGACAGACTACACAATAAGTTAATGCTTGAGTCATTGATTTATCTTCTTGTAGAATGGTAGTACCTCTTCTTTTAAGTAGTAGTTTTACAACTAGGACTGGAAGCTCGATAGTAGTGTCTTCCATTGAAAAATAACTCAAACAAAAGTACATATAACAGTGCTAACTTTTTCAAATGAAAAATCTTCATGTATAAGATGTACTTGATGTATTGTTGAATTTTATTTATCTTTGGTAATAATGTTAATAATAGGATTGATACAGACATTCAATAACATAGATATTCTACCAGGTTTGCAAGGTAGCCAAAACTATCATGTTTTCTGAATAGTAACAAATTGTATATTTAGCTTGAATTTTACTGTTATCATAGCAAATTTTATGTCTGTACTGTTTACAGCCTGTATCCCAACCAGTTGGAGTTGAACAACAAGCAGCTCTTCTAAAACCAGATTTAGTTCGAAGGTAAGTATCTTCACATCAATACCATGAAAACAATGAGGATATGCTGAAGTTTGTGTACTCATTAGGTGCTTAGTGCATCCTGACTAGAGAAGCTTCTGTATTCTTGTATTTGTGTGGATGTTTAATAAAGATGATAGATTTTTTTTTTGTGCTTTTTTATGTCAGTAGGGATCATATGGATTGTGAAATTAATTGATCATTTTCTTATTGTGTTTATTTTATACCATTCTGTTCTAGGAAAAGCTGGTAAGGGTTAAGGAAGGAAGAAACAATAGAGTTTAGAGTAAAATTCTAGCTAATCTAAAGAAATAAATTACAACTAGATATTTAATTGTATTATTATTTAGTACTTGAAAACTAGTATTTTTCTATATAAAAATATAGATTGGATAGTCTTTATTGTTCTATCTTCAAGTTCATTGATTGTTTCCTTGGTTCTGTTCATTCTACTATTATACCTATTCAGTGAGATTTTTTTTTCTGTGATTGTTTAGTTCTATACTTTCTATGTGGTTCTTCTTAAAATCTTCTATTTCTTTTATAAGATTTTGGTTTTTTCATTTGCCTCAAGATTATTTGTGATTGCTCATTGAAGCATTTTGATGATAGCTGCTTTAAAATTCTTGTTAGAGGCTGGGTGTAGTGGCTCACACCTGTAATCCTAGAACTTTGGGAGGCTGAGGCAGGCAGATCACTTGAGGTCAGGAGTTCAAGACCTGCCTGGCAAACATGGTGAAACCCTGCCTCTACTAAAAATACAAAATTTAGCCGGGTGTGGTGATGCACGCCTGTAATCCCAGCTACTTAGGAAGCTGGGGCTGGGGGATTGCTTGAATCCAGGAGGCAGAGGTTGCAGTGAGCTGACATTGCACCACTGTATTCCAGCCTGGGTGACAAAGTGAGACTCTGTCTAAATAAATAAATAGAATTCTTGTTAGATAATTCCAATATCTGATTCATCTTTTTTTTTTTTTTTTTTTTTTGAGATGGAGTCTCACTCTATTGCCCAGGCTGGAGTGCAGTGGCACGATTTCGGCTCACTGCAACCTCCACCTCCTGGGTTCCAGTGATTATTGTGCCTCAGCCTCCCAAGTAGCTGGGATTACAGGCTCGCACCACCACGCCTGGCTAATTTTTGTATTTTTAGTACAGACGGGGTTTCACCATGTTGGCCAGGCTGGTCTTGAACTCCTGAGCTCAAATGATCCACCCGCCTCGGCCTCCCAGATTGCTGGGATTATAGGTATGCACCACAGCGCCCAGCCTCATCTTATTCTTGTTAGATGATTTCAATAACTGACTCATCTTGGTGTTGGCATCTGATGATTACCTTTTTGCATTCAAGTTGTAATTTTTCTAGTTTTTGGTATGACAAAGGAGTTTATTTTCATTTGTCTCCTGGGCATTTGGATATTATGTCAGGTGACTGTAGATCCTATTTAAGTCTTTTTTTTTTTTTTTTTTTTTTTTTTGAGGCAGAGTCTTACTCTGTTGCCCAGGCTGGAATGCAATGGCGTGATCTTGGCTCACTGCAGCCTCTACCTCCTGGGTTCAAGCGATTCTCCTGCCTCAGACTCCCGAGTAGCTGGGATTACAGGCACATGACACCATGCCTAGCTAACTTATTTTAGTAGATACAGGGTTTCACCATGTTGTCCAGGCTGGTCTCAAACTCTTGACCTCAGGTGATCCGCCCACCTCAGCCTCTCAAAGTGCTGGGATTACAGGCATGAGCCACCATGCCTGGCCTATTGAAATCTTCTGTGTTAGCAAGCAGTCACCCTTGTTTAGATGCATAGGTTCTGGCCTGCTTTTGTGGACTGTGATTCTGATGACAATTTAGTTTTCAAAATCCTTACAGTGCTGCTATTCTGGTTTGTTTTGTTCACCTGGAACCCCTGGCCCCCACTGCTGGGCCAAGAGGTGGAGAGTGCTTCCGTAGGCCTGCTCCCCCAGGTCTGCTCTACAGGCTATACTCTACTTACTGGTGGGGCCCCTACCAGTGCCACTGGGGAAGGACAGGGCCTACTTAAGTCCTCTTCTGTTGCTGGGTTGGGGATCAGGAGATACTGGGCTTGGGCTGCCTTTGCCTCTGGACTGGGAATTGGGAGACACTGCCTGTACTGCCTTTATTCACTGGGTGGGTAATTGGAAGATACCAAGCTGCTATGATGTTACTCAAGTCCTGGGGGTCCCCAGCCAGTCCACTTTCATCTTTTCATTCTTCTGTGCCCTTCTGTCATTGTCTACTACATTATTTCTAGAACTTTTAGCTGTACTTAGAGGGGAGGAGCAGGGAGAGTTGAGTTTCTGCCATCTTGTCCCAAACCCTAAACTGGTGTGTTAAGTAACTTTAGAATGTGAATGATATAGCCCATTGGCTAAAATTATAATCCTTTTATCCTCTGATTACTTGTTACTGCCATTTCTCTGTGTATTTAAAAAACTCTTAAGGGCAGTATTAATGTATCTTCTTCCACTACTTATATTTATGCAAATTCTTTGTCATATGGACATAAAAAAGTTAGGAGTTATTTTTATCTCTTGTACATCTATATATAGATGCTTCATGAGTAGTTTTTAGGAGAAATAACTTGCTTAAATTAACTTGAAAGATATCTATTTCAAAAAGATGTCTGAGACTTAGAGCTTGTCATTTAAATTCCAAACGTGTTTATTGAAATTTTTGTTGAAATATGTTTGAGTTTAAAGAAAAACCTGAAAAATGCCTTTGACGCAGATAAACTAAAAGGTAGCCTCCCCTTTCATAATAATATTGATGTAGACCTGTAAAATGTAACTAATTAGAATTAATAATGTTGAACTATTTTTACATCATTCATTTTCATATCTTGTTCTGCCTCCTGCAGAACACTATTCTTGTCTCCCATACCTGGCCTACCCTGTTGAGTTCATTACATAAACAAGTATATTTTGAGTGATAATTTGTTTTGGTTTTAGAAGTTTTATTTGAAGATATTAATAAAGTAACCCCTAAACAAACAAGATAAAACTGATCAAGAGCACCCCATAATAAAAGGCTCCACAGAGGTCTATCACTGGCAATGTTTTTCTTTCATTCTCATCACTGGATGGTTTGCTAAATAAATACAATGTGATCTTGATTTTTCAGCTTTTTAAAAAAGCTTTATTGAAATATAATTCACATACCATATAATTCACCCATTTAAAGTGTGTAATTTAATGGCTTTTAGTATATTCACAGAGATGTGCAGTCATAACTTTTAAAAAGATTGTAGTATTAATTTTTCTTAAACTCGTTATTTATGGTTTTATAATTGGGAGTTTTTCTTAGAATTTTACTGTCAAGACTGGAATGAGTTACTTTTTTAAAAATATTGCTAGCTTGAATCAAGATGTGGCAACTACGAAGGAAAACATCAGTAGCCCTGATAACCCAAGTGGAAATGGCAAACAGGATCGGATCAAACAGAGAAGAGCTTCCTGTCCCCGACCAGAGAAGGGGACTAAATTTCAGCTTACTGTCCTTCAGGTCAGTTTGTAAATATGGTTTGGTTAAGAGTACATATAGAGGTCTGGAGGGTCAGAGAGGGGCAGTGCTGCAGAAGTGAGTTGTAGAATATTATGAAACCCTCTCTAAACTAACCTTTTCTCCGTTATAGACTTTCCAATGTGAGTATTATGTGTTCGTTGTTAAACTTAGGAAATACAAGAAAGAAAATAAAATCTACTTTTAACCACCATTCAGAGATAGCTCCTATTAATGTTTTAGTTTGTTTTTCTCTCTTTTTCCTGTATGTACATGTAGTGTTTTACATTATTAAGGTTGTAATAGTACTAGTAATCGCGGCAAAAATCTATAGAGTTCTTTTGTGGTAGGCACCCTAAATGTTATCCATGCATTTTACCATTTAATCCTTCAATAACCCTGTATGATAGGTCGTAGTATATACTTATCTTTACAAATGAAGATACTAAAGATCAGAGGAGTGGGCCGGGCACAGTGGCTCACGCCTGTAATCCCAGCACTTTGGGAGGCCGAGGCTGGTGGATCATCTGAGGTCAGGAGTTGGAGACCAGCCTGACCAATATGATAACACCCCGTCTCTATTAAAAATACAAAAATTAGCCAGGCATGATGGTACATGCCTGTAATCCCAGCTACTCGGGAGGCTGAGACAGGAGAATCTCTTGAACCCAGGAGGCGGAGGTTGCGGTGAACTGAGATTGCACCATTGCACTCCAGCCTGGGCAACAAGAACAAAACTCCGTCTGAAAAAAAAGAGAAATCAGAGGAGCGAAGTAATTTGCCTAAGATCACTCAACTAGCAAGTGATAATGTCAGATCTGAACCTAGATCAGACTTTAAAGCCCGTATCTCTAACCAATATAATGTATGTTTTAGTTGGTTGCTTAAACCTATATATAATTTTATATCCTGCATTTTTAAAAACCTAATATATCATGTATGCTTCCCTGTATCATTAATTTTTCAATAACATGACATTTTAAATGGCTACATTAGATAGCTGCTTATACAGAGAAATAACTTAATCATTCCCTATGTTCTTGGTTTATGTTCTTTCTTTCCATCTTTTTCTCAGTCTGTCTTTTTTCTAACTTGCTGTCTTGTACTCTTTTTGTCTGTCTGTATATCTTTGCAGCAAAATCCTTGAGCATAAATCTTTGTATCTATCCCTGATTATTTCCTTATTAGATCCATAGGAGTCGGATTCATGGGTCAGAATATGAAGATTTTTAAAGTTTCTAGATACATGTTGCTAGATTGCTGTCCATAAAGATTGGTCCAGTTTACATTTCCATTTGCAGTGCCTCTTCCTTTGCTTAGAGTCAATTTATAGATTAAGATAATTTTGGAAATGAATTATTAAATTTAAATCTTTGCATTGCAGATAGCTCTAGTGACTATTATAACTTTTTTTGCTTTCTTATAAAAGTTGTATTATTTTCTTTACCACAGGATCACGTTTATAACTTATTTTTTACTGAATAACTTGAACCTGTTAGTTTAGTCATAGAATGGCTGTTTAGATGGTATTCCACCAAGGGAAAACATAGTCTTTTTACATTCTGAACTATTTAAGCCATTTTCCACATATATTGTATGTGAACTAGTGTAGATGTTCCCTGCACAATTTGCAAAAAGAAGACAGTGACTGACTCTTAAACCGGTAAAATGTTTGTACTCAGGTATCAACCTCTGGAGATAACATGGTAGAGTGTCAGCTGGAGACACACAACAACAAGATGGTCACCTTCAAGTTTGATGTTGATGGTGATGCGCCAGAGGATATTGCAGACTATATGGTAAGTACAGTAAGACCAAATTATCTTCCCTTCAGCATTCTGTCTTTTTTCCCCTATAATTCTATCTCCATTTATTTTGAGCCATTGTTTTTTAGAGTACAATTAGTTTTAAAAATTTGTACAGAGGTAAATTGGGTTATCATCAAGTGTAAGTCACTGCATCTCCTCCGGTTTCAGTATATTTATCTGGAAAATATGCGGAGGTTTCATTTAGAGATAATATAGATAAATGGCTCTTATCTCTGACTGCATGTGAAAATCACCTGACAAGCTTTTTAAAAACAATTGTATTGCCTGGTCCCTTGATTAAATCAGAATATTTGGAGGTGAGGCCCAAGCATCAATAGTTTGTAAAGCTCCCCAGGTAATTCTTTTTTTTTTTAGTTTATTTTTTGCTGGGCACAGTGGTTCATGCCTGTAATCCCAGCACTTTGGGAGGCCTAGGCAGGAGGATCACTTGAGCCCAGGAGGTCAAGACCAGCCTAGGCAATGTAGTGAGTGAGACCTTGTCTTCACAAAAAATTAAAAAATGCCAGATGTGGCGGCCACACTTGTAATCCCAGCACTTTGGGAGGCTGAGGGAGGAGGATTGCTTGAGCCTAGGAGATTGAGGCTGTAGTGAGCTATGATCATGCCACTGCATTCCAGCCTGGGCAGCAGAGCAAGACCCTGTCTCAAAAAAAAGTTATCTGTTATTATTTTTATTTTTTATAACAGGCTTTGAAAAAGCTAAACCCCCAGGTAATTCTTTTTTTTTCCGTTTTTTTTTTTAAATTTTTGTGGCTACATAGAAAGTTTATGTATTTATGAGGTACATGAGGTATTTCGATGTAGGTATACAATGTGTAAGAATGACGTAAAGATAAATGGGGTATCCCTCACCTTGTAATTCTAATGTGTTAGCCACTGATCTAACATCTTGCATGTTATTTCATTTAGTTTTTAATATTTTCTTTGAATTGTTAGGCTTAAGTTAGTATTTCTTCCCCCCTTATTTTATTTATTTTCTATTATTTTCTAGGTTACCTTTGCATCTTCCCCTTTTTTGATGAGGATGGGACTAGGATGGCAGGAAGAGTGCATATAATGCTTTTTGTTTCTGCCAGCTTTCTTTGTGTATGCATTTCTAGCCAAGCAGAATTAAACATTTTAAAAGTTAATTATTTCATCAGTTCTGTTCTTGTTTAATGTAATATTTTCTGAACTGTCTCTTCTTTCATTCTTTTCAGGAATGTTTAACCTAATTAGTGGTCTTCCGAGCTATTTTTTTTTTTTTTTCTTTTTTTGAGACAGAGTCTCCCTCTATTGCCCAGGCTGGAGTGCAGTGGTGTGATCTTGGCTCACTGCAACCTCCGCCTCCTCGGATCAAGTGATTATCCTCTCTCAGCCTCCCAAGTAGCTGGGATTACAGGCGCACGCCACCACGCCCAGCTAATTTTTGTATTTTTAACAGAGATGGCATTTCACCATGTTGGTCAGGCTGGTCTCGAATTGCTGACCTCAGGTGATCCACCCGCCTCAGCCTCCCAAAGTGCTGGGATTACAGGCATGAGCCACCGTGCCTGGCCCAATTTTTCTTTCTTTATATGGTAGTCACTATTTATATAATATTATAACTTTGAAGAAACTGAATTCATTCTCATGAATAGACTTACTTTTACTTTTGGGCAGGTTGAAGATAACTTTGTGCTGGAAAGTGAGAAAGAAAAATTTGTAGAAGAATTGAGAGCTATTGTAGGTCAAGCCCAGGAGATCCTTCATGTCCACTTTGCCACAGAAAGAGCCATTGGAGTTGATTCTATTACTGTGGACTCCAACAGTAGCCAGGTGAGAACAATTGTTTAGCAAATAGATCTTCTCAGATATGAATCAGGAACTTTTTAATTTATCTATTCATTTTTAATTCAGACAGGGTCATCTGAACAAGTACAGATAAATTCTACATCTACTCAAACCAGCAGTAAGTATATTTAGTAAAATTTACCATTTGGTTTTTGAAGCAAGACATTTGAAAACTTTTAACACACCTTCATTGGGAAAGATGTTAGCCAATAAATTAATTTGCTAACTTATTAGTGTAGGTTTTCTCACACTTTGAAAGGCCCAGAGGTAATAATCCATCCCCTGACTTTTCCCCAAGTGTTGGTTCTTTATCTGATTGATTTATTTGTGAGTTATTGGGTGGTCATGTTACCAGAAAAGCAGTCACAGTACTGATGACCTTAAATGGCATAACTGTTTGAAACTTAACTGGTAAGTTATTTTTTTCTGGTTTGAGATGGATAGAAACTTTTTAACAAAAGTCATCATTTTCTAAGTTTGCCTCATATTTCAATAGTCATTCATATCTTGATTTTATTCTACTAACAATGAATGATGTGCTTCTACTTGCACTGGTCACTGATAACTTTTAGTAGATCAGATACCAGATAAACTTCCAGAAACGAAAACTAGGGTCTTCTGTTTTCTTTTCTGATGACTTTATCTTTCCATTCTTCTCAGTTCTGGTCATGGGTATATTAAAGAGTGTCTGGGAGGGGGATAAAAGCCATAGACAAATGAGCACCCCTGAAGAAATTACAGGAACGTAAAGAAGCAAAAGGTGGTGTGGGAGTAATAGAACCAGATACCATTATCCTGAAATTTAGTTTGACTGTGTTAGGATGCAGAGTCCTCCTATATCTTATTTTTCTGGTTAGCCAAGATATGAGTAGGTTTCTGACTAACAAAGTTGGGTAAAGTTTAAAAGAGAATTACTTATTTGAGTACATTTACAAAGTAGCAGTTAAGATGTAGGGGTTTATTTTACTTTATTTTAAAAAATGTCATACAGTAAAACTGATTTCTTTTTCTTTTGGTGTACACTTCTGTAAATTTTAATACATGTATAGATATGTAAGCACTATGGTAATCAGGATACAGAATAAGAGATATAGGTTTTAATGAGAAAAGTGCTGTCAGTTTTTTCAAAGAGTACCCTGTTTCTAATTGCTATTCAAGCAATATTTGTTTCAGTAGAATCTAAAATCCTTCTCTAAAGATATTGTGTGCTTAGTACTTTAGACTTTTTGTCAGTATTGAGAGGGCTGGTCTTATCAATTACATATATTCTAGTACTATTAGAAATGGAGATACAAGACAAATTGTTTATTTAACCTGGCTTCTTCAGTCAATAAGGTAAATAAATTGAAAATCGCTTAGCATATTATTTTTTGCTAATTATTTCTGCAGATGAGTCTGCTCCTCAGTCATCCCCAGTTGGTCGGTGGCGATTCTGTATCAATCAGACGATAAGAAACCGTGAGACTCAGTCTCCTCCTTCTCTTCAGCATTCCATGTCTGCGGTTCCTGGCCTACATCCACTTCCTAGTAAGCTCTTCTTCTCTGCCAGCTTTGTCCAGACTCAAAGGGTGGGATGCAAAATACATATGATATCTTTAACTGGTTTCCATGGGAATTTCATGCTTATGAGAATTTTCATAAGCTTTTTTGAAGACATTAATATTAGGATACAACTTAAGCCATTTCCTATTTAATATTTATGAGAAAAAAGGAAAACATTATTTTCCTTGACAGGTTGAATTCTGTGTTTTGAGTCTTATTTATAAGAGTACTTTCACACACGTTCTCATTTGCCCCTTTCTCCTCCTGTTCCTTTTGACTTAGGGTACTAGTCTATGCTTTGTACTCGTCAGTACGTGCTTAGCCATTCTTTATTATTGTTCCAGGTCCAAAAAACACAAGTAATAAGGAAATATCACGGGACACATTGCTCACTATAGAAAATAATCCATGCCACCGTGCACTTTTCACTTCCAAATCAGAACACAAGGATGTGGTTGATGGTAAGATTTCTGAATGTGCTAGTGTAGAAACCAAGCAGCCAGCTATACTTTATCAAGTGGAAGATAACAGGCAGATAATGGCACCAGTTACTAATAGTTCCAGTTACTCTACTACTTCAGTTCGTGCAGTTCCAGCTGAATGTGAGGGACTCACCAAACAAGCAAGCATATTCATACCTGTGTATCCATGTCACCAAACTGCCAGTCAGGCTGATGCACTTATGTCCTATCCTGGCGAATCAACTCAGACTTCTGGTAACTCTCTTACAACTCTGGCATTTGATCAAAAGCCTCAAACCTTATCAGTACAGCAGCCAGCTATGGATGCAGAGTTTATTTCCCAAGAAGGAGAAACTACAGTGAACACTGAAGCAAGTTCTCCTAAGACAGTCATTCCCACTCAGACCCCTGGCCTTGAACCAACTACCCTTCAACCCACTACTGTCCTGGAATCAGATGGAGAAAGACCTCCAAAACTGGAGTTTGCAGACAACCGAATTAAAACTCTGGATGAAAAATTAAGAAACTTGCTCTATCAGGAGCACAGCATCTCTAGCATCTATCCTGAGAGTCAGAAGGATACCCAAAGCATAGACTCTCCATTTTCTTCCTCTGCTGAAGATACCCTCTCCTGTCCAGTGACAGAAGTCATAGCCATCAGTCACTGTGGAATTAAAGATAGCCCTGTACAATCCCCTAATTTCCAACAGACAGGCTCTAAGCTTCTGTCCAATGTGGCTGCAAGTCAGCCTGCTAATATATCAGTGTTCAAAAGGGACCTGAATGTGATAACTTCTGTACCCAGCGAATTGTGTTTACATGTAAGTATCATTCTTTCTAACCAATTCCTTACTCTTTGCTTATTGTTTTAAAGAAATGCCTTCTCTTCTAAAATTCTGTCCTTTGAGATGAAATGGTCTATGTCACAAGATTCTGAGGTCACAGGTATTTAAGAAGGCTATGACTTAGGCTGCAGGTGTTCAGAACCTCTCAGTAGAGATGACAAACTATCTTTGGTAAGAGAGCCCTCTGGTGAATTAGCTAAGAACTTGCAAGCAGTGTCTATATTTGTATTAATGACAGAATGAAAACTGACTCATGGATTGTTTTAGTGGGTAGGAAGAACTTTTAGATTTTCCGTTAAAATGTCGGTTATCAGTTTCCTTCTTTTAAAAAAAGTTATGGTTTTTAATTTAATCATGTTTGGGGGGATTTAATTTGACAAAAAAAGAGAAGAAAAGAAAGTAAAAATCATCATTAATACCATGACTTTTATGACTTTTTTTTTTTTTTTTTTTATTTAAACCCTAGACGGAGTCTTGCTCTGTCGCCCAGGCTGGAGTGCAGTAGCGCAATCTTGGTCTGCCTCCCGGGTCCAAGTAATTCTCCTGCCTCAGCCTCCTGAGTAGCTGGGATTACAGGCACGTGCCACCACGCCCGACTAATTGTTGTATTAGTAGAGACGGGGTTTTACCATGTTGGCCAGGCTGGTCTCGAACTCTTGACCTCATGATCCACCCGCCTTGGCCTCCAAAGTGCTGGGATTACAGGCATGAGCCACTGTGCCTGGCCTGACTTATTTTTTGAGTTATATAATGTAGGAACTTTAATTTTCCTTTTCTGCCCCTTCAAATCACAGAAGTAACCACTAATAATTTGATGCTTATTCTTCTTGACTTTTCTTAAGCTTATACAGATCTATTTACATACATATAACATTTTATTCATAAAAATACTGTGCTGTATACATACTGGTCTGCAACTTAATTTTTTCATTTTACAGTAGATCATGGACATCTTTCTAAATCTTCATCACTGTATCTTTTTGTCATTTTTGTTATTATATAAGTAATAATATATACTTGTACATAGTATATATGTACTATGTACAAGTAAAATCCACCCCATCCCCGAACCTGTAGACACAGCTATTAACAAATCTTTCCAGACATGATTTTAATTAATATACAAATATTTATAAAGACATACTTTTTATATATGATATATTGTGTCTTTATATAGATATAGATACATGTTAATATTTATATACATATACTTATTTACATGTATGCTATTCTGCATTTTTTTCATTTATGGGTATCTATCCATGTCAGTACACATAGTTCCATCTTACTCAATTTTTTGAAACAACTGCATAATATTCCACTGATACATATAATTTAAAGATTTTTAAAATTTTTAAATTATTTTAAATAATAAATAAATATCACATAATGTGATTCGAATCTTAAGAAATGAACTGTTATTTCTGTCATTTAAACTTTGTTGCTTGAAGGAGACTCTCCCAAGTGTCAAGGTCAAATGGATTCTTTTATTTGTTTCAAGTGTCTGTTGTTATATCTAGATCATACTTAGCTGCCACTCTTTCTGGTGTCGTGGAATTCTTCTTTTTTCCCCTAAAATACTTCTATGAGTAATATTTTCAAATATATTGCATGGGTATCCTATTTGGTATTCTTTTGCATGTCCAAAAATGTCTTTATATTGCTTCACACTTGATTGACTAAGTACAGATGGTAGGATCAGAATTTCTTCTTCTCAATTTAGAAGACAGTGTTTTATTGTCTTTTATTAGCCTTCCTGATGAGATTGATGTCAGTTGTTTATCATTCATTTGTAGGTAACCTGTTTTTACTCTAGACCACTGCAATGCTCTTGTATTTTTTACAATGCGGAAATGTTCTGTATCTGCACTATTCAATACAGTAACCACTAACCAGATATGACTATTGAGCACTTGAAATGTGGCTAGTGCAACTGAGGGCCTGAATTTTTAATTTAATTTAATTTAATTAATTTAAATTTAGACAGCCACATGTGATTAGTGGCTACTGTATTCAGTTAGCACAGGTCTAGTTGCTTTTAGGGAACTATCTTAGAGTTCTGATTATCAGACTCTATCTTGGTATATCACTTTCCCATTCATTTTGTATATCACTTTTGTGGATGTTTTGAATTTGAAGATTTGTGTCTTTTTTCAGCTCTGGTAACTTTATTTTCATTTCTTTTTTTTCCTTCCCCTTCATTGTCTTGCTTATTTCCATTTAGAAATTGTAGGAGATATATGGCCTCTTGGATTATTCCCCATGTTTCTTAACAGCTTGCTCTCACTTTTAATTTCATTTTTTAAAACCTTATGTTCTCAGATATGTCTTCAGTTTTTTTTTTCTTTTTAAATTTCAGATCACTCTCTTGGTATTCAGCTGTATCCAGTTAATTTTTCATTTGGCAGTCATGAATTTGATTTTTTAAATCTTTCTTATTCTTGGCTCCATTTTCATAGCAACCTATTTTTGCATATATTTTTCTTCCAAGCATTTTTCTCAGAAAACTGACAAAATATTAACTCTAAAATATATAAAGAATGCTTACAAATCATTGAGAAAAGATCAGACAACTCAGTGGAAGAATATCCAAAGCATCTGAACGTGCATTTCACAGAAGTGGAAATATAAATGCCTGCTAAACATGTGAAAAGATTTTCAACTTTCTTAGTAATGAGAGAAAGGCAAAATTTTACAGAAAAATAGTTTTTTGCTAACCAGACTAGCAAATATTAAAGAAATTGATGGCTGGGCGCGGTAATTTTCATTTTATGTTGGCAGGAATAAAATCAGTACAGCCTACTTGGAGGGCAATTTAACACTATGAAAGTTAGAAATGTGTACATTCCTATGACTGAGCTATGTCACTCTCGAATTCTACCTGAGAGAAGCATTTGCACATATGAACAAAGGAACATGTATAAGAATGTTCACTGTAACATTGTTTGATTATTGGTAACAGGAAAGGATTCACAAACAAATTTAAATATTTGTAAATAGAAATTGAGGGACATTGATACTATGAAGCAATTTAAAAGCTTGAAGTAGACCTATAAATATATGTTAGCCATTATCATCTTTATTTTAGCATGGACATATCTCCAGGAAAAATCATCAGGAAAAATATATGCAGAATAATTCAGACAGTATGATGAGGTGTGTGTGTGTGTGTGTGTGTATGTATGTATGTGTATGTGTGTGTGTGTGTGTGTGTGTGTTTGAGACAGAGTCTCACTCCATTACCCAGGCTGGAGTGCAGTGGCATGATCGTGGCTCACTGTAACCTCAACCTCCTGAGTTTAGGTGATCCCCTTGCCTCAGCCTCCCAAGTAGCTGGGACTACAAGTGCGTGCTACCATGCTTGGCTGGTTTTTTAAACTTTTTGTAGAGACATGGGCTTGCAATGTTGCCCAGGCTGGTTTTGAACTCCTGGCCTCAAGCAATGCTCCTGCCTTGGTCTCCCAAAGCAGTGGGATTACAGGCATGAGCCACCACACCTGGCCTGTATTTTTAAAAAGGAACACACACACACACACACACACACACACACACACACACACACACACACACACACACACACACACACACAGCAGTGGGATTACAGGCATGAGCCACCACACCTGGCCTGTATTTTTAAAAAGGAACACACACACACACACACACACACGTTCTGAAAAGATAAATTGATATTAGTGGATATCTTCCAGGGGAGACTGGGAAGGAGGGTTGTTACAGGGATTTTTGTTTTATCTAATGGTTTAGATCTTTTACAGAAAACAATTATTCATCAAGCCAAAAAATATCTAAGGCAGGTCTCAATCAATTTAGAATTTTATTTTGCCAAGGTTAGGGACATGCCTAGAAGAGAGGAAACATGGAATCACAGATACAGTCTGTGGTCTGTGCCTTTCTCCAAAGATGATTTTGAGGGCTTCAGTATTTAAAGGAGAAAAGCAAGCTGGAGGGGAAAGAGGGAGGTTATGGTAATCCACATGTTGCAAGAGAAAAGGGGCAGGTAGGAGAATAATCAATTATGTATTCATCTCCCAGTTTTGCTCAGTAAATCAGCACTCTACATAAGATAAGGTAAACATAGGGTGGCTACCTCTGGAGATATTTAACCTTTTATTTGTAGCTGTTTGCTTAGGAACAAAATGAAATGCAGTTTCTTGCATGACTCAGCTTTCAGCTTAATTTTTTTCTTTTTGGCATAGTGAATTAGGGTCCTGAGTTTTTGTTTTCCTTTCACAATGTATTACTTGTAATATTTTTAAATGAAAACATTCTTATTGAAACAGTGTTAGAAAGAAAACAGCTTTTGAACCCCACAAACCAGTTTCAAAATCTTGCTTTGCCGTTTACTGTGTAATACTAGGCAAATTATCTACACCCTTTACCCAGCCTTAATTTCCTCGTCTGTAAAATCGAGATAATAGTACCTACTTAAAGTGCTACTGGATGCCTTTGGTATATTCTCTTTATTGTTTATTCATCTTATTTCATATGTTTTGTGCTCTATAAATATGGAAACTTGTGATTTCTTAGAATTTTAACTCTTTTACAGTGTTCGATCCAGTGACATTAAATATATTCACAAGGTTGTGTATCCATCACCATTATCTAGTTCAGAACTTTTTCATCACCCCAAAAAAAGAAACTTCATACCCATTAAGCAGTCATTATTCATTCTCCCTTCCCCCTTGCCCCTTGCAACCACAAATCTGCTTTCTGTCAGTATAGATATGCTTATGCTGGATATTTCATATAAATGGAACCATACAGTATATGGCCTTTGTGTCTGGTTTCTTTCACTTAGCATAATGTTTCAAGGTTCATATTCCATTTTATGGCTATACTGCATTTTGTTTATCCATTCATTGGTTTATGGACATTTAGGTTGTTTCTACCTTTTGGCTGTTGTGAATAGTGCTGTTACGAACATTCATATGAAGTATTCATATGAGTTCCTGTTTTCAGTTCTCTGGGGCATATGGTAATTCTACGTTTAACTTTTTGAAGAACCACCAAACTCTTTTCTAAAGCAGCCACACCATTTTACATTCCCACCAGCACAATGTGAGGGTTCCGATTTGTCCACATACTTACCAGCACTTGTTTTCCAATTTTTTGATCATAGCCATCCTGGTAAGTATAAAGTGGTATCTTATTGTGGTCTTGATTTGCATTTGCTTAATGGCTAGTGGTGTTGAGAATCTTTTCGTGTGCTTGTTGGCCATCTGTATATCTTCTTTGAAGAAATGTCTGTTTGAGTCCTTTCCCTATTTTTTAATTGGGTTGTTGTTTGTGTTGTTGAGTTGTAAGAATTCTTTTTTTTTTTTTGAGACAGAGTCTCGCTCTTTCACCCAGGCCGGACTGCAGTGATGCTATCTCGGCTCACTGCAAGCTCCGCCTCCCGGGTTCACGCCATTCTCCTGCCTCAGCCTCCCGAGTAGCTGGGACTACAGGTGCCCACCACCGCGCCCAGCTAATTTTTTTTTGTATTTTTAGTAGAGACGGGGGTTTCACCGTGTTAGCCAGGTTGGTCTCGATCTCCTGACCTCGTGATCCGCCCGCCTCGGCCTCTCAGAGTGCTGGAATTACAGGCATGAGCCACCGCGCCCGGCCGTAAGAATTCTTTATATATGTGGCTGGGCATGGTGGCTCAAGCCTGTAATCCCAGAATTTAGGGAAGCCAAGGCAGTAAGATTGCTTGAGGCCAGGAGTTCAAGACCAGCCTGGTCAACATAGTGAGACCCCCTCATCTCTATAAAATTAAAAAAAAAAAAATCTTTGTATATTCTGGATGCTATGTCTTTATTAGATATTTTACTTGTGAATATTTTCTCTTATTCTGTAGGGTTGTCTTTTCAATCTCTTGATGGTATCCTTTAACGCACAGAAGTTCTTAATTTTGTTGAAGTCTGATTATCCACTTTTTCTTGTATTGCATTGTTAGCTCTTATAATTAGGTCTTTGATATATGTTGAGTTAATTTTTGTATATGTATGAGACAAGGGTCCAGCTTCGTTCTTTTGCATTTGGATATCCAGTTGTTCAGCACCATTTGGTGAAGAAACTATTCTTTCCCCCATTTAATGGTCTTGGCACTCTTGTAAAAAATCAGCTGACTACAGATGTATGGATTTATTTCTGGACTAATTCAATTCATCAATCCCGATATCTATCCTTATGCCAGTAGCAAAAGGACAGTGTTTTGATTACTGTAGTTTTATAGTACATTTGGAAATCAGGAAATGTGAGTCCTCCAACTTTGTTTTTTTTTAATATTTTTTGGCTATTCAGAGTCCCCTGTGATTCCATATGAATTGTAGTATAAGCTTTTCTATTCCTGTGAAAAAGGTCATTGGGGTTTTGATAGGGATTGCATTGAATCTGTAGGTCACTTTATGGACTGTTGACAGATTAAGTCTTCCTGTCCATGAACTTTCTATTTATTTCAGTATCCTTGAATTTCTTTCATTAATGTTTTGTAGTTTTCAGTGTATAAGACTTTCACTCCTTGGTTAAATATATTCCTAAGTATTTTCTTATTGTTATTAGAAATGGAATTGTTTTCTTAATTTCTGTTTTGGATTCTTCATTGCTAGTATATAAAAATACAACTGATTTTTGTGTGTTGATGTATCCTCCAACTTTACTGTTTGTTTATTAGCTCCAATAACTTTTGGTGGATTATTTTGGATTTTCTATATATAAGAGCATGTCAACTGTGAATAGAGATAGTTTTATTTCTTCATTTGCCATTTTTATTTTTCTTATATACAAACTTTTTTTTTTTTTTGAGATGGAGTCTTACTCTGTCGCCCAGGTTGGAGTGCAATGCGATGATTTCAGCTCACTGCCACCTCCACTTCCCAGGTCCAAGCAATTCTCCTGCCTCAGCCTCCCAAGTAGCTGGGATTACAGGCGCTCACCACTACGCCTAGCTAATTTTTATATTTTTGGTAGAGACGAGGTTTCACCATGTTGACCAGGCTGGTCTGGAACTCCTGACCTCAGATGATCCCATCCGCCTCAGCCTCCCAAAGTGCTGGGATTACAGGCGTGAGCTACTGTGCCCAGCTCTTATCTATAAACTTCTTATGCTTTTCATTTGTTTGTCCTTTTGCTTTTTGTACTGGGATAATTTCTCAATTTTTAAGCAGTTGTATCTCCTATTCAGCTATTTTTTGTGTCAAGTATTATATTGTTTTAATTTCTAGTAACTGTAGTTCATTCCTTTCTTTATCGATGTAGTATATTCACACATCTCTCTGAATATATTAAAGTCTTATTCTATGTTATTAATGCTATTTCCTTGGCTATTCTGTTTGCCGAGTTTAGTATTTTCTTATAATGTTAGTTTTCCCTTGGTGTTTAGTGATTCTTAGTTGTGTTCTCTTCTTTTTCACTCATGAGATTCCTTGTTCATCTGTCTGTAAGTGTTTTATGTAATTACCGTAACCTTCCTTCAGTAATTGTGGGAAAGGTATGGGACGTGCTCCCTGGCACTGTATTTTTTAACTTATCTCTAATGCTGCCTGGAGGGTGGCCCAGTAGCTAGTCTCCAAAGATAGGAGGGCTTACCTTTCTTCCTGGATGTTGTCTCCTCCCTACATTGTTGACCTCTCTCTTGGCCACAAAACCTTTTCCTCTTACTGCTCTTATTTGGGGGCACATGCCTCTGCTGCCCTTTGCTTGGTCTGGAGGTGGGGAGGGAAGGGACAGAACTGCCTGCCTGTTCCTTCTTTGTTGTCCCAACCAGTTCATTCTTCCATTCAGTACATATCTCTTTAGCAGTGAATAAGTCAAAACCTCTGTTTTTGTGGAGCTCACATCTAGTAGAAGAAAATGGATACTAAACCTATATATGGTAGTCAGGGAAAGACTTGTATGTGGTGGTGATAGTCATAGGTAGAGATCTGTTCAAGGAACCAAAAGGCGGCCAGCAAACAGGAGAGCATTAAGAGATAACGTTGAAAGAGACAGAAGATAGATCTGATAGAGTTTTGTAAGCATTCTAGCCTACCACTCATCTTTTTGGTTGGCCAGGGTTCTCTCCTGCTGCCCGTATCAGCCACACAAGTTTGCAGCATTTTGAAACAATTCCTACATATGTCATGGTCTACTTTTTCCTCTGTCAGTCATATATGCATGTGTCTATGTATATTTTCCTGTTGTGTCTGTAAATTTGGATTGATAAGGAAGGCTAGAACAAATATTTAATTTGCCATCTTGATCCAGTTACTACATATTAAAATTCTTTTCTGTAATTTCAGTGGGACCAATGTAACATTTTCTAAATTGTAATACTGATTTTTTTTTCCTCATGAAACTAATTATTACTAGTTTAAAATGAGACTTCAGAAAATAAAAACTGATTGCTTACAATTTTATTTTTAATATGTCCTGACCTGCCATAAGTTTTTTTTTGTTTTGTTTTTTGTTTTTGTTTTTTTTTTTTTTTGAAACAAGAGTTTCGTTCTTGTTGCCCAGGTTGGAGTGCAATGGTGCGATCTCGGCTCATTGCAACCTCCGCCTCCGGGTTCTAGCTATTCTCCTGCCTCAGCCTCCCAAGTAGCTGGGATTACAGGCATGCACCACCACGACAGGCTAATTTTGTATTTTTAGTAGAGACGGGATTTCACCATGTTGGCAAGTCTGGTCTCGAACTCCTGACCTCAGGTTATCCGCCCACCTCAGCCTCCCAAAATGCTGGCATTACAGGCGTGAGCCACTGCACCCAGCCCTGCCCTAAGTATTAATAATGCTTACCCAAGACATCATACTACTTACTGCCATGTAGGCTATCTTCCTTCTGGCAAATGCTAAATCCCATTCTTTGTGCTTTTATATATTTTTTTAATCTTCTAGATTAGTAGTGACCCTTCTCATGTTTCCCAAAGTATTTGTGGTTGTCTGTGCTAACTTTTCATATTAATTATTATAGGGGATTTATCTTTAAAGCACTCATTTAGATAAAACAGTTATATCTGGGGCCCTTTTGAGGGGAGTAGGAGGACAAGAAGAGGGGAGTGATTTTTATAGCCAGCATAGCCTGATGTTAACAAGAATTTTTAGAGCATGA
The DNA here is from genome assembly GCF_028885625.2 of Pongo pygmaeus. Lineage (NCBI taxonomy): Eukaryota > Metazoa > Chordata > Mammalia > Primates > Hominidae > Pongo > Pongo pygmaeus. The sequence goes on along the minus strand of NC_072396.2, from coordinate 54,796,090 downwards.
TTTTGAAGTAATTTTGATGTCCTTTATAAATTTCCGTATGCTTTCATAAAGTAAGAAACTTGATTTCCTGATACTTCTCTGTAAATCTAAGTGCCTAGATATCTTGTTTTTCTCTGTTTTTATGTGTTTCAAGCATCTTTAACTGAGTCTCTTAAATAATATAGGCATAAATGAAAATTTCCATGATAATAGCATGGAGTTTTAGTAACCTTTTTAGTAAACTGGCACATATGAAGGAAATTTTAATTTGATTTTCAGTTGTCAAAGTTTGTATAATGATGAAAAATATTCTGGGGTAGAAGATTAATAATCTCTTTTATTTACTAAAGTCTAAATAATATTTTTAAAGAAACAAGAAGGGTTTTTATAAATTGAGTACTTTGGGTTCAGTCTGATATGCTACTATTAATGCAGCTATATACATAATACTCTATTTTGGGTTAAAGATTAGTCTATACAAGAAATTCCGATTTTTTTTTTTTTTAAAAAAGCTTCACCTTACCTAAATTATTACCACTTTGGTTTTTCTCGGTTGTTTTGTTTTGGTTTTTTTTTTTGTCTCCATTAGGAGATGTCCTCAGATGCTTCACTTCCAGGGGATCCAGAGGCCTATCCTGCTGCTGTGTCAAGCGGTGGAGCCATTCATCTGCAGACAGGAGGTGGATATTTTGGCCTAAGCTTTACTTGTCCTAGTCTCAAAAATCCTATTAGCAAGAAATCCTGGACTCGCAAATTAAAAAGCTGGGCATACAGGCTACGGCAGTCAACCAGCTTTTTCAAGAGATCAAAAGTCCGTCAAGGTAGTGTGCTTACAGTCAGGGACATAGACTAGGTAACATCACTTTTCATTTACTTATTTTTTTTGTTGTTCATATACAAATCTTGCCACTTTTTCCACATAGCCCATGTATGTGACATGTCCCATTAATGTCATTGCCATTTTATTTTTTCCTTTTGTAACTAATTTGGTTTTCCAGTTATTCATTTCATATAGATACTAAGTCTTGGGATAAATCTTGCAATGTCTGATTTAGACTTAGGGACTTAATACGATGTTGCTTATTACATTAACACCTTTTAATTGTCTAGCAGGAGTTAAGCTTTTTCTACTTTTCTTCATTTTTGGTAATGTAAACAAATTTAGTCTTAACAAACAATTTTCTCTTTTTCACTTACAATTTGGCAAAACTTGCAGTGGAAACAGAAGAGATGAGATCAGCAATTGCTCCTGATCCCATTCCTCTGACACGGGAGTCCACAGCTGATACTAGGGCTTTGAATAGATGTAAAGCAATGAGTGGATCATTTCAGCGGGGTCGGTTCCAGGTTTGTGTCTTTGATTGAATCCTTATCTACAAGGGCATTATAAAATGTAACAGCCACTGGAGATCTTGGTCTGTAGGTGATACTTCCATTTTTGTTTTTGTTTTTGTTTTTTTTGAGATGGAGTTTCACTCTTGTTGCCCAGTTGGAGTGCAATGGTGTGATCTTAGCTCACTGCAACCTCCGTCTCCTTGGTTCAAGCGATTTTACTGCCTCAGCCTCCCGAGTAGCTGGGATTACAAGTGCGCGCCACCGCGACCGGCTAATTTCTTGTATTTTTAGTAGAAACGGGGTTTCACCATGTTAGCCAGGCTGGTCTTGAACTCCTGACCTCAGGTGATCCGCCTGCCTCGGCCTCTCAAAGTGCTGGGATTACAAGCATGAGCCACCACGCCCGGCCGATGATACTTACTTTAAATGTAGATCATTGTCATATTTAATTTGTTCATCTTGCATGCATTCCCTCACCTTTTGAAGCCATCAGTAAAGATGAGTCTAAAGAAGTGGAGATTTTAGTAGCTGGTAGAGAGCACAGAAATAGGTTTTCTTTTGGCGGGTGGGTGGGTCCTCTTTTATAAATGTAATTTCACTTCCTTTAGAATCTCAGCAACTCTAATTGTGGAATTTTATTTGAGCAATATGATGCCCACTCTCTTTACCCAAGGGGCCTGATTGAAAGAGTGAATTTGGGGGTATAGATTAAATTTTTAAGTTTTGCTAGTATCAATACATATACATCACAGCAGACCATCTACTTGTCTGTGCTATGCTAACCACTTTTATGTTTTTATATCTCAGGTGATTACAGTTCCTCAGCAGCAGTCAGCAAAAATGACATCTTTTGGAATAGAACACATATCAGTGTTCAGTGAGACAAACCATTCTAGTGAAGAAGCCTTTATTGAAACAGCAAAGTCTCAGTTGGTAGAAATAGAACCTGCCACACAAAATCCAAAAACTTTGTTTTCTTCTGAGAAGTTACAAGCTCTTCAGGAAACCTGTAAAGAAAATAAAGGAGTTCCCAAACAAGGTGACAACTTCTTATCTTTCAGTGCAGCTTGTGAGACTGATGTGTCTTCAGTGACCCCAGAAAAGGAATTGGAAGAAACTTCAGCCACAGGAAGTAGCATGCAGTCTGGATCTGAACTGTTGCTTAAAGAGAGAGAGATATTGACTGCTGGGAAACAGCCTAGCTCTGATAGTGAATTTTCAGCCAGTCTTGCTGGCAGTGGAAAGTCAGTGGCAAAGACTGGTCCAGAGAGTAATCAGCGCTTACCACACCACGAAGAACAAGCTTATGCTCAAACACAGAGTTCACTCTTCTATTCGCCATCTTCCCCAATGAGCAGTGATGATGAATCAGAAATAGAGGATGAGGACTTGAAGGTGGAGCTTCAAAGATTACGAGAAAAGTAAGGACTGTTTCTCTTTTGTCACAAATCTGGTTGCCCTAGGTTTTATAGAACTTAGTATTTGATTGGTAACTAATTTAGGATTGGTGACATTTTAATGATTGAAAACTACAAAGAATGCTAATGCTAAACATTTATGAATGAGAAAAAGTTCTTATATATAAAATGTTTTCATAGTCTCAAGACTATTACAGTTGCTTATTTACCAATATGATTTAATTACTCTTTTTGCTAACCTTTACAATCCTTATTCTTCAGGACTTTTGGTTTTAGATTTTACAACTATTCTTATATAATTTCACATTTGATAAGTAAACAGCTGATTTATTATAATCAGAGATAGTGATTCATCTTCTTTAGGAAAAGGTAAGATACTTTCAAGATCAAGCTTATTATTTGGTGACTGAGGTAATCAACCTTCACTAGTGATATTATGATGATATATTTTGTCAATAGAATGCTGTTTTGTATTTAGTTTTATAAAATAGGTCATTTAAAAAAAAGAAATTCAGGCCAGCTGGGCATGGTGGCTCAGCCTGTAATCTCAGCACTTTGGGAGGCAGAGGCAGGTGGATCACTTGAGGTCAGGAGTTCAAGACCGGCCTGGCCAACATGGTGAAACTTTGTCTCTACTTTAAAAAAAAAAATACAAAAATTAGCCAGGTGTGGTGGCAGACGCCTGTACTCCCAGCTACTTGGGAGGTCCAGGCAGGAGAATCGCTTAAGCCCAGGAGGTGGAGGTTGCAGTGAGCCCAGATCGTGCGCTACTGCACTCCAGCCTGGGTAATAGAGCAAGACTCCGTCTAAAAAAAAAGAAAAGAAATTCATATTAAGTTGCTGAATTCTAATTCTATCCACATGGTTCAAAATTCAAAAGGTACAAAAGGATAACCAGTAGTCTCCCTCCTAGCACTGCAGCTGAACTATCCAGGTTCTCTCCTTAGACACAATAAATATTACCTGTTTCTTGTATATCCAGTTAGTCTATAACTGTACAAACAAATATGCATATTTCATTCTTTGTTCCCCAAATAGTAACTTACACTGCAAGACTGTTCTTATATCTTGGTTTTCTTTACCATTTCATAGTATCTTGGATATATATCTGTATCATTATATTTTTGACTGTTTCAAAGTATTCTATTATATGTATATACTCATAAGTTAATTACTAGCCTCCTATTGATGCCCTTACTTTGAAAAGTTGAAACCAACTCTAGCAATTTTTGAATATATCTTATGCTTTAGAGAATTTCCGCATTGTTCTGGGACTTGAACAATTTGTAAAGCAGGGAGAACCAGGGAGGACTAAAATTATAGGCATGTAAAAAGCTGGATTTGGCTGGGCACAGTGGCTCATGCCTGTAATCCCAGCACTTTAGGAGGCTGAGGCAGGTGGATCACCTGAGGTCAGGAGTTTGAGACCACACTGGCCAACATGGCAAAACCCCTTCTCTACTAAAAATACAAAAATTAGCCGGACGTGGTGGCGCGCGCCTGTAATCCCAGCTACTCAGGAGGCTGAGGCAGGAGAATTGCTTGAACCTTGGAGGCAGAGGTTGCAGTGAGCCGAGATCGCACCACTGCACTCCAGCCTGGGTGACAGAGCGAGACTCCATCTCAAAAAATAAAATAAAAAGCTGGATTTTAGTCAAGTTCTTACAAGCTTGAATAATGCTCCACTTGGATGCTACGTTCGAGTGCTTCAAGAATTAAAGCAGGTTAAAATCCTTGGAAATTTCTTAGTTTCTAAGGCCTTGCCCAGAGAAGAAAAAACCCAAAACTGTCATTCCAGTGATAGATAATTATAATATTTTCTCTCTAACTTGTTTCAATGTTTTTAACTTGAGCTTGCAAGAAAATTGTGAATATATACTTTAAATATTCATCACCAGAAGGCTGATATTCCACTTTAAAATATATATACAGGCTTGACATTACATTATGTATACGTCAACTTATATGTTAGGTACTATACAGTATATGTACACTGATACTTTTTATAATAAAAGTTATTAAAGCAGTTTCATATTTGTGATATAAGTATTCTATTGCTTTTGTTTTGTTTTGGTTTGGTTTGGTTTTTTTGGTTTTTTTTTTTTTTTTGAGATGGAGTCTGGCTCTGTTGCCTCAGCTGGAGTGCAGTGGCGCGATCTCGGCTCACTGCAAGCTCCGCCTCCTGGGTTCACGCCATTCTCCTGCCTCAGCTTCCCGAGTAGCTGGGACTATAGGCACCCGCCACCATGCCTGGCTAATTTTTTGTATTTTTAGTAGAGACGGGGTTTCACCGTGTTAGTAAGGATGATCTCAATCTCCTGAGCTCGTGATCTGCCCGCCTTAGCCTTCCCAAAGTGCTGGGATTACAGGCGTGAGCCATTGCACCCAGCCTTCTATTGCTGTTTTTAATGGTTCTTTTAAACCATTGTCAAATGACTGGTAGCTTTTGTAGCTGGCTAGTTTTTTGTAACTGGCTGGTTATGAATATCTACTTAATTTTGAATGTGAGACATGGATTCTCATAACCTCATAGAACTCAAGACCTGGAAAGGATCTTTTATTTTGAGACAGAGTCTTACTATGTTGCCCAGGCTGGAGTGCAGTGGTGCAGTCATGGATCATTGCAGCCTCTACCACCTGGGCTCAAGCCATCCTCCCACCTCAGCCTCCCAAGTATCTGGGCCTACAGACGTGTAACACATCCAGCTAATATTTAAATTTTTTTGTAGAGATGAGGTCTCCTTGTGTTGCCCAGGCTGGTCTCAGACTTCTAGCCTCAGGCCATCCTCCTGTCTCAGCCTCCCAGAGGGCTGGGATTACAGACATGAGACACCACGCCTGGCCTAGAAGGGATCTTAAAAGATAATTTATTCATCCTTCAGTGTTCTTTTAGCATTATGGTTTCTTCACCGATTTTTATTTATTCTTTCTTTTATTACTATTACAATTATTATTATTAAGATGAGGTCTTGCTGTCTCGCCCAGGCTGGAGTGCAGTGGTGCTGTCATGGCTCACTGAAGCCTCAACCTCTGGCTCAAGAGATCTACCTGCCTCAGCATCCCGAGATGCTTTTACTACAGGCACATGCCATCATACCCGGCTGATTTTTTTTTTTTTTTTTTCAGAGAGACAGGGTCTCACTATGTTGTCTAGGCTGGTATCAAACTCCTGGGCTCAAGCGATCCTCCTGCCTTAGCCTCCCAAAGTGCTGGGATTACAGGCATGAGCCACTGCGTCCGGCAAAAAATGTTAATATTATTAATACTATTTGACTTTACATTTTGTTTTACTGACTTTCACTGTATTTCAGTTTTAGAAATTTGTTCATCTTTTTCTTCATGAGTGATTATTACAGTTAAATGTTATGCTTAGGAAGGCATTTCCCACTTCCCCTCTGGAAATTGTGAAAATACTCTGTATTTCCTCCTTCCTTCCTTCCTTCCTCCCTCTCTCTCTCTCTCTCTCTCTCTTTCTTTCTTTTTTTTTTTTTTGACAAGGTCTCTCTCTGTCACCCAGTCTGGAGTGCAGTGGTGTGATCTTGGCTCACTGCAGCCTTGAATTCCTGGGCTCAAGTGATCGTCCCACCTCAGCCTTTTGAGTAGCTGGGACTACAGGCATGCACCACCGTGCCCAGCTAATTTTGTTTTTTTTTAGAGAGATAGGGTCTCCCTATGTTACCCAGGCTTGTCTCGAACTTCTAGCCTGAAACAATACTCCTGCCTTGGCTTCCCAAAGTGCTGGGATTATGGATGTAAGCCATTGTGCCTAGTCTCTATTTCCTCATTCTTAATCTAAATTCCTTGTTAAACTTTACTTATACTGGTTTAGAGTTTCTTGGCTCATCTTTATGGAGCCAGTGCCATTAAAATGCTTTTTGCATGATTTTCATTCAGACACATTCAGGAGGTGGTAAATCTTCAAACCCAGCAGAATAAGGAGCTGCAGGAGCTCTATGAACGCCTTCGGTCAATTAAAGATAGCAAAACCCAATCTACTGAGATTCCTTTGCCACCTGCATCACCACGTCGACCAAGATCTTTCAAAAGCAAACTTCGAAGCCGCCCCCAGTCCTTGACACATGTGGACAATGGCATAGTTGCTACAGGTAAATCAGTCATAAAAGTAATTTTTAAAAAATCTAGTCCAAGATTAGCAAAATTAGGAAAATGATTATAATACAATTTATTTTTAATTAGGCTAAAATAATTTAAAGAAGTACACATTATTCTGAGATTATTTTCTGTTTTTGATGTTAAATGTCCTTTTATGTAATAATGATTAGGATAATTGATAGATTGTAGAGAGAAGCTGAGTATGGTTCATGCTTTTATTTGGAAAACCAGCAGCTGGAAGCCCAATGCCAATCCCCACAATAATTTTTGAAATGTTATCAGTCAGTGGGAACTTCTGGTCTAGCATTTAGAGTTTGTTGGAGAGTTTGTTGGTAACAAGATAATCTTAAAAATATACTCGGCCGGGCGCAGTGGCTCACGCCTGTAATCCCAACACTTTGGGAGGCTGAGGTGGGCCTATCTCCTGAGGTCAGGAGTTCGAAACCAGCCTAGCTAACATGGTGAAACCCCATCTCTACTAAAAATACAAAAATTAGCTGGATGTGGTGGCAGGCGCCTGTAATCCCAGCTACTCAGGAGGCTGAGATGGGAGAATTGCTTGAACCCTGGAAGCGGAGGTTGCAGTGAGCCGAGATTGTGCCATTGCACTCCAGCCTGGGTGACAAGTGCGAAACTCCATCTAAAATACATACATACATATATATATGTATGTATATATATATAAAAATAATATGTATGTATGTATGTATATATATATATACACACACACACACACTCAACAAGAATGAAACTCCGTCTCATAAAAAGAAATATATACATATATACACTCATGCTCTTATCTGAAGAGATCTTTGTTTATTAGTTATAAGAATATTAGTAAAATATACTTCTTTGACTTTGAAAAATAAGAGCATCAATCTCTACTTAACTAATATAGAAGTTGTTAATCAGGTCAGGCCTCTTTGGTTATATGTGCATAGTCAAGGTGGGGGTTAAGGATGTATTGTAAAGACATATGTGAAATCCCAATAGAACTTGTCGTAGGCAGAATAATTCCCCCCCCCCCAAAACGTCCATGTGCAAATCCCTGAAACTTGTGACCATGGTAGGATATATGGCAAAGGAGAATTAAGCTTGCAGATGGGATTAAAGTTGCTAATCTGCTGACTCTAAGATAGGGAGATTATCCTGGATTATCCAGGTAGGTCCAGTGTAATCACTAGGATCTTTAAAAGTAGAAGAGAAGAAACACAGAAGAGTCAGAGAAAAGGGAAACAGTGTCAGAAAGGTGCAACATTGCTGGCTTTGAAGATGGAGGAAGAGTGCCACAGACCAAGGAATGGAGGCAACTTCTGGAAGCTGGAAAGGCCAGGGGACAGATCTCTCCTATAGCCTTCAGAAGGAACACGGCCCTGGCAACACCTTGATTTTAGGCCAGTGAGGCCCACGTTAGGCTTGTAACCTAGAGAACTATAAGATCAATTTGTGTTGTTTGAAGCCACTAGGTTTGTGGTAATTAGTTACAACAGTAATAGACAACTAATACAGAACCCAAGAACAGGAACTGTACTTGGATGATCTTGTAAAGACAGAATTAAGGGGTAGACTTAGATTGAAGGCAGCTCTGGGGATTTAATAGCAGAAGTACATGAACCTTCAGTCTGATGCAGTATCACTAATAGCTATACTTTATTTTATTGTTTCATTCCCAAATGGCTTCATTTTATGTATAGTTTCTGCTTTCCCAAAACTGGCTGTTAGATAACACTGGTTACTCGTGATCCCAAAGCATTCTTTCACTTTCAGGTCCTTATTTAACTGACCTTTGTTAGATTCCAGGGACAGAAAATTTGAGTGTCCCTGCTCATCTTTTTCATGCCAAGAAATGGGTCAGAGCCCATTGCCTGGCCTATAGTTGGGCTGTTCTACAGTCAGGTGTCCACCTGTTTCTAAGTAAGCATGGCCAGAGAAGTATGATCTCATGGTAAAAACATGTCTCTGGAGACTGTCTTTGGGATTCCTCAACTTATTTTGTGTTATAATGGATGTACCACAGTCTGTTTATCCATTCACCGGTTGGAGGACATTTGGGTTGTTTCTAGTTTGGGGTTTTACAAATAAAGCTCCCGTAAATAGTCACATACAGCTTTTTGGGTGAACATAAGTTTTCAGATCACTTGGATGAAATACCCAGAAATGAGATTGCTGCATCATATGGTATGCATATTTAACATTTTTAAAAAACTAACAAACCATTTTCCCAAGCAGCTGTATCATTTTACATTTTGCCAGCAATGTGCGAGACTTCCAGTTTTTCTGATGCTCTTCAGCACTTGGTAGTACTAGTATTCTTTTTTTAGCCAATCCAATAGGTATTTGATGATATAAAGTGGTTATTTTATTATAATTTTCATTCCCCTAATGGTTAGTGATGTTGAGCATTTTTTTCTTGCACTTATTTGTGATCTGTATATCCTCTGTGGTAAAGTGTTTGTTCAAGTCTTTTGCTATTTTTTTGTATCCTGTTTTATTTTTAATTGAAATTTTCATTGAGATAATTGTCGATTTACATGCAGTTAAATAATACAGAGGGATCCTATGTACCTATGTATCCTTTACTCAATTTATCCCAAAGGCAACAATTTTTGTCATTTTAGAAAATTAGGTTGTTGGTTTTCATATGGCTGATTTTTGAGAGTTTTTTCTATATTTTTGATAAAAATCCTTTGTAGGACATGTGATTTACAAATATATTATTCAAGTCTATAGCTTGTCTCTTCATTCTCTTAACAGTGTCATTGGCAAAGCGACAGTTTATGATTTTAATAAAGTATACTTTATCAAATTTTTTTTTTAATTGTCATTTTGGTGTAATATTTAAGAACTCTGGCTAAACACAGGTCACAAAGATTTTCCTCTATGTTTTCTCCTAAAAGTTTAATAGTTTTATGTTTACATTTAGATTTATGACACATTTGGAATTACTTTTTGTATAAGGTGTGAGGTTTTGGGTGAGGTTCTTTTTTGCATATTGATATTCAATTATTACGTTACCATTTGTGGAAGAGACCGTCCTTTCTCCATTGAATAGCTTTTGTACCTTTTTGAAAAATCAATTAGCCATATGTATATATGTCAATCTCTTTCTGGACTCTTTATTCTGTTCCAATTAATCTATGTGTCTGTCCTTTCACCAATACCACACTATTTTGATTATTGTAGTTTTATAGCAACTTTTAAAATTATTATTGTTAAAATTAGGTATTATGTTTCCTGAAACTTTTTTTTTTTCAAAACTGTTTTAGCTACTCTACTTCCTCTTCCTTTTCATATAAATTTTAGAATCAGCTTGACTATATCTAAAAAAAATCCTGCCGTGATTTTGATTGGAATTATGTTAAATCTATGTATCAATTTTGGGGAGAATTGACATTTTTACTGTGCTGAGTCTTCCAATCAATAAACATAGGCTCTCTCTCCTTTTTTTGTCTTTTTTTTTAACTTTTATTTTAGGCTCAGGGGTACATATGCAGGTTTGTTATATAGGCAAATTGCATGTCATGGGAGTTTGGTGTACAGTTCATTTCTCCAGGTCTTCTTAGATATGTTTTATCTGCTTTTTATAGTTTTCAGCTTACAGATTCTATATGTGTTTTGATTTATTTATACCTAAGGATTTATTTTATTTCTACAGGGTTTCCAATCATACATTGGTAGAGAAATATGATTAATTTTTGTGTGTCGACCTTACATCTGAAGATTTTGTTAAACATATTTGTTCTAGAAATTTTCTTATAGATTCTTTGGGATTTTTTTGAGTGAGCAATTATGTCATCTGCGAATACAGACTTTTTTGTTTCTCCCTTTTTAATCTTTATGCCTTTTATTTCTTCTTACTATTGTACTAGCTAAAACTTTATATTGGACGTCCTTGCCTTGTTCTTCCAAGGAGAAAACCTTCTGTCTTTTGCCATAAATTATAATGTTAACTGTAAGTTTTTGTAGATGCCCTTTATTAAGTTCAATAAGTATATTGGTTTACAGTTTTCATCTTTTTGTTTCATATTTTGAAAATTTTGATACTATCTTTTTCTGGTTTGATATCAGGGAAAAGCTGCCTTATAAATGAGTTGGAAAGTAGGTATTTCTTTTGCTTCTTCACTTTTAATTTTTTAAAAAAATTACAGTTTTATTGAGATATTTCACATATCATAATGTTCACTCATTTAACTTATACAATTTACAGACTTGTGCAGCTATTACCACAATTTGATTTTGGAATATTTTCAACATTCCACAAAAAACATGTACATATTCATAGTCATCCCTCATTGTAGCTCCTCTACCCCAAACCCCCAACCACAGGCCCCAGGCAACCACAAATCTGCTTTCTGTTTCTATAGATTTGCCTTTGCTGAAACATTTTGTATCAATACAGTTACACAATAATATGTGGTTTCGTGACTGGCTTCTTTTACTTATAATGTTTTTGGGAGTCAAACATTTTATAACATGTATCAGTACTTCGTTTTTTATTGCTGCATAATATTAAAATGTATGTTTATCCATGAGAACACTTTCATCACCTCAAAAAGAAACCCCTTTTCTATGAGTAGTAGCCCCCCCATTTATTCCCACTTCCCCCGTCCTCCAGCCTCATCAATCACTAAAGTATTTTTTGTCTCTATAGATTTGTCTGCTCCTTTTTGGGAGGCCAAGGCAGGAGGATTGCTTGAGCCCAGGAGTTTGAGACCAGCCTGGGCAACAAAGTGAGACCCCATCTCTATAAAATTAGCCAGGCATGGTGGCGCATGCCTGTAGTCCCAGCTACTCAGAAGGCTGAGACAGGAGGATTGCTTGAGCCTAGGAGGTTGAGGCTGCGGTGATCTGTGTTCACGCCATTACACTCCAGCCTGGGCAACAGAGCAAGACCTGTCTCAAAAAAATAAAATAAAATAAATAAAATAAAATAAGATTTGCCTACTTTGGACAGTTCATGTAAATGGAATCATACATTATGTGGTCTTTTGTGACTTTTTTCACTTAGCATAGTATTTACAAAGTTTAACTGTGTTGTAACATGTATTGGTATTTCATTTCTTTTTGTTGCCAAATAATACTCCATTCTATGGATATGCCACATTTTATTCATTCATCAGTGATTAGACATTTGTGTTGTTTTCTATTTTTTTGCTATTACGAATAATGCTGCTATGAACAGTTGTGTTCAAATTTTTATGTGTACATATGTTTTCATTTCTCTTAGACAGATATGTAGGAGTGGAATTGCTGGATGAGATGGGAACTCTATGTTTAATCTTTTGAGGAATTACCGGACTTTTTTTCCAAAATAGCTGCACCATTTTACAGTCACACCAGCAGGGCATGAGGGTTCAACAACTCAACAATAAAAGATTCAAAAATCCAATTTTAAAATGGGCAAAAGATTCAAATAGGCATTTTTCTAAAGAAGATATATGAATGACTGATAAATACATGAAAAGATGTTCTATAACATTAGTTATTAAGGAAATGTAAATCAAAGGCACAATGAGATACAACTTTACACCCACTTAAAATGGCTGAAATTTAAAAAGGCAATTCCCAAGGACATAGGACATATGAGGCGAAAAAAAGAAAAAAAAAATTTTAAGACAGTAACAAGTGTTGGAGAGAATGTAGAGAAATTGTTGAGTTGTGAGTAAGGACTAGAGCCTTACTGGATATGATTTTTCAAATATCATCTCCTATTCTTAGGTTGTCTTTTCACTTTCTTGATAGTGTCTTTTGAAGCACAAAAAGTTTTTAATGGTTTTAAAATCTAATCTGTTTCTTCTCTTTTGTTACTTGTGCTTTTACTGTCATATCTAAAATTCCGTTGGCTCACCATTGACTCTATAGTAATTGAAAAGAAGGAGAAAAAAGAAAAAAATCTATTGCCTAACTTAAGGTCATGAAAATTTATTCCTATAATTTCTTTTGTTTGTTTGTTTTGTTTTGTTTTGAGATAGAGTCTCACTCTGTCGCCCAGGCTGGAGTGCAGTGGCGCGATCTCGGCTCACTGCAGCCTCCGCCTCCCAGGTTCAAGCGATTTTCCTGCCTTAGCCTCCTGAGTAGCTGGGACACAGGCGCGTGCCACCACACCCCACTAATTTTTTATTTTTAGTAGAGACGGGGTTTCACCATGTTGGCCAGGCTGGTCTCAAACTCCTGACCTCAGGTGATCTGCCCACTTTGGCCTCCCAAAGTGCTGGGATTACAGGCATGAGCCACCACGCCCGGCCTATTCCTATATTTTCTTCTAGGAGTTTTATAGTGAATCTTTTACATTTAGTTCTTTTTTTTTTTTTTTTTTTTTTTTTTGAGACAGAGTCTCGCCCTGTCGCCCAGGCTGGAGTGCCGTGGCGCAATCTCAGCTCACCGTAACCTCCACCTCCCAGGTTCAAGCGATTCTCCTGCCTCAGCCTCCTAAGTAGCTGGGACTACAGGTGCATGCCATCACACCTGGCTAATTTTTATATTTTTAGTAGAGACAGGGTTTCGCCATGTTGGCCAGGCTGATCTCGAACTCCTGACCTCAGGTGTTCCACCCGCTTCGGCCTCCCAAAGTGCTGGGATTACAGGCCTGAGCCACTGCACCCGGCTACATTTAGTTCTTTGATCCATTATGAGTTAATCTGTGCATATGGTGTGAGTTAAAGATCCAGATTCTTTTTTTTTTTTTTTTTTTTGGTATGTGGATATCTCCTTCTCCTAGCACTTTTTGTTGAAAAGACTGTTTTTCCCCCATTGAGTTGTCTTGGTACCCTTATTGAAAATCAACTGACCATAAATGGATAGATATATTTCTGTAATCTTAATTCTACTCCGTTGATCTCTGTGTCTGTCCTTATGCCAATCCCATACTGTCTTGATTCCTATAGCTTATCATGTGTTTTGAAATTGTAAATTGAGTTCTCTAAATTTGTTCTTCTCTTTCATGATTGTTTTGACTATTCTGGGTAATTTGAATTTTCATGTAAATTTTAGAATCAGCTTGTCAATTTCTGAAAAACCAGTTGGAATTTAGATAGAGTATTGACTCTATATATCAATTTGGGGAGTATTGTTATCTTTAAAATGTTGTCTTCCAATCTGTGAACATGGGATGTCTGTGAACAGAGTCTCTCTCTGTCGCCCAGGCTGGAGTGCAGTGGCATGATCTCAGCTTACTGCAACCTCTGCCTCCTGGGTTTAAACAATTCTCATGCCTCAGCCTCCCGAGTAGCTGGGATTACAGACATGCACCACCACACCTGGCTAATTTTTCTATTTTTAGTAGAGACAGGGTTTTGCCATGTTGGCCAGGCTGGTCTTGAACTCCTGGCCTCATGTGATCCACCCACCTCAGCCTCCCAAAGTGCTGGGTTTACAGTCGTGAGCCACCACGCCCAGCCAGGTTGTCTTTAAATTTCTTTCAACAATCATTTTTAGTTTTTAGTGTATAAGTCTTGTGCTTATTATTATTATTATTATTTTGAGACAGGGTCTCACTCTGTTGTCCAGGGTTGAGTGTAGTGGCATGATCATCGTTCACTGCAGCCTCAACCTCCTGGTCTCACTCAAGTGATCTTTCTGCCTCAGACTCCCAAGTAGCTGGGACTACAGGCACATGCCACCATGTCCTGCTATTTTTTTTTTATTTGTTTTAGAGACAAGGTCTCCTTATGTTGCCCAGGCTGGTCTTGAACTCATGTATGCTAAAGAAAAGTATGTATTCTGCTGTTGTTGGGTGGAATGTTCATATATGTCTGTTAGGCCTCATTGGTTTAGAGGGCTGTTCAAGTCTTCTATTTCTCTGTTGATCATCTGCCTAGTTCTATCAGTTGTTAAAAGTGGGTTATAGAAGTCTCCAACTGGCAGGGCGCGGTGGCTCACGCCTGTAATCCCAGCACTTTGGGAGGCCGAGGTGGGCAGATCACAAGGTCAGGAGATCGAGACCCTCCTGGCTAACATGGTGAAACCCCATCTATACTAAAAATACAAAAAATTAGCCCGGTGTGGTGGCGGGTGCCTGTAGTCCCAGCTACTCGGGAGGCTGAGGCAGGAGAATAGCGTGAACCTAGGAGGCAGAGCTGTAAGTGAGCCGAGATCTTGCCACTGCACTCCAGCCTGGGCGACAGTGCGAGACTCCATCTCAAAAAGAAAAAAAAAAAAAAAAAGAAGAAGTCTCCAACCATTGTTGAATTTCTCCCCTCAATTCTGTCAATTCTGCTTTGTGTATTTTGGAACACAGTTGCACATATGTTTATAATTGTTATGTCTTCTTAATTTATATTTCATTTTCTTTGGCTGAAGGAGAATTATTATTATTATTTGTCCAGAAAACTCAACAGTCTACATTTAACCCAGCTTAATGGGAAGGTTTTTTTTTTTTAGACAGAGTTTCGCTCTTGTTGCCCAGGCTGGAGTGCAATGACGTGATATCAGCTCACTGCAACCTCCACCTCCCAGGTTCAAGCAATTCTCCTGCCTCAGCCTCCCTAGTACCTGGGATTACAGGCATGTGCCACCACACCCAGCTAATTTTGTATTTTTAGTAGAGATGGAGTTTCTCTGTGTTGGTCAGGCTGGTCTCAAACTCCTGACCTCAGGTGATCCGCCTGTCTCGGCCTCCCAAAGTGCTGGGATTACAGGCGTGAGCCACCGCGCCCGGCCAATGGGAAGTTCTTAAGCCTTTGCCTTTTCCAGCTTGGCAGTGAGAGCCAGAGATTTTGGACCCAGGATATTGCCTCCCTAGTGACAGTGGATCTCATCCTGTCTGTCATTGTCATTGGTTCTGATGGCTTCCACCAGCTTAGCCAAAGCTCCTTTGTCTGCCAAGTTAATCTGTGTGAAGGAGACAGTGGTGCAAGTCTTCCTGTGGACTAGACATCCCAGTCTTCTCTTCCCTTTGTATTTTATGATGCAGGGCAGGCAGGAAGACAGCTAGCTCTATGAGATCCATTGTCACGTGCAGTCACCACCAGCTGAGCTTTCTTGTTCTCCACCAAGGTGGTGACAGCGTTAATCCCTGCTCAAAGGCCTTAGTGGAGACATCCCTCTGGCAACTTTCTTCTCAGTCTGGGCCAATGATCTTCTTGCTTTGTCTCTGGTCTGTCCTTATAGGCCAGCTTAAGCAGTTGTGTAGCTATTTGGCAGTCCAAGGCCTAGGTAAACTGGTTATTTGCAGGAGGGACTTTCAGCCGCTTATAGAAGATATATAGCTCCTTGCCGCTGCAACCTGATATAGCAGGGCCATTTGACAAAGTGGGTGAGGTCCCTTTAGGGCTGGATGTCCTGTCCAGTGCCAAAATTCTTAGGCCTTTTCTCAAACGGGATTCATCACCTTCTTCGCCTCCTGCTTCCTCACAATAGCAGGAGAGGGGGCCATCTTCTTCCACTTAGCCTTCATTCCTTCTGGCATTTTGAATGGCTAGAGGAGAGATTATTTCTGATATTAGTACAACCAATCCAACTTTCTTTTGGTTACTGCTTGCATGCCATATCTTTTTCTATTCTTTTACTTTGAATGTATTTCTGTCTTTAAATCAGAATTGTGTTTATTGTTATCATATATAGTTAAATCATGTTTTTTATTCTGTAAATCTCTGTCTTTTTATTGGGGCATTTAAATCATTTCCATTTAATGTAAGGTAGGATTTATGCCTGTCATTTTGTTATCTTTGTTTTCTATATATCTTCGATTTTTTTCTTTTTTTCCTCATCCTCTGACTTTCCGTATTCCTGCCTTCTTTTATGTTAAATAGATATTTTCCAATGTAGCATTTAAATTCTATTGTGTCTTTACGTATATATATATATATATATATATATAATTATTATTATTATACTATACTTTTTTTTTTTTTGGGACGGAGTCTCACTCTGTCACCCAGGCTAGAGTGCAGTGGTGCAATCTCTGCTGACTGCAACCTCCACCTCCCGGGTTCAAGTGATTCTTCTGCTCAGCCTCCCAAGTAGTTGGGACTACAGGTGCATACCACCATACCTGGCTAATTTTTGTATTTTTAGTAGAGACGGGGTTTTGCCACATCGGCCAGGTTGGCCTCAAACTCCTGACTTCAGGTGATCTGCCCACCTCAGCCTCCCAGAGTGCTGGAATTACAGGCGTGAGCCACCATGCCCGGCCTATTACACTATACTTTTCATTTTTCTTCTTTGTTGAGACAGGGTCTTGCCCTGTCACCCAGGCTGGAGTGCAGTGGTGCGATCATAGCTCACTATAACCTCAACCTCCCGGGCTCAAGTTATCCTCCCACATCAGCCTCCTGAGTAGCCGGGACCATAGAAGCGTGCTACCATGCCCAGCTAATTAAAAAAAAAAAAAATTTTTTTTAAATACAGGCTCTCTCACTGTATTGTCCAGGCTGGCCTCAAGCTCCTGGGCTTAAGCAGTCCTCCTACCCAGCCTCCTAAATTGCTGGTATTACAGGTGTGAGCCAAAGTACCTGGCCCTACATTATTCTTTTCTTATATTTTTCAGGTATTTTCTTGTAGTAGCCACAATGAGCTTCTTAATTTAAAAGCAATCTAGTTCAGTTTTTTTGTGTGTTTTTTGTTTGTTTTGAGATGAAGTTTTGCTCTTGTCGCCCAGGCTGGAGTGCAATGGTGCGACCTTGGCTCACTGCAACCTCCGCCTCCCAGGTTCAAGCGATTCTCCTTCCTCAGCCTCCTGAGTAGCTGGGATTACAGGTACCTGCCACCACGCGCAGCTAATTTTTGTATTTTTAATAGAGACAGGGTTTCACCATGTTAGCCAGGCTGGTCTCGAACTCCTGACCTCAGGTGATCCACCCGCCTCAGCCTCCCAAAGTGTTGGGATTAAAGGTGTGAGCCACCACACCCGGTCATGTTTTTTTGTTCGTTTGGTTGGTTGGTTGGTTTTTTTTAAGATGGGGTCTTACTCTGTCACCCAGGCTGGAGTTCAGTGGCGCGATCTCAGCTTACTGCAACCTCTGCCTCTGGGTTCAAGTGATTCTCCTGCCTCAGCTACCTGAGTAGCTGGGATTACAGGTGTGCGTCACCATGCCTGGCTAATTTTTTTGTATTTTTAGTAGAGATGGGGTTTCACCATGTTGGCCAGACTGGTCTCAAACTCCTAACCTCAGGTGATTCACCCGCCTCGGCCTCCCAGAATGCTGGATTACAGGTGTGAGCCACCTCGCCTGGCCTCTAGTTCAGTTTAATACTAAATTAACTTCAATGGTACACAAAACATTTCTCTAATATATATGTGTGTGATACATACACACACATATTCCCTCACAACTTATTTGTACTATTATTGTTATATACATTACATCTTTACATGTTATAAGCTCATTGACACAATTTTATAGTTATTGCTTTATGCAGTTGACTTTGAAATCAGATAGGAAAAGTAGAGTTATAAATACAAAGTACATTTCTACTGAATATTATATTTACCTATGTAGTTCTCTTCAGCAGTGTGCTTTATTTTTTCATGTAGATTTGAGTAACTATCTAGCATTCTTTTATTTCATCCTGAAGGACTCACTTTAATATTTCTTGTAAGTTAGGTCAGCAGCAATGAATTTCCAGTTTTTTATTAGAAGTGTTTCTATTTTTATTTTTTTTCCATTTATGGAATTTGTTTTTAAAAAACAAGGACATGAAGGACTAGCTTAAATTGGATCAAAGGCTGTTAAAGGGCCTGGTACAATTCAACTTATAAAACATAAGGTATGAAAAAGCATGCCTGTGTTTTGTTTGGTGAGTAGAAAATAAGAAGGAAATTTTGGTGATTTCCAATTCAAGTGTGTCACTACTGTGACAGCTTCCAGCTCACAGAAACATCTGGTATTCTTAATACCTTCTATTCTGGCCCAGGTTAAATTTCTTTAATTATATACAAGTAGAATCCTATTTTAATAGGAACTCTAAAATAGCTAGCTATTTAAAACTCTTCTCTTTATTGATGCTTCCTTTTCAGCCATAAAGTTGATAGAAAAAATACTGAAAAGTACAAAATTGAAAACAAAATATTTTGCTTAATAAGTCTATTAATAAAGTTTTATTTTATGCAATAAGCACCTAAAAATTTGAAGGGCAAAATCATTTTTGTAAAATAAATTAAAACCATTTGGATTTAGACTTTCTAGGGTTTTGGGAAATAATGTAAAAAAATAAAGATTCCATTTGTTTTGTTTTGGAGACAGGGTCTCACTCTGTCCCTCAGGCTGAAGTGTAGTGGTGCCATCACAGCTCACTGCAGCCTCGACCTCCTGGGCTCAAGTGATCCTCCCACCTCAGCCTCCTGAGTAGCTGGGCACAGGTGCACACTACCATGCCCAGCTAATTTTTTTTTTTTTAGTAGAGATGGGGTCTCCTTATGTTGCCCAGGCTGGTCTCCAGCTTCTGAGCTCAAGTGATCTGCCCACATCAGCCTCCCAAAGTGCTGGGATTATTTAGGAAAGGTCTTATTCTAAAAATGCTTGGTTCAATGGAAATTCAGATTTTTTAGTATTCTTTGTATTCCAGTCATCAAGAAGAACTAGTTATTAGAATGAGCATTGAAAGCATAAAGTTCCTTTTGCATGTTTCCAAGAGTTAGTCATCTTCCATTTTTCAAATCTTTTTTACAACAAATATTTTGCTTTTGATACTTAACATTAGGTCTCTGAAATAAAGAATGGGTAAACAAAAGAGTAAATCTAGAGGCATGGCTACTTTACTGTTATAACTGGTTATTTCCAAATCTCAGTCGTATGTACCTTATCCACTTCTCCCCTGGTGTATAGACTAGCTTTTGTCCACCTTTGAACTCTCACAACTGAACAGTTGGCTCCCAAAAGACAGTGCATAGTTTGGTGCCCTTAACTCTATTACATACTTTTCACAAGACACACTTCTTTTTCTATGGATTAAAATTCACCTATAGAAAACTGTTACTCATTTTCTTAAAACATAACAATCTCCAACTACATGCAGAGCATGATGTCTGTTACTATGAGAAGGTCACCCTCTTCAAGGAGTTTATAGCACAGTGTTGTGTGTGGATCTCCTTTTTTTTTTTTTTTTTTTTCTGGAGATGGAGTCTCGTTTTGTTGCCCAGGCTGGCGCGATCTTGGCTCACTGCAACCTCCGCCTCCCGGGTTCAAGTGATTCTCCTGCCTCAGCCTCCCGAGTAGCTGGGATTACAGGTGCCTGCCACTGTGCCTGGCTAATTTTTGTATTTTTAGTAGAAACAGGGTACCACCATGTTGGCCAGGCTGGTCTCAAACTCCTGACCTCAAGTGATCTGCCTGCTTCAGCTTCCCAAAGTACTGGGATTACAGGTGTGAGCCACTGCGCCCGGCCGGATCTCCTTCATTTTTGAAAGATTTAGTTGAATTCTTCTTTGATAGTCTTACTCTTTCAACACTTTGACAGTGTCATCCCATTGTCTTTTGGCCTGTATGGTTTCCGATGAGAAGTCAGCTCTTAATTTTATTGAAGTCCCTTATACATGACAAGTCTATTTTTTGTCTTCTTTAAAGATTTTCTTTTTGTCTTTGATTTTCATCAATTTGATTATGAGTGTCTAGGTATGGATCTCATTAAATTTACTTTAGTTATAGTTCACTGAGCTTCTTGAATGTGTAAATTAATATTTGTTTTGGAAATTTGGAGTTATTATTTATTCTGATATTTTTTCTGCCCTTTTCTCTTCTATTTTTGGAACTCCTATTATGCATATTTGTCATGCTTGATGGTGTCCAACAGGTCTGTGAGGCTCTTTCACTTTTTTAAATTTTTTTATTTTTTATTTTATCTATCTATCAATTTATTTATGAGACAGAGTCTCATTTTGTGAATTTATGAGACAGAGTCTCACTTTGTTACCCAGGCTGATGTGCAGTCGTGTGATCTTGGCTCACTGCAACCTCCGCTTCCCGGGTTCAAGCAATTCTCGTGCCTCAGCCCCCCAAGTAGCTGGGATTACAGACGCGCACCACCACACCCGGCTAATTTTTGTATTTTTAGTAGAGGCAGGGTTTCACCATGTTGGCCAGGCTGATCTCGAACTCCTGACCTCAAGTGATCTGCCTGCCTTGGCCTCCCATAGTGCTGGGATTATAGGCGTAGCCACCACACCCGGCCTCTTTCTTTTCTTTTTTTCTTTTTTTTTTAATTCTTTTTTCTTTCTGTTCTTCAAAGTGGATTTCTTGATTAACCTGTTGTTGGTTGATTATTTCTTTTTCCCACTAAAATCTCTTAATGGGCCCCTCTATATAATTTTTTCACTTCAGATACTGTATTTTTAAGCTCTAGAATTTGCTTTTTAAAAACAACTTCCATCTGTAGTCTCTATTTGGTGAGATATTGTTGTCACACTTTAATTTTTTTAGCCATAGTTTCCCTAAGTTTGGATATACAGTTTGTCCCTTGGTATATGCAGAGTTCAGTTCCAGGACTCCTGCGTATGCCAAAATCCACACAGTCAAGTTCCACAGGTGGTCCTGAGGAATGCACATATATACAAAATGTCAGCCCTCCATATATGCAGGTTTCACATCCCAGAATACTGTATTTTCGATCCATATTTGGTTGAAAACAATCCACATATAAGTGGGCCTGCACAGTTCAAACCTGTTTTGTTCAAGGGTCAACCGTATTTATAATAGCTGATATAAAAGCTTTGTCTACTAAGTCCAAAATATAGGCCCCCTCCAGGATGTTTTTGTTGGGTCCCCTTTTTTCCTGCATATGTCATACTTTCCTGTTTCTTTGCGTGTCTCTTAATTTTGTGGTGCAAACTGGACATTTTAAATAATATATTAAAGAACTCTAGTATCAGATTCTTCTACCCGTCAAGGGTTGTTGTTGTTTTTCTTGTTGCTAATTATTTAGTGATTTTCCTGGACAAATTTTACATTCCCTGCAGTGTATGGCCATTGAATTCCCTGCTGGATTTTCTTTTTCAAAGAGCCATGGCTGGAGTGTAGTGGCATGATCTAGTTCACTGCAGCCTCAAACTCCTGGGCTCAAGCAATCCTCCTACCTCAGCTTCCCTAGTACCTGGGACTAACAGGTGCATGCCATAACACATGACAATTTTTTTTTTTTTTTTAAGAGACCAAGCCTTGCTCTGTCACCAGTCTGGAGTGCAGTGGTGCGATCTCGGCTCACTGCAACCTCCGCCTCCTGGGTTCAAGCAATTCCCCTGCCTGAGCCTTATGAGTAGCTGGGACCACAGGCACGCGCCATCACGCCCAGCTAATTTTTTTGTGTATTAGTAGAGACGGGGTTTTACCATGTTGGCCAGGATAGTCTTGATCTCCTGACCTCATGATCCACCCGCCCCAAAGTGCTGGGATTACAGGCGTGAGCCACCACGCCTGGCCCACATAGCTTTTTTTTTTTTTTTTTTTTTGAGATGGAGTCTTGCGCTGTCGCCCAGGCTGGAGTGCAGTGGCGCGATCTCTGCTCACTGCAAGCTCCACCTCCTGGGTTCATGCCATTCTCCTGCCTCAGCCTCCCAAGTAGCTGAGACTACAGGTGCCTGCCACCACACCCAGCTAATTTTTTGTATTTTTAGTAGAGACAGGGTTTCACTGTGTTAGCCAGGATAGTCTTGATCTCCAACCTCGTGATCTGCCTGCCTCGGCCTCCCAAAGTGCTGGGATTACAGGCGTGAGCCACCATGCCCGGCCCACATGGCTAATTTTTAAAATTTTTGTAAAGATAGGGTCTTGCTATGTTGTCCAGGCTGGTCTCAAACTCCTGGCCCCAAGAGATCCTCTTGCCTCAGCCTCCCAAAGTTCTGGGATTACAGGCATGAGCCAATACACCTGGCCTCCCTGTTGGATTTGTTTTTATTTATTTATTTTTAATTTTTAAGCCTGGTTTCCCAAGGTTCACACCTGGGCCAGTACCGTTTAGTGATGAGCCATGATTGGTCAGAAGAGTTCACTAAGTGCCTTTCCTGGATATCTTTTCCAAAGGGATCTCTGTTAGAGATCAAACTTCAGACAGTTTATAAGATGACCTTTGATTTACTTCCTGCTTGCCTAGGAACTCAAGGTCAACCAGAAGTGAGTGATTGGCACCTTCTCCTTTCTTAGGTCTTTCGTGGGCATGCCAGACTTTTATATTGCCAAGAATATGTTAGAGGTTTTCAAAGTTTTTTATGGTCATCTAGTTCTCCCAGAATTCCCTTTTAATTCTAGTCTAGGTTCTTATTTGCCCCAACTGAAATCTCAGCCTTAGGCAGCTGTTGCCTGCACTTTCCCATAGTTTCAGTAATGCCTTGCAGGTAGCCCCCTACTCTCAATCCCAGTATGCCCTTCCACTGCAAGGTGAGCAGAGCTTTGAGTGAAATCAAATATCCACCACACTTGGGAAATAGAAATCTTTCCAGGGTGCTGCAAAATATTGACTGTGCACTGGAGATGGTGTTTTTTTTTTTTTGAGACGGAGTCTCGCTCTGTCTCCCAGGCTGCAGTGCAGTGGCACGATCTCGGCTCACTGCAAGCTCCGCCTCCCGGGTTCACACCGTTCTCCTGCCTCAACCTCCCAAGTAGCTGGGACTACAGGCACCCGCCACCATGCCCGGCTAATTTTTTGTATTTTTAGTAGAGACGGGGTTTCACCGTGTTAACCAGGATGGTCTCGATCTCCTGACCTCGTGATCTGCCCACCTTGGCCTCACAAAGTGCTGGGATTACAGGTGTGAGCCACTGCGCCCAGCCGGGAGATGGTGTTTTTAAGGGAGCTCAAAAAGAGGTATGATTGCTCCATTGTCTGCAGTGCTGCTGTTGGCTACCACAACGCTGAGCTGGGGAACAAGGGGGAATGAGAATTGCCCCAGGTCAAAATGTCACAGATGCCAGTAGTTTCCATAGTTTGTCTTTCATAGAGGTTTTTAGTTTTATTCTATGGCTTTGGATAATTGTCAGGGGTGGTTGGTTCTAGTTGTTTTGCCTATATTTTTATTGTTTTTGAAGACAAGAAAGTTTACCCAGGCCCTTATTCTGCATTTTTAGAAGTCCATCTTCTCCTTCCTTTTCTATTTTCTGAAGAGTTTGTCTTGAGTTAGTATTATTTCTTCTTTAAATGTCTGGGAAATTTTTCCAATGAAACCATCTGGGCTCAGAGATTTCTTTTTTGGGAGGTTTTTAACTTTTCAAACTTTTGCCCAGGCGCGGTAGCTCACGCCTGTAATCCCAGCACTTTGGGAGGCCAAGGCGGGAGGATCATCTGAGGTCAGGAGTTTGAGACCAGCCTGGCCAATATGATGAAACCCCGTCTCTACTAAAAATACAAAAAATTAGCCGGGTGTAGTGGCAGGTGCCTGTAATCCCAGCTACCAGGGAGGCTGAGATAGGAGAAGCGCTTGAACCCAGGAGGTGGAGGTTGCAGTGAGCTGAGATTGCGCCACTGCCCTCCAGCCTGGGTGACAGAGACTCCATCTCAAAAAAAAAAATTTTCAAAAATAAATCAAACTCTTCAATAGTAGTTATAGGATTATTTAGATTACGTATTTCATGCTGGGTGAGTTTCGGTAGTTTGTGGTTTTGGGGGGGACTTGTTCCATTTTGTCTATGCTGTTGAATTTTTGTGTTTACAGATAATATGAACATTATATTTAATATCTGGGGAATGACATCACCTTTCATTCCTGATATTTAATTTGTCTTCTCTTTTTTTCTTTGTGATTCTTGATAGAAGCTTATCAATTTTATCTTTACAAAGATCCAGTATTTGCTTTTATTGATGTTTTTCTCTACTGTTTTCCCATTTTAAATTTTATGAATTTCTGCTCCTTATTATTTTCTGCCTTCTACATGCCTTGTGGTTATTTTGATCATTTTTTTCCCCTAGTTTCTTTTTTTTTTTTTTTTTTTTTTTTTTTTTGAGACGGAGTCTCACTCTGTCGCCCTGGCTGGAGTGCAGTGGCGCAATCTCGGCTCACTGCAACCTCCGCCTCCCGGTTTCAAGCGATTCTCCTGCCTCAGCCTCCCAAGTAGCAGAGATTACAGGCGCCCACCACTTCGCCCAGCTAATTTTTTGTATTTTTAGTAGAGACTCGGTGTCACCATGTTGACCAGGCTGGTCTTGATCTTCTGACCTTGTGATGCGCCCACCTCAGCCTCCCAAAGTGCTGGGATTACAGGTGTGAGCCACCGCTCATTATCTCTTATTTTTGTCCTTTAAAATCATTTGGGAGGCCGAGGCAGCAGGATTACTTGAGCCCAGGATTTCAAGACCACCCCTGGCAACATAGTGACACCCCATATCTACAAAAAATTAAAAAAAAAATTAGCCAGTCATGGTAGCGCACACCTGTAGTCCCAGCTACGCAGGAGGCTGAGGTAGGAGGATTGCTTGATCCTGGGAGGTTGAGGCTTCAGTGAACAGTTATTGTTATTGCACCACTGCACTCCATCCTGGGTGACGGAGTGGGACCCTTTTTCACAAAAAAGAAACCAAGATTTGAGTGCTTGAGGTATCATTGCTTCTAGGCCCTCTTAGCTGATAAGGAACTATACATATGTATACTAACATATATATACACGCACATATCCCTACCTATGAATATTTCTATATGTAATCATCTGTATCTATATTAAGGTAAATTTGCATTCATATTGATGTCTCCAACTCTAATCCATTACCACATGGATCATTCTGCCCTTATCGACTTATCTATTTGCTTATCTGTAACCTCCCACTCCAGAAGTGAGAAACCTGGCTCCCACCATCCTCCAGCCATTTACTTGTTTAATTCCAGTATACAAGTATCGTAGTTTCAGAATTTTAACCCAAACCCTAGTGGGAAACACTTTTATCAAGTAGAATACAATGCTTATGTATGGTTTCTTTTGCCTTCAGTATTACAGGTGCCACTCATTTCCAAAGTTATGTATAGTTCATCATCTGTTCTTTTACCCGCTTATATGAGGTTGCTTCATACATTTTCAATATGGTTAGATGCTTTCGTCAAATTCTACATTCCCTTCGAGGATTCCCTGACCCCCTAAATTACTTTTTAAATTTGCATATATTAAGGTTCATTCTTTGTGCCTTTTCTGTGCATTTTGACAAATACATTCTCTCTTGTGGTCTCATGACCTCCTAAATGATTTTTTTTTTTACCTTTGCATACATTGAAGTTTATTCTTTGTACTCCAGTATTCCCTAGGTTTTGATATATTATATTTTCTTTGTTGTTGTTGTTGTTGAGATGGAGTCTCGCTCAGTCCCACAGGCTGGAGTGCAGTAGCGCGATCTCCACTCACTGCAAGCTCCACCTCCCGGTTTCACGACATTCTCCTGCCTCAGCCTCCCGAGTAGCTGGGACTACAGGCGCCCACCACCATGCTCGGCTAATTTTTTGTATTTTTAGTAGAGATGGGGTTTCACTGTGTTAGCCAGGATGGTCTCGATCTCCTGATCTCAAGATCTGCCCGCCTCGGCCTCCCAAAGTGCTGGGATTACAGGCGTAAGCCACTGCACCCGGCCCTATATTTTCTTTTTTTTTTTTTTTTTTTTAAGTTCTAAATGTTTTCTAATTTCCCTTGAGACTTCCTCTTTGATCCATGGATTATTGGTAGTATGTTGTTTAATTTTGAAGAGTGTGGAGATTTTTCTCATTATCTCTTTTTTTTTGAGACAGAGTCTCGCCCTGTCGACCCAGGCTGGAGTGCAGGGGCGCAATCTTGGCTTACTGCTACCTCTGCCTCCCGGGCTCAAGCGATTCTCTTGCGTCAGCCTTCCGAGTAGCTGGGGCTACAGGCGCCCGCCACCACGCCCGGCTAATTTTTGTATTTTTAGTAGAGACGATGTTTCACCATATTGGCCAGGCTTGTCTTGATTTCCTGACCTTGTGATCCTCCTGCCTCAGCTTCCCAAAGTGCTGGGATTACAGGTGTGTGCCACCGCTCATTATCTCTTATTTTTGTACTTTAAAATCATTATGGTTAGAGAACCATCCAGTTAGTCTGAGATATGTGGAAATTTTTTTTTTTTTTTTTTTTTTTTGAGACAGAGTCTAGCTCTGTTCCCAAGGCTGGAGTGCAGTGGCGTGATCTCGACTCACTGCAACCTCTGCCTCCCAGGTTCAAGCGATCCTCCCACCTCAGTCTCCCAAGTAGCTTGGATTACAGGCACGCATCACCACACCTGGCTAATTTTTCTATTTTTAGTAGAGACAGGATTTCACCATGTTGGCCAGGCTGGTCTCGAATTCCTGACCTCAGGTGATCCACCTGCCTTGGCCTCCCAAGTGCTGGGATTACAGGTGTGAGCCACCACGCTCAGCCTGACATGTGGAGAATTTATCAAGTCTCTATGGCTATCTCACTTCTCAGATCTCCCTGTTAACCTCAGGCTAATGGAGTACCTGCTTCTAAAGTTCCAAATCAAGTGAATCCCCTATGATAGCAGCAACAGCAGCCAAACTTACTGTTTTCTCAGAATGCCCCACTTTGCTGGGCAACAGAGCTGGGTGGGGGTGATGGGAACAGCCTTGTGCAAAAACACCATGGATTGCACGGTTCTTACCTGAAAAGTTCAGTAGTTTTCACGAATAAATGCTTCTGATTTTGTTGTATTACTTAGGACAAATTCTGGAGTACTAAAAATGGTTGTTTTTGAATTTTGTCCAATTTTAGGATTCCTTTTGAGGGAGGTTTCTTAACGTCCTCACTCTGTCATGCTGGAAGCCAGAAATTATTTTTTTTCAGTAGGCAGGAAGGAGAGTATCTGATTATTGTACTTCTGTTAAATTAACTTATTTATTAAAATATTTAGATGGGTTCCAAACCAGACTTTGTTATTTATCTATTAATTTTTTAGAGACAGGGTCTTGCTTTGTTACCCAGGCTAGAGTACAGTGGCTCAGTCATAGCTCACTGTAACCTCAAACTCTTGGGCTCAAGCAGTCCTCCTGCCTCAGCCTCCCAAGTAGCTAGGACTATAGGCGTGTACCACTGTGCCTGGCTAATCTTTTTTAAAATGTTTTTTTGTAGAGATGGGGTCTTGCTATGTTGCCCAAGGCTGATTTCAAACTCCTGACCTCAAGCAATCCTCCCACCTCTGCCTCCAGAGTCATTGGGATTACAGGTGTGAGCCACTATGTCAGGCCCTTGAACCAGATTTAATATAAAAATGGTCATGTCTTCTTAAGTAGGAACTAAATTATCTTCATTTTCTTTTTCTTTTTATAACTCATGGAGGCCAAGTTCACAAAGACAGGGTGTTCCACACGTACCTTGCAGTAGTTTTGTTACCTTATTGCCTCTCACAGGAACAGGTGATTTCATATTTCTAGCTCCAATAGTGCTCTTTCAAAACTTGCTGACATTTCATCTTTTTCCCATTTGGCCAAGATTGGTGGACACATTTGTTGGCCTTAGCACAGCATTTCATAAGTTGTCAGCAGGAAGTTAATAGGTGTTACATGGTCAAATGCGAAATGTGGTATTAAATAATATAAATACCAGTCTCTCCACTGTAGAATTTCTTAGGTCCTTTAATGTGCTAATATGAATTGAGAATGTCCAAGAAAGGAAATAATATACAAAATCTCCCAAAACAATTTTACCAGGGAACCCATTTTAGAAAGCAGTGCTTGGCCAGGTGCGGTGGCTCGTGCTTGTAATCCCAACACTTGGGGAGGCTGAGGTGAGCAGATCACCTGAGGTTAGGAGTTCGAGACCAGCCTGGCCATCATGGCAAAACCCTGTCTCTACTAAAAATACAAAAACTAGCCGGGTGTGGTGGCAGGCACCTGTAATCCTACCTACTCGGGAGGCTCAGGCAGGAGAATAGCTTAAATCCAGGAGGCGGAGGTTGCAGTGAGCTGAGATCGCGCCACTGCACTCCAGCCTGGGTGACAGAGCAAGACTCTGTCTCAAAAAAAAAAAAAAAAAAAAAAAAAAAAAGCACTGCTTAACACATATATATCCTTCCCTGCCCACAATTATACATGTTTTGTCGGAAACATGAGTTGATACATGGTATTGCTATGTTTATTTACTTATTATTATTTTTTTAGACAGAGTCTCACTCTGTCACCCAGGCTGGGGTGCAGTGGTGTGGTCTCAGCCCACTGCAACTTCTGCCTCCCAGGTTCAAGTGATTCTCCTGCCTAGCCTCCTGAGTAGCTGGGATTACAGGTGCGCACCAACACGCCTGGCTAATTATGGTATTGCAATGTAATGGTATCCACAATGTATGTGTATAGTTAACTTATAATATGAGCATTGTAGTAAACTGTACAGAATAGAGCCAACATAACAGACATGAGACTATCTTTAGACAGGCCTGATGGCAAGATTGGCCCTTGGCTGGTACGTGGGAACTTGATTTCCCTCTGTTCCCTAACCGGTAAATAGTTCACTTTGCCTGGTTTGTTGGTACAAATAATGTGATTTATGCTGAACACATGTTTTCCTCTGCAGAGTCTGGAATTTTGGTATGTGCCTCTGAGACCAGCCCCCAGTGAAAACCATGGTCACTAAGTCTCTAATGGGCTTTCCTGGGTAGAAATGTGTACACCTGTTGCTGTATTTTTTTGTTGCTGGAAAAAGGATAGGGAGAGAACATATGGAAGTCTGAGCATGAATTTCTCTAGACTCCTGTCTTTTCCCTTTGCTGACCGTAATGTGTATCTTTCACTGTAATAAACCTTAGCTATGAATACAACTATATCCTGAGTCCTTGGAGACCTGGTGAATCACTGAATGTGTGGGTGGTCTGGGAGATCCCAAGACATAATAAAAATATTGCATGTATTAGGCTGGGCGTGTGGCTCATGCCTGTACTCCCAGCACTTTGGGAGGCCAAGGCAGGCAGATCACTTGAGCTCAGGAGTTTGAGACCAGCCTGGGCAATATGTCGAAACTCCATCTCTACAAAACATACAAAAATTAGTTGGGCATGGTGGCACACGCCTGTAATCACAGCTACTCAGGAGGCTGAGGTGGGAGGATTGCTTGAGTCCAGGAGTGTGACAGAGCCAGACCCTGTCTAAAAAGGTATATATTAGGCCCAGCACGGTGGCTCACGCCTGTAATCCTAGCACTTTGGGAGGCCGAGGCGGGTGGATCATGAGGTCAGGAGATCAAGACCATCCTGGCTAACACAGTGAAACCCCGTCTCTACTAAAAATACAAAAAATTAGCTAGGTGTGGTGACGGGCAACTGTAGTCCCAGCTACTCGGGAGGCTGAGGCAGGAGAATGGCATGAACCTGGGAGGCGGAGCTTGCAGTGAGCCGAGATCACGCCACTGCATGGCAGCCTGGACGACAGAGCAAGACTCCGTCTCAAAAAATATATGTATAGTATATATTATATATATTATCTTAATCCTCAGAACATCTCTGTAAGGTAGATAAATATTAATGTTTGTCTTTTTTAGGTGAAGAGACTGAGGTTAGTGAGGTTAAGTAACTTCTTTTGGATCTCAGTTAATACGTGAGATAATCCAAATCTGTCTGACTTCAAAGCCTTGGCTTTTAACTATTATACTGCATTGCTTCCCAAAACCATAAATTGTACCTGTAGTGGGTTGAGGGGAATGAATGATGATAGTGGTCTGAGAATGCTTCATGCAGAAGATAGGATTTGAGTTGGTCTCGAAGGATAAATGGGCTGGCCAGGTGTGCAGTGGTTCACGCCTGTAATCCCAGCACTTTGGGAGGCTGGGGCGGGTGGATCACCTGAGGTCAGGAGTTCGAGACCAGCCTGACCAACATGGTGATACCCCATCTCTACTAAAAATGCAAAAGATAGCCGGGTGTGGTGGTGCACACCTGTAATCCCAGCTACTCGGGAGGCTGAGGCAGGAGAATTGCCTGAACCTGGGAAGCGGAGGTTGCAGTGAGCCGAGATCATGCCATTGTACTCCAGGCTGGGCAGCAAGAGCAAAACTCCATCTCAACAACAACAACAACAACAACAACAAAAAGATAAATGGGCAGAATTGAAATTAAGGGAAGTGGAAAGAGTATTGTCAATAGATAGAATTTCATGATATTAAGGCATGCAAACGGTAAAAATGCAAGATTTGCGAGAAAGACATATAACTTTCAAATAGTTGGGTGAAATGGAGGATTTACAGTACAAAGTTTTCCTTCTGTACTTAAAAAAATTTGGCAGCTGCCACAGCATGTTTATGTTAGTGTTTAGTGTAAGATAATGAATCTGATCTAAAACAATTATATATTTAAGCTTAATAAGTGATACATGTTAGTTTAAGGATAATAAATAATGTACTTGTTCTGCAAGGACAACCATGATTTCCCAGGTCTTTGCCACCTAAACAAGTGGGAACCCTCATGTTGTTAGCAGTAAAGAACTGTTGAAGCTTTTTTTTTTTTTAAGCAGCATTTTATCTGAAAACAGCATTTCACTCATATTATTTTTTACTTATTTATTCTTTCTGAGACACGGTCTTGCTCTGTTGCCCAGGCTGGAGTGCAGTGACGCGATCTTGGCTCACTGCAATCTCCGCCTCCCAGGTTCAAGCGATTCTCCTGCCTCAGCCTCCAATTAGCTGGGATTACAGGTGTGTACCACCATGCCCAGCTAATTTTTGTATTTTTAGTAGAGACAGGGTTTAACCATGTTGGTCAGGCTGGTGTCGAACTTCTGACCTCATGTGATCCACTCACCTCAGCCTCCCAAAGTGCTGGGATTACAGGCATGAGCCACCGTGTCCAGCCTTCACCCATATTAATCTGGTGGTAGTTTGAAGAATATATTGGCTAGAGCCAAGGAGTGAGTCCATTTAGATCATTGCAATCATAGTAGTCTATGCATGAGATAATTAAGAGCTTATAGAATGGTAGAAATGAAAGTGGACAAGAGACATTGTATAGGAGGAATTTCATGATGTAGTGATGGACTGGATATGTGTGTATTGGTGGGGAGATCCAAAGGATCTGAGTTTGAGTGGTTTGGAAAAAAATGCAGTATCTTTAACAGAAGTATGACATTTAAGCAAATCGTCATGCCAGGATTGTGATAGGTTTGACCCCAGGTATATTGACTTGGATTATTTATTTTTTAATTTAATTTTTTTAGAGACAGAGTCTCACTGTCACCCAGGTTGGAATGCAGTAGCGTGATCATAGTTCTCTGTAACCCTGCACTCCTGGGCTCAATCAAGCCTCCCACCTTAACCTCCCAAGTAGCTGGGACTACTGGTGTGTGCCACCATGCCCAGCAAATTTTTTTTGAGACGAGATCCTCCTATGTTGCCCAGCCTGGTCTTGAACTCCTGGCCTCAAGCAGTCCTCCTGTGTCAGCCTCCTAAAGTACTAGGATTACAGATGTGAGTCACCGTGCCTGGCCTGAATTGAATAATTTATTAACATCCAAGTAGAAAAATACATTTGGGAGTTGGTTGTGAGATTGTGATTGAAGAGAGAAATCAAGGTATAGGATAAGAGATAGAAATAATGCAGTGGAGTGATCACTGAAACTGTCTGAATATAGGCATCACCTTGGAGGAAAGAACAAAAAAGAACATCAAGGACTGAACTCTGGTTTTATTCATTTCATCAATAAGAAATGAATATTAAAGAGCACATTTGAAGTTAATATGTTATTACTACCTATCATAAACCATGTTTACATAGTACTTATTTTAATGTGCATTGATTGGGTATTTTCTGGCTTGTGAGCTTTGAATTAAGTGGTCTTTTATGATATGAATAACTTTTAGATGAAATCAATAAATAAATGATCCTGCTTTATGTAAAGCATAGATACTGAATAACATTCAAATAGCATTTTTTTCCTTTTCATATGGCACATTGTTCTTGATAACTTTGTGTGTGTTTGTGTGCGTATGTGTGTGTGTAGTTGTTCTTTCTGTTGCCTGCTTAAGAGACACGGTCTCACTTTGTCGCCCAGGCTGGAGTGCAGTGGTTGTTGCCCTAGTCCCTGTTTCATTTAAATACTTGCTTCAGTTTGTTAATTATTTTTTCCTCCACTTGTTGGCTATTGTGCCATTAGTTCAGCAGCCTTAATTTACTGCCAATTGAGTATTTAAGATAACTTGTTAGACCAGAGTTATACACAAGAGTCCTAACATTGTATTTCCTTTAGTGGAGAAATGTTCTTTTTTCTTTTCTCTTCTTTTTCTCCCTCTCACCCAGAAATGTTCTTTTTGTTTTTTTGGTTTTTGTTTGTTTGGTTGGTTTGGTTTTTGTTTTTTTGTGGAATCTCACTCTGTCTCCCAGGCTGGAGTGCAGTAGCGTGATCTCGGCTCACTGCAGCCTCCGCCACCCAGGTTCAAGCAATTCTCCTGCTTCAGCCTCCTGAGTAGCTGGGATTACAGGCGCCCACTACCATGGCCAGCTAATTTTGTATTTTTGGTAGAGACGGGGTTTCACCATGTTGGCCAAGCTGCTCTCAAACTCCTGACCTCAGGTGATCCACCCACCTTGGCCTCCCAAAATGATTGGATTACAGGCATGAGCCACTGTGCCAGCCCCAGAAATGTTCTTAAATTAACGACATTTAGACCTAACCTCTCTGCAACAAATGTTTTAGAAGCTGAAGGGACTGGGCACAAAAATATTTCTAAGAGAAGATGGATAGGCAAACCTGTGGGCATTGATACGTTCCTGTTTCTGGCTATCTTCTCTTTTTAATTCTACCTGCTGACATTCTTCTATGTTGAGAACACAGTCTATAAAAGCTTCGGCTCCAAAGTCTTCCCCAACTTTGTTGTGCTCTTTGCTCCCTCGCTGGAATAAGCAGAGAATTTGTTGAATGTGCAAAGGGATAACAAGAAGAAATGATGCTTTTATTATAGACTGACTTTTGTGTCTCAGGATTTTATGTCTTTGAAAAATTGGGATTCCAACAAGTTAGTATGTCACTTTGATATATCATGGTTGCCCCAGATTAGTAAATGTTTTAAAACTTGTATATGTGAATGTTCTGATTAATTCATTAAACTCTTCTTATACAACACTACTGTGTTTCCGTTTAATATTTAAGGCTGGGTGCGGTGGCTCACACCTGTAATCCCAGCACTTTGGGAGGCTGAGGCAGGCAGATCACTTGAGGTCAGAAGTTTGAGACCAGCCTGGCAACATGGTGAAACCCTGTCTCTACCAAAAATACAAAAATCAGCCAGGCGTGGTGGTGTGCGCCTTGATTCCAGCTACTCGGGAGGCTGAGGTATGAGAATCGCTTGAACCCAGGAGGCAGAGGTTGTAGTGAGCCAAGATCGCGCCACTGCACTCCATCTTGGGTGACAAAGCGAGACTCTGTCTCAAAACAAACAAACAAAAATATTTAATCACCTTTGAATCTAAATTTTCAGTAGCACAGGGTTCATAGAAAATCACAGACTGTGCATATGCAATCATTGAGATTGTCATGTTTCCCTTTATTAAGTAATATCTTCTTCCATTTCCTACTTTATTATATCAGTTGGCATTTATTTTATTGTATTATTATTATTTTTTGAGACAGAGTCTTGCTCTGTTGCCCAGGCTGGAGTACAATGGCGTGATCTCAGTACACTGCAACCTCCACCTCCCAGGTTCAAGTGATTCTCCTGCCTCAGCCTTCCGAGTAGCTGAGATTACAGGCGCACACCCCCACGCCTGGCTAATTTTTGTATTTTTAGTAGAGACGGGGTTTCATCATGTTGGCCAGGCAGGTCTCGAACTCCTGACCTCAGGTGATCCGCCCACCTCAGCAGTTGGCATTTATGATGGAGTACAATGGAAAGCCCACTGAACTGACAGTCAGGATATCTGGATTCTAGCCCCAGCATATGACTCCAGCTGTTAATCTTCTGGGTCCCAGTTTGACTGTCTATAAAACAGAATGATACTTGTTTATATCACAGGCCTGTTATAAGTTTCAAAAAGTATTAATATGGAAGCTTCTTGCATTACCTCTTGCAATTTTTTTTGTATTTTTTCATGATTAAAAGAAGTACCATAACACATGTATAAGATATCTTCACATGCTTGTTAAATCCCTGGAACTGTTATTGTGCTTAAATTCACAACTGTATTTCCTAAAATTAATTTTAGACCCACTCTGTAAGTTTTTGGCTTATAATTCAGTCAGAGGAATTGGAACTCTATGAATATTTTCTATAAGAATGATATCATAAGCATGAGTAATAGTACTCAGTTATCATGTAAAGACTTAGTGTGATGTTCAGATTAGGAAAGTATACTTATGGAATTCTCTATAATTGATTTATTTCATTTATTTGAACATCTTATGCTCCACAACTCATGAGGCTCAACAAACCATCTGTGTCTTCATTTCTGCTATTCTAGATACACATTCATCTTTTTAAATTGTAAACAGAAATATCGGTAAAAAATAAAATGAGATTCTAGTTTTCTGAAGCTTCTTGAAAGTCAGTATGGTATATTGAAAAGATAGAGTGTCTTTGTCTAGGCTTTAGAGTTCCAGGCCTGTCTCTGCTGGTAATTAGTTGCAAGAACTTGGGCATGTCAATTTACTTATTCTGGGCCTTGTTTTCCCATTATAAAAGTGGCTTGCACTAGACCTTTTTTTTTGTTTTTAACATTATTTGATTATTTTTTAATCTTCTAAGTATCTATCTGAGGGAGCTGGTGAAAAGATTAGAGTTTATACTAATTTTTATGAGTACTATTTATTACACTTGATTTATACCTAAGGTAACCATATAATTTGCTGTCCAAACAAGAGGAAACTTTTTTTTTTTTTTTTTTTTTGAGATGGAGTCTCGCTTTGTCCCAGGCTGGAGTGCAATGGCGTGATCTCAGCTCACTGCAACCTCCGCCTCCCGGGTTCAAGCTATTCTCCTGCCTCAGCCTCTCGAGTAGCTGGGATTACAGGCGCCCACCACCATGCCTGGCTAATTTTTGTATTTTTAGTAGAGACGGGGTTTCACCATGTTGGCCAGGCTGGTCTTGAACTCCTGACCTCGTGATCCACCCGCCTCGGCCTCCCAAAGTGTTGAGATTACAGGCGTGAGCCACTGCACCCAGCCAAGAGGAAACTTTTGAGAGTGAAAGGGAGTACTGTTAGCAATTACTCCAGGACAACAGCTTTAAACCAGGACGACTCAGGTAAACTAGAGTGTGTGTTCACCCTAATTGCACCCCATGTGTGGTTCTGTTAACTGCTTTGTTGGCCAAAGAATTATCTGATTATCAGTTTTAATTCTTTTTCATGGTTTCCCTGTTTTTTTTTTTCTCTTATAGATCCACTGTGTGTGGAGAGTGATGCAGCATCATGCCAACAGTCTCCAGCCAGTAAAAAAGGGATGTTCACAGATGACTTACACAAGCTGGTGGATGACTGGACAAAGGAAGCAGTAGGAAATTCTCTTATTAAGCCAAGTTTAAACCAACTTAAACAAAGTCAACACAAACTAGAGACAGAAAACTGGAACAAAGTATCTGAAGTAAGTTGTTTAGACCCAATTCACTTTATTTACGAAAACTAAAACCATAAAAATTGATGCGCTTAGGCCTATAGTTACAGTCACTATGAGAGAGTAGTATGACTTGATAACAGAGACTTTTATCCTTTTTTAGATTCATTATGTCTTTGAGCAAATTATATTTTAGACCATGAGTCAGTAAACTTTTGGGGGGAAGGAGCCAGTTAGTTAATATTTTAGGCTTTTCAAGCTGTACTATTACAACTACTCAACTCCGTTATAGTGCAAAAGCAGCCATAGAGAATATGTAACCAAATGGGCATGGCTTTGTTCCATTAAAACCTTATTTACAAAAAGAGGTGGTGGGCTGTGGTTTGCCGACCCTTGTTTTAGACTGTTCTATTTTTTTAAAAAAAATCCAGCAAGTATCAAAGAAGAAAGCGTCTGGAATGAAGGTTAATTCAGTCCAGTGTTCCAAGAAGAGTTTGGGTTTTAAGGAAAAGTTTTCCTGTGTTTCATGTCAATATTCTTAGATCTGATAAGTTATTTGTTCATTAT
This sequence comes from Pongo pygmaeus, assembly GCF_028885625.2. Lineage (NCBI taxonomy): Eukaryota > Metazoa > Chordata > Mammalia > Primates > Hominidae > Pongo > Pongo pygmaeus. Next base: position 54,759,312 of record NC_072396.2, on the reverse strand, counting down.
GAAAAAGAATTTTAAAGTTATTTAAACTAGAATATTATAAGAGGTGTTTTAAAGAAAAGATGCCTAGTTATTGCATGTGGCCTTAGTCAGGTGTACATGCAATGAAGTGAAGAAAGATGCCCACAATGCATTCTGGAGTAGGAAGAAGTCAGGCTTACAGAACAGCATACATAGTATAATATAATTTATGCAAAATTATATACATTAGATATGCATAGAGAAATATGAAAAGCCAAATTTGGGCCTTATTTTACTTTGTACATTTCTGTGTTTTTGTATTTTTAAAGTAAGTGACTTTTTTTTCAAAATGAGTAAACCTATTAAAATGTAATCAGGGCTTATAATTTTAACTCTCTTAATTGAAAGAGATTTATCTCTGTGTGTTACATTTGTGTACATGTATTGTCATATGTGTACATGTATAGTCATATAGTTTGTTATAATGCATTTATTGTTAATATTGAATAAAAATTTTCAAAATCCTCGATTTCCCAAACTAGTGAGCAGTATATCTCCTTGGGAGCTCTGTGTATTTATCTTACTTGTGGCACCAATTTATACACAGATAGCATCACCATTGTAAAAATTGGAAGCCTTTAGAGGCAAATTTCAAGACATAAATGCATGTGTACTGCCAGTGAGAGAACCTCTGAGTACTGTGTGAATGGAGGCTTTTGTTGACTAGTTGGAGGGCTGTTTACTGGAGTATAATGGAGGATGTTTGGAGGAAGGGTGAGTAGAAAATGGTGTGTGAATAAAAGTAGTGAAGGTCATTTAACAGACGTGGGTTCCAATGTCAGCTCAGTCACTTACTAGTTGTGTGACTTTCGAAAAGTCATTTGATCTATCTGTGCCTCAGTTTTCATGTCTTTCAAACAGAATATCTGACTTACAGGATTGCTGTGAGGATTAAATGAGGTAGCACCTATAAAGCTGTACCTTTATAGGTGTTACATAGTAGGTACCCTATATAAAGTAACTATTTTTGTATTTGTAGGTTCAGTTGGTTATATCTTTTGTGTGGCAAGCCCATCTCACTAATGCTCTTACATTTTACTGCTCTGTATCCTTACTTAGAAATACTTGTTTGCTTAACAGTTATGTACCAAGCCCTCTGCTAGACATGGGTTTGGTGAGTAAAAACAAGTATGATACCTATCCTCATGGAATTTATGCTCTGCTAAGACAGCTAGTTAGACATAACAGAATTGCATATACAAATATAAAATTGCAACTGTAATAAGAACTACAAAAGAAAGATAAAGGCTATAACATGGGAAATTTGACCTAGTAAAGGAAAGTCAAGGAAAGCTGCACTGAGAAAGTGATGATTAAGCAGAGATCTGAAGGATGAGTAGGTGTTAACTAGGTGAAAAGAGGAAATGACTCCATGCGGAAAGGATCACATATGCAAAAGCCCTGTATGAGGAAAGGAGCATGAAGGGATTGAAAGTAGGCCAGTTTGGCTGAAGTGAAGAGAGCAAAGAGGAGTTAGTGCACAATGGATCTAAGGTAGATGGAGTCTTAAAAGTGGTAATGATAAGGAACTTCATCTGTATTTTTTGTTAGTTAGTTAGTTTGTTTGTTTTTATTTTTTTTTTGAGACGGAGTTTCACTCTTGTTGCCCAGGCTGGAGTGCAATGGCGCGATCTCCGCTCACTGCAACCTGTGCCTCCCAGGTTCAACAATTCTCCTGCCTCAGCCTCCTGAGTAGCCGAGATTACAGGCGCTCGCCACCATACCTGGCTAATTTTTGAGTTTTTAATAGAGACAGGGTTTCACCATGTTGGCCAGGCTGGTCTCGAACTCCTGACCTCAGGTGATCCACCCGCCTTGGCCTCCCGAAGTGCTGGGATTATAGGTGTGAGCCACCGCGCCCGGCCGTCTGTATTTTAAGAAAGATAAATAGCCATTTAAGCCCCAGGGTTGACATGATCAGACTTGTTTTTTGAAAAAATGACTCTGACTCAAGCAAGAGAAAAGGATTATTTATTGGAGGTAAGGGTAGATGTTGGCAGACCAGTTAAGAGTTAGTCATGGTAACTCTTAACTGCTCTGGAAAATGGGAGAAGTTGAATTGAAAAGAAGTGAACAGATTCCAAAAAATGCTTAAGAGATTAAATGGACAAGATTTGGTGATGGAATGGATGTATGGTGAAGGGGAGGTATTAAGGCTAGGTTTCTGGCTCCCATAACTGTACCAATCACCGAGATGGGGAATGTGAGCAGACAGTGTGCTTTGGTAGGGGAAGATCACACATTTGATTTCTAGGCATTTGTTTCTGAGATGCCTTTGAAATATCCAGGAGAAAATATATAACCTCTCCAATTTGTCTTTTTTAAAAAATCAGGTTATCTATAAACTAATAATGTTCATTATATAATTTACTCAGTGCAGAAAAGTACAAATTTTAAAATATCACCTTCAAATCCCACCACCCAGAAATAATTTTCATTAACTTTAGATAAACATCATGTCAAATATCTTTCTATGTATGTATGCATGGAAATAACTATAAAAATGTAAGGCAGGGCAGTTATGAAGATGGCATTAATTAAGGTACATAATTATGGTTAGCACACAGAAAGGTGCTCCAAAAATGGTAGTCCCTAATAGTAATAATAGGAATAGTATGCCAAAAAGACTAGGAAGGAATATTCATTTGTGCAGCAGCAATAGAAAAAAAAAAGAATAGGAAGGAATATAGACTGATAAAAGTATATACCAAATAAACTGATCTTTTGTTTTTATTTTTGTTTTAGAATACTCCGTCTACTATGGGCTACACATCAACATGGATTTCTTCTCTCTCCCAAATCCGTGGAGCTGTCCCAACTTCCTTGCCACAAGGACTCTCACTCCCTTCATTTCCTGGGCCATTATCATCATATGGAATGCCTCATGTTTGTCAGTATAATGCTGTGGCGGGGGCGGGGTATCCAGTACAGTGGGTAGGAATTTCAGGAACAACACAACAGTCTGTAGTAATTCCCACCCAATCTGGGGGACCATTCCAGCCAGGGATGAATATGCAGGCATTTCCAACTTCATCAGTGCAGAATCCTGCCACAATCCCTCCTGGTCCTAAATGAATCAGAGTAGATGATGATAAAAAGGGAGGTTTTTTCAGAATTATTTTCAGGACACCTAAGATATTAAAGTTTCTTCCTCTTGGGTTCTGTCATATTTTCCCTCATTTGAGTTTACTTTAGACTATATATTTTTTGTTCCAGTGTGGTATTTGATACAGCTCATCATTCTGTAGAAATGTGCAGTTTGCACATAGAACACTGCACACACAAATGTTTTTTCACTTCAAATTCTATCCTCTTTGATACTTGATTTTTTTAAAAATACTGTTCAGAATGCTTTAATAAGCTCAGCTTGAGCATTACCATTTCCAGGACACTTTTCATGAATTGTTGAGAAGCTCCCCATCCCCCGCCTTTTTTTTTTTTTTTTTTTTTTTTTTTTTTTTTTTTTTTTTACTGCTGCTATCTGCAGCTGGATACTTTTCTTTAAAAATGTTTAAAAATTATTTAGATTGATTCTCCCCAAATGTGGATGAACTGAGACCCTCCATCAGCCAGAGTCTTATGGGATCTTCACTTCACATGTTTGTCTTAGGTTTACCTTTCACAGAAGGCAGGGTAACTTGCTGCAGGAAACGTTTTGGTGTATAAAATTAGAATAACTTTTTTTTTTTTTTTTTTTTTTTGAGATGGAGTCTCTCTCTGTCACCCAGGTTGGAGTGCAGTGGTGTGATCTTGGCTCACTGCTGCAACCTCCCCCTCCTGGGTTCAAGCGATTCTCCTGCCTCAGCCTCCTGAGTAGCTGGGACTACAGGCGCCAGCCACAATGCCTGGCTAATTTTTGTATTTGTAGTAGAGATGGGGTTTCACTATGTTGGCCAGACTGGTCTCAAACTCCTAACCTTGTGATCCACCCTCCGCAGCCCCCCAAAAAATTATAATAATTTTGTCAACCAATACAGAACATGAGCCCTTTAAATGTGATTTCCCGTCATCACAGCAGTAGGATGAAGCCTTGTTTTTGGTGAGACAGAGGGAAAGGGAAAAAAAAGAACTGTAACAGTTCCTTGATTCTGCAGATACTGCTGCTGTTTTAGGATTTCAGTAATAATTCAAAGCAGCTGTCTCCTTGTTTCTCACATGCATACTACATTGGTTTTGAGCATCTGAGAGGCATTGGTTTGGCTTGCATTCTTTTGCAAGGCATATATTGCAGCTGATATGAATCTCATTTGTGGGGAATCCTTGTATTCCTACACCTCAGTCCATTCTTCTGAAGAATTTACTTGACACAGTAGGTTTCCAGACTTACATATGAAACACTGGCTTTACAGGGTTCTCAGAGATGTGGGGTATACACTGTCCTGCAGTGAGATAGTAGACCCTAGAAGGATACTATTTAAGTTGTCCTTAGCTCTTTTTAATTACCATTTTTAGTTATTAGAATTTCTTTTTAGTATCTATAGTATCTTAGATGATTTTAGATCTTAAATGAGTTTGGCAGCCTCTTTAGAATCTGAGAGAGATCACTGTCAAGTTGCACTTTACTGGGTTTTATCCAGTTTTAGGAGGAGGGGAGGCAATGTCAAAATGTACACCTTTGGTTTTTAAGAAGGTTAACTATAATAATGGTAAAGGCTAGTCACAGGGTTACCTAATGCTCAGTCTGTGAAACCTAAATAGAATTCTTAAAATGTTATTTACCAACTAAGTATTCATGTTCAAATTACTTACCTTCCACTCTGAAGACTTTGAGGTCATTTCTAATACACATTTACCTAATTAGGAGTTCTGTCTACTAGTAAACATTCCAAATTGCTACCCAACATTACTGTTAACAGATTCTCCTCCGTATTCTTCTACAAATTGTACCCCATGGGCTTGCCAGGTAATGAGGAAAACTTAATGGGTGTACTTTCTTTTCTTTTCTTTTTTTTTTTTTTGCACAGTCTACTTTGTGACATTAAGTACCTCTTTTCCAAAAAAAAAAAAAAAATGTGTCTTATGTTGCTTACCTGAGGATCACATCTATTATCAAGAAGATTCTGTCGCTATAATTTGAGGCATCTAGGGCAACATTTTGAGAATTGCTGTTGATAAGATCCACTGTTTCTTTTCATAGAACATGATCTGTTTTGTATGAGTCTTTCCAAATGTTAAGTACAGATTCTTCAAATTTCTTGTACAGTATTGGTTTGCAATTTAAAGTGATTTTAGGACATTAGTGTAATGCAAATGCTTGCATTGCACTGTTTTCCATATGTATAAAAACAATGCTCCTAAAATCCCTAATTCTTTAAAACTGCCTGTGTTTCATTATAAAAAGTTGGCTTTGTGTAATTACACCGAGACATACAACCTATAAAGTGAAAATACTGCAGATTTTAGGACCCCTTCTTCTCTAGTCACAATCATTTTAAACAGTGTACCCCAGGATGAAAAAAGCTCCATGGCTGACATGTACAATTACATGTATTAATGACTGCTCTACATCCTATGTTCTGCCTTTGGCCACAACCTCTATTCCACATATAATTCATCATTCTTGTTTGCCTGCAGACTCTTGCAGTGCCTTGTAATATTTACAATCTTTTCAGGTTTTTGCTGGAAAGAAAAGTAGTCTTCTAAAGTTTGAAGATGGTGAATAGTGTACTACTATCTCCATGCTGACTGCAGTAACTGGGTTATCATATATGTTATGTATACATTATGTATCTATAACGTGTGTACATTTAAAAATACAGAAAAAAGTGAGCTTGTGCAGAAATGGAGAAAACAATGTTATTCTCACCACTGTGGGGTTTTATTAAAATTATTTTTTCCCATGACTTACATGTTTGGTTCAGATTATAGTCACTTTGACTGTAAATACTGGCTAGTTTTCTATCCAGGGGCTTTGCATTATTTCATAATTTTGCTAAATCATATAATAGTGCTATTTTCATCCTTGTCTGAGGTACTTTTCCTCCCCAGAAATAATTAACTTGAGGTAAAGCTCAGAAATTCCCTTCTTAACAAAGAGCCTACTATATAAAAAGGGCCTTCCTTTCCAAAAAACACACAAACCTGTCCTTTTCATTTTCCTTCTTGTAGAGGAGAAAATGGTTGTACTTAACCATCCTGCTTGTAAAATTTATTCAGAGGATAGTCTGTATGTCCAGCCACCATGTTTACTTCTCAAAGTGCAAGTCCGATGAATAGTACTGTATCTCCGTATGTGGCAATGTGAGCATTTCATCATGAAGTACCTGCTGCTATGTCTGTGAAGTTGGGTGTAACATCATAAGAATATGAAACCAGTATTGGTGTAAATCTAATGAAAATAACCCTATGTATATTTGTAGCAGTCTTGAATCTCTATTTAAGGTAATTTGCTGTAATATAACAAATATTCATTCTGTTTTTCATCCCTTCCTTGCCAGTTTTATATCAAGCATGAATTCTAATGGTTTGACAGCAAAATTATCTGTGAAAGTTTAAAAGGCACTTTTCTGCTGTGATTTTTGGATTGAGTGTGGAGTGTTATGTACAGTTTGATGGGATATATCATTTTAGAACCCCAGATTTAATTCTAGTCCAATTAATTTTGTTTAACTACCTCGTTTTCAGTGCTGTTTTGGGTGCACAAGTAAACACTGCCTGTGAAACTTGCTTTTTTGCCTTGATTCTCAGTATTCTTTCAGATTATAAATCTGGTCTGCCTCTTTTTCCCAGTGCTAGCCAACAGTTTGAGATGAGAGGGACCATCACTCTCATCTGTGTTTAAGTGGAGAGCCATGTGCTTCTGTGAAATATGCTTTGGGGATTTGGGAGTGAAGAGCAGAAGAATAATTGAAATTGGTGGCAATATAGGACTTAGGTGTAGGAGTTAGTTATAAAATAAACAAATGGTAAGAAAGTACCTGAATTAGACAATCCAGTGCCTATAACTTTGCATTTTTTATTAGAGATGCATTTCTCGTCTGTGTGCCTAAAGGGCAATGGGTTGAAATTGCTTTAACTACCACAGTGAAATATTTGACAAATCCTTCAGCAATGGCCTATCATTCAACATATATTAGCACAGTGCTAGGTATTTGCAGTGATATTTTGTTACCTTAAAACGGCCAAATGCATTTAGTTGAAATGTAGTTGATAGTAAGGGTTTTATATAACTTTATCCAATCTCTAAAGTTTATGGAAGCATTGACTTTCTTCTTTGCTGTCTTTTCTGAGTGATGAAAATGATGCATTCCTTTTTTTTTCCTTGAAAACTCAGCAAATGTTTGTAACCAGATGTTCTTTGTTTCACATGTTTACTGTGTAACACTACAGCATATTTAATATTGGTAAATATTGTATTTCAGTCATTATGCATAAGTACATTCCTGAGGTATATTTGCCATCATTTTGGGATTCAGTTATTTTATCTTCTGTTTGGGTCAGAAAAACTTGAACTATTTGAGGTGGTATGCAGGCCATTTTCTAGAATAGATTGTTTTTTTGAATCTGTAGTTTATCAAGGACTTGTTCCCCCTCTCCCTTTGTTTAGAAGAGGAATCAGAAAAGGGGGGTGGTGTGTAGAAAAGGCCTTTGATTTGATAGGTATAATTTCTAAGATTGAAATTTTAAAAAATGCAGATTGTAAGATAGTAACACTCAAACTTGATAAAATCCTTTGAATTGAAATTAGTATGAAATTTTTATGGAACCAAATGCCTTCAGGTCACCCTGGAAATAGTCTTTGTATGTGAAAGATCAACACAAACATTGGTCAGGAACCCTGACAGCCAATATATGAAGGAGCCTGGGATAGTAACTAGGTTACACTGAAGTTATTTTCAACTAAGATAGCTAGACGAGTGTACAAACCAATAGCTCCTATTCTGGAAGGTTTTCTTTTTATTAAAAAAATTCAAACAAGGTTAAAAGTCAAGCAAGAAGGGAAGAGAGAAACTGGGTTCTGAGAAAAAAATGTGCCAGTATAAAATAAACTCCTAAATGCGTGCTTGTCATCCTCTAGTTTTTTTTAAGTTGAATTTCTTTTCCACTATAACTTAAGATTTGAGATTGAGGTTTGAGGTCCAGAACATACCCTCAGCAGATACAGTGACTAACTGGAAAGTGCAGTTGTTCAAGGTCTGTCATGCTCAATCACCTAAAGCTATAATTTGTTTGATATATTAAGCATGTAGACCTAGTGCAGCATGGGAGCCACTCAGGAAGTTTATGCAATTAATAAACTTTCAGCATAATTTACTATGAAGTATGCAGAATTTCACCCTCTTTTCCACACTTAACATTTAGTTGTATATGTGAACTCTCCTTTCTTAATTGGGGAATGTAGCATTATATAGAATGTTGTTAAACTTAATTTTAATCCTTTTTGACATTAACCTTTTTTTTTTGGTAAACCAAGTGATCTGCCTTTCAGCAACTGTCTGATTTTGGTTCTTTGAAACTGTGATTTTTATTTCATTTGTACCCAACCATTGTAAGTATTTTGTTTTGTTTCCTGGAAATTCTGTTTTGAAACAGAAAATAAAGGCTGTGTTAAATGAGTATGTTATCTTATTAAAATGCTGCCATAGTCACTGCAATCATCTGGCTAAAACTGGTTCTTCATTTACCAAATGTAATTTAGCAGATTTAGAACATTTAGTCCTGTAAACTATGCTGGCCTAAGAAAACTAACCAAGCTGCGTGTTACCTCTTGATTTACAGTTCCAACAAATTGAGTTGGACTTCATTTTCATGCTTGTACATGAGCCATAATTGTAACAGTTGCTCTCATTTACTGAACACATACTATGTTAGCTAGGCTTTTACCTGTGATATTTTTAATTCACACAAAATCCTATAAGATGGGTCTGTTACTATTTCCACTTACAATGCAAATTTGAGGATCAGAGAGATTAAAGAATTTACTAGGGCCACATAGTGGTGAAGCCTGGATCCAAACCCAGGTCTGTCTGTCTGCACAGCTCATGGGAAAAACCCTAGGCCACACTGATTCTCAGATGTACTACATGCGTAATAATTCAGATACATTTAGAGTAGGCCTTTATCTAATAGGATTTGTATGTACACACTTTTTTTTTTTTTTTTTTTTTTTGAGACGGAGTCTCTCGCTGTCGCCCAGGCTGGAGTGCAGTGGTGCAATCTTGGCTCACTGCATCCTCCACCTCCCAGGTTCAAGCAATTCTTCTGCCTCAGCCTCCCAAGTAGCTAGGACTACAGGCGTGTGCCACCACGCCCAACTAATTTTTGTATTTTTAGTGGAGATGGGGTGTCACCATATTGGCCAGGCTGGTCTCGAACTCCTGACCTCGTGATCCACCCGCCTTGGCCTCCCAAAGTGCTGGGATTACAGGCGTGAGCCACCTTGCCTGGCCCACTTTTTTTTTTTTTTTTTTTTTTTGAGACAAAGTCTCATTCTGTCACCCAGGCTAGAGTGCAGTGGTGCAATTACGGCTCACTACAGCCTCAACCTCCTGGGTTCAAATTGATCCTCCCACCTCAGCTCCCCGAGTAGCTGGGAGCACAGGCACATGCCACCACACCCGGCTAATTTTTGTATTTTTCGTAGAGATGGCTTTTCACCATGTTGCCCAGGCTGGTCTTGAACTCCTGGGCTCAAGCAATCCTCCCATCTCGGCCTTCCAAAGTGCTGGGATTACAGGCATGAGCCACTGCACCCAACCCGTATGAACACTTTTTACATGTCTTTCATGAAGTTGTATCCAGTGCTTATTTCATAGTTTCAGAAGGAGGTTTTTATGGCCCAAGCAAGGATTCAAAGTGTTCCCTATGCACAAACTTATTAAGAAGTATTTCCTTTCATGTTGATGGTGTGTATCGTCCACCTTTAGAAAAACACATATTTGGAAATCTCCCTTCCACACTTCTCATTCGTCACTCTGCACTGACTTGAGAAACTCAGACTGGGTCAGATCACTTACTCATCTGGTAACTTAGGGAGAAGGACATGCATATGCTTATGCAAACAACCCTGGTTGAAGAGTAATAAGCCTATCAGAAATATTCAAGATTAGATGAGTGTTTTAAAAGTGTTTTTAAATATATGTTATTTTGATTTACTGACCCAATGACTGTGAGTCATTCTATCTTAGGTGATCCCTAAAGGGAGGCAACAAGGTACATGTGGAATAAGCATGGGTTTTTTTTGATTCACAGACCTCTCAAACCTATATTTCCTCACTTGTAAAATGAGGTGGTTATGAGTATTAAATGAGATGTGTTAAGGCAACTAACCCTGTCTCTACTAATTGCACTTATTGTTAGATATCACTGGTGACTTTCACAGTAAACTTGCACTAGGGAAATTAAACTGGTTTGGAAATGGGCCCTGATTCTGATTATAGTTAATATAGATACCTTTTGGAGTCAAGCAGACCTGGAGTTGTATTCTATCTTACGGACTTGGGAAAATTGCTTGACTTTTTAGCTTCAATTTCCTTATCTGTAAAAAGGATAATTCCCTCAGTGAGGTTGTTTTGAGGTTGAATGAAAAAGCATATAAAGGGCTTATCACTGTGCCTGATACATAGTAGGTCTGCTCAAATAACTTACACAAGGGACCTTACAGATCATTATTTTAAAGGAGGACAAAACAGAGGTGACAAAAAAACTGAACTCAATCCGTGGGTCAACATAAGGTCTGTTGGTGGAAAAAATTGGGTGTTGGCCCAAAAGGGGCAAGATGATGTAATAAAGTGAGGTGTAGAGGTGAGAGTGTTTAAGTTGGGGAATAAGACCAACATAGACCCTTTTAAAATACGCCATCATTAATGAGCACCACTTAGTAAAAGAATGAGATAACAGGCCAGGCGCAGTAGCTCACGCCTGTAATCCCAGCACTTCTTTGGGAGGCCGAGGTGGGTGGATCACAAGGTCAAGAGATCGAGACCATCCTGGCCAACATGGTGAAACCCCGTCTCTACTAAAAATACAAAAATTAGCTGGGCGTGGTGGCACACACCTGCAGTCCCAGCTACTTAGGAGGCTGAGGCAGGAGAATCGCTTGAACCCGGGAGGTGGAGGTTGCAGTGAGCCGAGATCACGTCACTGCACTCCAGCCTGGCGACAGAGTGAGACTCCGTCACACACACACAGAATGACATAACAGAATTACATCTGTGACTAGGGTTTAGAAAGAGGTGAAGTAGTTGGGGAGTGGGGAGAAGATGGACATTATAACAGGAGCTCAAGACAGGAGTGAAGTATAGCATAAATGATGGTCTAGATAGGAGCAAGACCTTGGGCTAGGTGGAAAAAAGACTATCATAAAATTTTGGGATTGGAAAGGACTAGCTCACATGCATGTTACAAATGAGGAAGCAGGCTTAAGAATTTAACCAGTATTTATAAACGTTCTCCATTCCAGCTCAGTGGTTCTCAACCCTGACTGTATATTAGAATCACCTTGGGAACTATTTTAAAAAATGTTTTAGTTGTACAACAATATGAATATACTTAATATTACTGAACCATATACTTAAAAATGGTTATGATGGTAAATTTTATGTGTATTTTACAATTAAAATTTTTAAATTTAGTGTCTGGACTCCATCTCTAGAATCACCATCATCTTAAAAAGCTTCCCAGGTGACACTGATAGGTGACTTGGGTTGAGAACCACTGTCATTGCTAATCAAATAACTTTCCTACTGTCAGCCAGTTGCTGATTCAGGTAACACAAGCAATATGGTAACCGCATTAGACCTTCTGATGAATTATTTCCTATAACTCTATGACCTCATAGCCTCTCAAAGAGGCCCCAAGGATTTGGGCAATAGAGAAAGCTAAGTGGATCTCTTTCAGAAACGGAACAGCTAGTTCCTACTTCAGTGGAATGACGACATAAGATTGAGTTTGATGTCAACTCTCCATATAACCTCTTTATGTTTCTCCCCACCCTTCATAAGAGTTAACATTTATTAGGTGCTTATTGTGCCAGTTATTATGCTAGTGCTCTACAATGTCATTTAATCTTCACAAGCTTCTAAGGTATCATTACTTATCACCTTTCTGTGCTCCTTGACTGTCTTTAAAACTGCTTTCTTCCAGTGCCCAGCTTTATTCCTGGCATGTAGTAGGTATTAAATAAATCTGTTGAATAAATTAATGGGCCCCCATTTCACAGATACAGGAAGGGTACAAGAGGCTAAGCAACTTGTTAAAACTATACAGCTAATAAAAAGTTGAACTAGTATTGGAAACCAGTTCTTGGCTCCAAAGTACACATTGTGAAACGCTATTCTATGACTTCCATCCTGTATAGTTTCTCCTGTACTATTTATGTTAGGAATCTTGTGTTTAAGTAGTATAAACACAATTTGAACAAGTTTAAGCAAAAATGGGAATTTATAAAGATAGGGGTGCCTCAAAGAACCCAGGGATAATACAGATGGGCCTTAGGAACAAATGAACCAGGTGTCTGAATACAGCCAGGATTTTTCATGTCTTCTTCTCCAGCTCAATCAAATTCTCTGGGAATGTCCCTAAAGGATGGCTCCTGCTGCAACCATGAGGATAAGGTAGATAAGGTGGTAGAGAAGGGGTGCTGCAGAGACAGTCTAATAGATATTTATCTATAAACCTCCTCTTGGCTGTCCCATAAACATGCTATTTTCCCCATACCTACAATTCCCAAAATGCCAGCACCTAACATTAGCCATGGACAACTGCTGGTCATATGCAACTACTGCATTCAGAAGCAATGGTATGGCAAGGACATAATCTTTCCTCCTCTAGTTCGGTGACAATGTAAATATGGCTGCTCTTGATCTCACAACCTCTGATAAACTTAATTGCTACCAATAGATCTAATATGCAAGAGTAGAGAAATAATTAGATAACCACAATCAAAATGCCCTTTTAGGGGCCAGCATGGTAGCTCATGCCTATAATCCCAGCACTTTGGGAGGCCAAGGTGGGCGGATCACTTGAGGTCAGCAGTTAGAGACCAGCTTGGCCAACATGGTGAAACACCATCTCTACTAAAACTACAAAAATTAGCTGGGCGTGGTGGTATGTACCTGTAATCCCAGCTACTGGGGAGGCTGAGGCAGGAGAATCGCTTGAGCCTGGGAGGCGGAGGTTGCAGTGAGCTGAGATCCCACCACTGCACTCCAGCTTGGGCGACAGAGTGAGACTCTGTCTCAAAAAAAAGCCCATTAGGCCGGGCACGGGCTCACGCCTGTAATCCCAGCACTTTGGGAGGCCAAAGTGGGCGGATCACGAGGTCAAGAGATTGAGACCATCCTGGCCAACATGGTGAAACTCCATCTCTACTAAAAATACAAAAATTAGCTGGGTGTGGTGCCACGTGCCTGTAGTCCCAGCTATTAGGGAAGCTGAGGCAGGAGAATCACTTGGACCCAGGAGGCAGAGGTTGCAGTGAGCCGAGATTGCGCCACTGCACTCCAGCTCTGCGACAGAGCGAGACTTCATCTAAAAAAAAAGCCTATTTAGGAAAGGAGGGCTCACACCATTATCAGCCACCAGGTCCATTTCCACCTGGATCAGAATAAAAGAAAGAAATTACAGGCATACAAAAAATGGCAATCAATTTACTGATGTACCTCGTTGCTTAACCAGTCTGGACATGGGCCTAAGAGTATGTTCTAGAAAAGCAGTGATTCTCAAACTCAAGAGTGCGGCTAGAATCACCTGAAGGGCTAGTAAGACCTGCAAAAACTCAGCAGGTACACTCCATTCAAACCCCTGCACTAAGAGACTTCACCAAACATTAGCATGGTTTCTGGCAGTCTTAAGATTGAATCCGTGAGAAGACCCAGCTCACTTTTTGTTTTGTTTTGTTTTTTTGAGATGGAGTCTCACTCTGTTGAGCAGGCTGGAGTTCAGTGGCACAATCTCAGCTCACTGCAACCTCCGCCTCCCAGGCTCAAGTGATTCTCGGGCCTCAGCCTCCCGAGTAGCTGGGATTACAGGTGTGCACCACCATGCCTGGCTAATTTTTGTATTTTGAGTACAGATGGGGTTTTGCCATGTTGGCCAGGCTGATCTCGAACTCTGACGTCAAGTGATCCACCCGCCTCAGCCTCCCAAAGTGCTGGGATTAACAGGCATGAGCCACTGCACCCAGCCCCAGCTCACTTTTGAATTCCCCGTCAGGAAAAACTTTCAGTTTGTTCTAGTCCACACCTGAGGATAGGCCTCAGCTCCTCTTTATTTTATTTTTATTTTTATTTTTATTTTTATTTTTATTTTTTGAGATGGAGTCTCTCTCTGTCACCCAGGCTGGAGTACAGTGGCAATCTTGGCTCACTGCAACCTCCACCTCCTGGGTTCAAGCAATTCTCCTGCCTCAGCCTTCCCAGTAGCTGGGATTACAAGTGTGCGCCACCATGCCCGGCTAATTTTTTTGTATTTTTAATAGACATGGGGTTTCATCATGTTGGCCTGGCTGGTCTCGAACTCCTGACCTCAGGTGATCCACCTGCCTGGGCCTCCCAAAGTGCTGGGATTACAGGCGGGAGCCACCAAGCTTGGCCTGCTTCCCTTTCTTAGGGCATTTAGTAAAAAAGGGCTTAGCATTGTAAATCCTTCCTCTGTTCCTTTGAGATGTTTATGTATTTCCTACAAACTACAGAGTGTTTGTTTCTCAAGGGCCTGGAACCCTGTCCTTTGAAATGTAGGGTAGGGCCTCTGTCTCCCAGTCTCTGGGAGGATAAAAATCTAACTTCAGTAATTGCCAGGTAGCAGACACAGCTGGCCTAATCACATTTATACTGAGAAACCCTCTGTAATTTTTCACCTCCATGACTCTACTGAGTCCCTGCTTGCTTTCCTTCCCTACTCCCTCATTTTCCCTCTAAAATGCCCAGTCACCTCTGTGCAAATCAGAATGAAGCTCAACTCTTTCCTCTTCTGTCAGTAGTTACTGAGTAAAATCTGTCTTCACTGCTTTAACTAATGTTACTTAAACCACAGATTTCTGGCCCCACACTCAGAATTTCTGATCCTGGAGGTCTGAGGTGAAGCCTGAAAATGTACATTTCTAATAGTTTGCAGGTGATGCTGATGTGCTTGCTCCAGAGACATACTTTTGAGAATCACTGCTCTGGTCAGGCACGGTGGCTCATGCCTGTAATCCCAGCACTTTGGGAGGCCAAGGTGGGCAGATTACTTGAGGCCAGGAGTTCGAGACCACCCTGGCCAACATGGTGAAACCCTGTCTCTACTAAAAATACAAAAATTAGCCAGGCGTGGTGGCGCATGCCTGTAGTCCCAGCTACTTGGGAGGCTGAGGCAGAAGAATCACTTGATTGCTTGAACCTGGGAGGTATAGGTTGCAGTGAGCCGAGATCGCGCCACTGTACTCCAGGCCTGGGCGACAGAGTGAGACTCCATCTCAAAAAAAATAAAAAAATAAAAAATAAAAAGATAATCACTGCTCTGGCTGATCAATTATGGTCCCTATTCACAGATTTGATCTTCTAGTGATACAGATTCTTTAAAACCTTATTTGACTGCCTGTTGGTTTCATTTGAGGGGACTCAGAATGCTAAAAACAAGTGCCAAGAATCTTGTCAGTTAGGCTCTTTGAAGCTTCAGATCTGCTAAAGGGAACAGCCTGGATCATCCTGTTGTGGTTTCTATTCATCACATTTAGGAGAGCTGGAGAACAAGGAGTACTACTTAGGAGGCAGATGTAGATAACTTCTTTCCAATTGCCTTGATGCTAGTTTCCTAACTGGTGAAACCTTTGAGACAAAATTGAGATTCTGCTGTAATTCAGCAAGGCCAATGAATATCTGACCCTCAGCAATGCAGATCTCTTGATATAAGCAAAGGGGCTGCTGTTTTGAGTCCCAAGAGCAATAAGCAAATGCTTCACTGCCAAATAACACAGAATGCCAACTTCCTTCCCATCAACTGATGCAGAGGTCTCTGATCTCTATCTGTTCTACATTTTAGGGTCTCTACAAAAAATAAAATTATTCAGGCGTGGTGGCATGTGCCTATAGTCCCAAGCTACTCAGGAGGCTGAGGGTGAAGTCGAGGCTGCAGTGAGCTGTAATCACACCACTGCATTATCTGGAAGCTGGGAATTGAACACAATGAAGACTCTATTTCTCACCTTTGCTCTTCTCTGAAAGTCTGCACTTTTTCTCTCTTTCTGCAGACCAGCATCTTTCACTTCTGTCCCTCTGGTGGGAAAATTGGTTGACAGCTTCCAACCTTTACACTTAGAGAAAAGCTGATATCTCTTGTCCAATTCCAAATTTCTAGAAAATGAGATTTTGATTGCCCCAGGTTGGATTAGCTGCCCACCTCTGACCCAGTAAGCTATGGTTATAGGAACACGACAGTTTTTGCCATAACCCTATAAATGGGGGAAGGGGGAGGGTCAATTCCCGGAAAAGAGGGGCTGGGCAGACAGTCCCATAGGTGTCCATTATACTAAAAAACCTCCATTCCTTCCATCCTTCATCCCTTCAAGCCACTGCTCTCTCCTTTCACTGCTTGCTTTCAAGAGTTAACTATGTACACTGCCTTGCCATCTACTTATTCTTTGACAATCTGGCTTGTTCCATCTCCACTATTTTATAATTTCTTTTATGTAGCTTGAAGTTTTTTTGCTTTTGCATCCTAATAGAGTATTCCCCTATCTCATTCATCCTGATCACTCTTGGGTTCTGCACTTCTGCATTCTAACTCTGCCTGCCATTATCTCCCACCTTCCAGTAAGTTCCAAGCCAGATCTGGCTACTACTCATTTCAGATCTTGTTTTCTGCTCTATTCCTGCTGAAAGAGTGGGCCGGCCCTAAAAGCCAGAAAGAAGACAGGCACTGCATCTGTTTCATCTCAGTGTGTTGAAAATACATTTTTCAAAAGATTATGACTCCATACATCTGAAATTAGAGCCCTTGCAGCTATTTAGAAAAGCTCCCGACAGACTAAAACACAATGAAGTTTGGAAACCAAAGGCCCTAACCATAGGACATAGTGGATCTGGGAGTACCAAAAAGGTACAATTTGTAATGTAATTTGTGTTGGTAATTATCTCCCTGCCCAAAGAGATGCTGAGGGCAAGGATATTCGATTTAACTCTGTCTCTGCATTGCCTTAGGCAAGTAAATAATGTAAGTTTCTTATTTATTTATTTATTTATTTTTGAGACGGAGTCTGGCTCTGTCACCAGGCTGGAGTACAGTGACATGATCTTGGCTCACTGCAACCTCCGCCTCCCAGGTTGAAGCGATTCTCCTGCTTCAGCTTCCCCAGTAGCTGGGATTACAGGCACGTGCCACCACGCCCAGCTAATTTTTGTATTTTTAGTAGAGACGGGGTTTCACCATGTTGCTCAGGATGGTCTCGATCTCCTAACCTCGTGATCTGCCCGCCTTGGAGGGATTACAGGCGTGAGCCACCGCGCCCGACCAGTTACGTCTTTCTTAATTGGGACCAACAGCTCTTTAAATATTATCTTTCCACTAAGGGGAAAATCCTCCCTCCTGGGGAGTTTTAGCTCACTTTAGCTGAATTCAGTCAATCCACTCTAACTTCCATTCCCATGATGCATCAATCCATCCCCCAAAACTCTTTTTCCAGGAAAAAGCAGTAAATAACCTAAGCAACTCAGTGGGATGCAAGGAGTTGGAGTGCAACTCCTAAACACTCATCATCACGCCCCGCTTCCTGTGACCCTGTGAGCACAAGGGCTGAGAAGGGTGGTAGTCTGGTTCCTCGACTATATCCCAAGGCCATAGAGAAGACTACAACTACCAAGATGCCCCTCTCCCCGCCCCGCCCCGCCCCTCCTCGCTCCCCTTCCTCCAGCTAGAAAGCGTGTACCACCGAGAAGACGAGGCAACATGGCTCCCGGAGGTGGAAGGAAGAGGCTTCACCCCTTCTAAAGCGGGAAGAAGAGCGGCCGGAAAGGAGAAAAAAGAGAAGTGACTAGAGCCCATCCTCGCTTTTATTCTCCCAGCCTCTCCCGGGTCCGGTCTGCCTCTCCCCTTCTCTCTACCCAAATCCAATTTGTGGTCTCCTCCCCTCCCCGCCCTCATTCCCTCGCTTCCTCACCCCTCCCCTCGGGAATCCTTTTCCCGCCCCCCCCTCGCCCCCCGCGGAGTGCGCACGCGCCCGCCCCCAGCTTCGCGCCCAGATCGTCGCCTAGCCTGCTCGCGCAGCCGCTATCGCGTCTGCCCACCGACGAAGCATGGGTGTCCAGGGCTTCCAAGAGTTCCTGGAGAAGCGCTGTCCCGGGGCCGTGGTGCCCGTGGACCTCCTAAAACTCGCGCGCACGGTCTCGCGCCAGCAGCAGCAGCAGCACTTGCACCGCCCGCTGCCGCCGACGGCAGCCCTAGCGCCCGGGGCTCCACGCGCCGCCAGGGGCTCCGTGCCTCTGCAACCGCCGCTTCCGCCCGCTGCCTTGGGTGCCTACTCCGGGGGCGCGGGGCCGACTCGGCACCATCACCCCGCTCACCACTTCCACCATCATGGCCAGGCGCAGCCCGGGCTGCACCCTCCGCTGCCGCCGCCGCCCCCTCCGCTGCCCGGGGCTCGGGTGCTGGTGGACGCCGGCTCGGCGCTGCCGCGGCTCTATGGCGGCTACCAGACGGATTGGGTGTGTGGCGGCCAATGGAACGCCATGCTGGGCTACTTGTCAGCGCTGTGCCAGGCTTGTGCCTATCCTGGCGGCGACGGCCTGGAGCTCGTGGTCATGTTCCCGGGGGGCCTGGGCAAGGACCGGCTGGCCGAGTGGGGCCGTCGGTGCCAGGCCGAGCGGCAGACAGCGCAACTGATCGTGGGACACGTGGGCAACAAGGGCACCCCTCCACCGCGGGCCTGGTTCCTGCCACCGGCCTGCCTGAGCCACTGCGTGAGGCTAGCACTCATCCGCTTCCGGGTCAAGGTGAGGGAGGGGCCGGATCTTAAATAATAAGCCCCACACCTATTCCCTCCCAACTAAATACCTAACCACCTACCCACTTACCCACTACCCTACCTCTCATCTACCCACCCACTTACCCGCCCAACAGCTAACCTACCTGCCTAACTACCCTCTACCATTTTATCCATTTACCTCCCCTTTCATACCACCCCCTACGGATTCACTCACCTACATGGCCATATCTTTACTCATGTCATCCCAGTAGCTCCCTTTAGCTTCCCTTATCCAATTGGCCTACCACTAGGTTTCAGCAGAATCTAGTCAGAATTTCTTTTGTAGCCTCACCTTTCTCCTGCTGTCTTCTGCCTCAAACTGAAATGCCTTTACCCTGCTTTTTCCAGTTGACATCTCTCTCCTGTATCTCTTTCCAACCTCGCAGTAAATCACTTAAGCAGGTGTGAACTGAACACCTTTATTCTACATTGTTTTTCCGTCTTCACCCACTGCTGCTTTTTTACCCATCTGTCCATTCAGCCTTTTTCATTTCAACATGCATCTTCTTCCTCCTGCCTTAGCCTAAACACATAAAAACCCACTGATTCAGTCACTGTTCAACAAGTATTAACGCACTGAGTGTAAGGGTTTTAAAGACATGTGAGACACTGCTCATGCCCTTGGAAAGTTAAATGTATACACATGAAACATTTAATTATAGCAATGTGTATGTGATTATGCCTTATGGTCCAGACAGTAAGTACAGTTCCTGTTTTCTGTATGTGGGGGTGGTGGGATATCTTTGGACTAAAGTGGTCAGGGGAGACTTCCCTGAAGAAGTTGGACCTCACCTGGGTCTTCAAAGATGGATTGGAATTGAATGAGTCACAAGCTTGGGAGGAGGCTGCTTTAAGTGGGAGGAAGAAAATGAGCAGAAGCAGAAAGGAATATTAAGTGTGCAAGGCCCCATAGGCAGTTAAGTCCAATCTGCATGTAGTTGGGTCACTGCATATGGGGTCTGGGGAACAGCTTGGCAGCATCCCCAGTTCTTGGCACCACTGCTGCTGCTCTGTTGCTTTCCCATACTCTTAGGTTTCAAGTTCCTACGTGTAGAGAATAGCAAGGCTTGGGAAGTAAAGGAGGTGGGCAGGAAGAAGAAAAAGAAAAGTAGTACAGGGTTGGGTGGAACGAAACCGCAAACCTATTCCCCCAACCAAGGTTCTTGGGGGTTGTCCTTACAGTTAGACAGAACAGGGGATTGTGGGAATCACTTAAGAAGTGGTGTCGGCTGGAGTAATGAGGAGGAAAGAAATTTTAGCTCAGAGACTAAAAGACCTAAACAGAGAAGCTTGCAGTAGTTATAGAGCTTGTGGCTAGAGTCCAGTCATGCTAGACTCGTTCTCAGCATCAAATCTGTGCCTAGAGTGCCTAGATTATAGTTGTTTTAATTTAAACTAATCCAAACGTGAGCTATCTCATACAAGGTTAAAAAGAAAAAAAGGCACACATTTGCTTGCTCTTCTGACTGAACATTTTAAGGTAGATTCTTTATTCATGGCCATTCTTTCCACTTTGTTTTCACTGCTACCATCCCGGCTTTTAAGGACTTTTTAACCTCGTTGTTATTAACCTGGTTGCTGGCAATAGTGACCACATTGATGGAATATTTACTATGTTTTAGGTGCCGATCTATGCACTTCTTTTAAAAAAAATTACCTCATCATCCTCGCAATAACCTATGAAGCAGTATTATCCGTTTTCCAAATGAGGAAACTGAGGCATGGGCTTAGAAGCTTGCCCAAAGTCACCCAGAGATAAGTGGCAGGGCTGAGATTTGTGCCTATGTGGTCTTCCTCCAAAGCTCATACTCTAAACAACAGTGCTGCTCTAAAATGAATCTTTCTAAAGTGCACTGTGATTAGATCATTTCCCCACTCAGCTAAACTCTTCCTTGGCTCCTGGGTAAAAACGGGTTCAGGTCATTCACTTACTTTTTTATTAGAGTGCTTGCTGTAGACTAAGTACTAGCTGCTTGCTGAGGACTGAGAGGTAAATAAGGGGATCCCGTCCTCAAGGAGGACAAGGTTTAGTGAAAGAGATAATAAATTGCAGATATTGTGGGCTAATTGCAAATTATGAAAAATGTGGCCCCTATAGGGGGCATGGTTAATTTTGAGTAAGGGAGTGAAAGTTGGGGAAGGCTTCACCAATGGTGCTAAGCCATGAAGAGGGCTGTAGATAGTTCAGATAGCGGCCAAGGGTGTGGGGACCCGAATAGCCAGTTATGAGCTCTGAATAGATTTTGATTGGAGGTTGGCAGGAGGGTTGAACACTTGAGTATGGGTTTGTGGTTTCCAAAGTCTTTTTTGTTTATATACCCCATCTGTCAAAATCTTTAGAGAAGCAGCCCTTAGTATATTTTTGTCATACTTCACTACACAGTCTCATTTTTAAAATCCCAGCAGTTAATAAAAAAGATGGATTGAATAGATGGATATGTGATAAATCAGGTATAGTAAAAATAGTAGAATCTCAGTCACGGGTATTCAGATGTTCACTGTAAAATTATCTCAACTTTGCCATATGTTTGAAGTTTTTCATAATAAAATGTTGGGGAAAAATTCCCAGCAGTCCTCTTTAGTCCTTAGAAGCACTCTTGGGGAATGTATAAATCTTATTCCCTGTGCTAGATTATAAACAAACTCTGATCTTTTTGTATTCTCCATAATGTCCTGTGTACTTTGGGTGCAGGGTACATTGTTTTTTTCCATAATGAATAGGTCAATGATCCTAAGAGAATGGATTGTGGAAGTGACTTTTTAAGAGTGTAGTGTGGCTCTTAATATAATGGATTTAAGACCAGCTCCAAAATTGCATATCTAAAGTGTCTGTCGATGTTACCAATGAGTGAAGTTCTCTCTCGGTTCTGGTCAGTGACTTTTTTGTTGTTACTGGAGTGATGAAGAACTCCCTGGATTGTAGCACAGACTTGAAAGGTATTGATTAATAACCGATTGTGGTTTCCCTTTTCAGAGGAGTGTTCTACTGTCTTGAAGGTGGGAATTTTTCACTTGGATGATCTGCATGCCTACTGTTTCTTTTGACTGAATGTCAGTGCCTCAGAACAAAACCCGCTACTGTATCTCTTCCCTCTTTGGTTTTGTTCTTCAGGCTAGACCACAAGATGGGCCTTTATTCCCAATCTCAATTTCATTTGTGATACAGAAAGTAGAGGTGGAAGGATTAAATAATAGATAAGTTGCTGGGTTGTCTGTTTAGCTTTAGACAACTTCGGACTTCCCATGAAAAGATCCAGTGTATATTGCTGGGATGAATTTTTTGATTTGGTTGGTTTCATTTATATGCTCTGCAAAGCTTTGTAAATGATAATCAGTAGAAGGAAAATTAAGTAAACCCACAAATTGCTTGCCTGATTGCTTCCTAAGGGTCTCAGAAATAAAGCAACCTAAAGCAGTTTTAGATTGTGATTCAGGAGATAATTTAGGGTGATTAAGGGAATGAATGCTTTGTTTTAATGGTTACTGTGTAATTAGAAAAAAATGATCAGCATATCAAACTCACCATTTCACAGCTATACTTTTTTAGAATGATTATGATTACATAAAATGAGTTGATTTAAAGAAAGCTATTAAGTTGCAGTACTTGGATATGGCAGAAATCATGTTGGTGGCATATGAATAACCAGACTTTGAGAACAGATACCATTTTGTGCTTTGGTTCTCTAGAATACGATAAAGCAATGGCTGCTATGCCTCCTGATTGTTTACTTACCATTAGTCATAGACATTCTGAAAAGTCATTGACTTTTCTAGATGCTCTAGTGGTTGGAAAATAAACTAATAATTACTTCTTAGGCAACAAGTTGTATATTAAAAGCTTTTAAAATATCTCATTTAATCCTCAAGAGCTTGCAAGGTGCATGGTATTCTCCCCATTTTACAGTTGAGTAACTGAGATAACCAAGAGGTAAAATAATTTTTCTTTCTTCTAAGTACTAGTAAGTGGTGGATAAAAATTATTGTTCTAGGTTTATATTGCTCAAAGTTTACACAATTCCACCATCCTGTTTCCTTCGTTTGTACATTCTTGTGTATGATTGTACACTGTTATTGGCTAGATAATATGCATAGAAGACAAACAATCATAAGTAGATTTTTTGAGCACTTAGTTTGTGCCAGCATTGCTAAATGTACAATACTGCCAATACAAGGCAAATGTGTAAGCTAAGTGCCAAGTGAGTCATACGGTGATGTTATAGGAATTCAAAAGTAGTAATCCCTGTCCTTTCTACAGTTTCAGTCTCTGCCTCTCTGGTTTCTTTCACTTACAGCATGCACAAATAATCTTTGAAAAACAAAAACTTCCCCTTTATTTTCTAATTCCTTCGAGCCATTATCTTTATCTCCTTTCTTCCCTATTCACCATTATTCTTAAAGAAGCAGATTGTATTAATTCTCGTTCCCTAGCCTAGTGCTACTTTATATCTGATGTCACCACTCTGAAGCTGCCACATGCATTTCCATTCTTAGCCTTTCTTGGTCCTCTTTAAGATCATTAATATCAAGCCATCCTATTCTTGAACTATCTTCCTTGGATTTCATAATTCAACTCACTTCTGATTCTCCTTGTAACCCTCCAGTTCTTTCTTCTCTTTTCCTTATTCCTCTTCTGCCTGCTTCTTTAAATGTTGGTGCTCTCAAGGCTTCTGTCCTAGTCGTATTCTTCTGCTTTTGTTTCCTGAGCAATCTCATCCATTATTGTGGCTTTAAGTATAAATTAAATTCTGATGATTCCTATTGCTCTGTCTCTACCCTCGACCTCTCTCATGAGCTTTCAACACATCTTTTCAGCTCTCTACTACTTGATGTCTTTTAGGTCACTTAAACTAAAAAATACTCAAAATGGAACTCATTATGTTTCCCCAAAACTTGTTTCACTTCTGGTACTCTCTTTTTCTATGAATGGTGTCTTTCATCAGTTTCAAGCCAGAAGCCATGGAGTCCTCAATTCTTCATTCTCCTGTCACTTCCCACATTTACTTGGTCATCGGATCCTTTGAGTTCTACGTCAGAAATGTCTCCTGAGTCCAGCTACTTCTGTCTGTTTCCACCCCCATTGCTTTAGTTCAGTCTGCCAAAATTTCTTATCTGAACCAGGAAGACAGTGTCAACTTGTTCCTCTACCATAACACTCTCTGGACTCCATCTGCCATATTGCTGCCAGAGACACCATTCTGAAAACAGAAGCTGACTCTGTTATATGCCCAAAGGTGTATTTGTCCACCCTACCGAGTCCAAACTTCTCACCATGGCAGACAGCGCCCTTCACAATCTGATCCCAAACTCTCTCCAGACTTACCTGGTGCTCACCTCTGGCCACCCCTGTTCCAACCATTCTGTATTTTCTTAGTTTCCTAGACATACCGTGTCCTCTCTCATAGTATTTTTCTTATGTTTATCTTGACCTTTGCGTAGCAAATTCCCCCTTATTCCTGCTCAAAAGTTATCCTATAGAATCTTTCCTAGCCAGCCTCTGTCAGCTGTGGTAGATGCAGCCTTCCCTTTACTACCAGAGTACTCTGTTCTTACCTCTCTCATATTTTTTCTCTTTCATAGTATTTTCATATCACATAATTCTCTTTTAAATGAGTTCCAAGAGGGCGGAGATTTGCTCTAGGACTTGACATATATAAAATAATGTTTGCTGTGAGAGAGAGAGATTGGTTGATTTACCTTTACTGACTGAATCACTGTAGAGGGCTTTACAGGTCAGATAAAGAAGAATTTAGAATCAGTGCTATACAATGTTATATGTTAATTCCATCTAAATAAACTCACATTGCAAACTGAATTGCCAAACTTCTGTTACTCAGAAGTTTTGTAGCTGCTTAGCAATGCACTTATAGAATATATTCCCCTTTGATGGTAGTAATAATAGCTACCACATGGGTGAGGTACCTCACCAATATTCATTTAATCCTCACAACCACCCAACAGGAGAGGTATTAATCTCTATTTTTTCCTCTACTCCTATGACAGATTAAATCTCTCTCTCTCTCTTTTTTTTTTGTTTTTTTTTGGGGCAGAGTCTTGCTCTGTGGCCGAGATTGGAGTACAGTGGCGTGATCTTGGCTCACTACAACCTCCACCTCCTGGGTTCAAGCAATTCTCCTGCCTCAGCCTCCCAAGTAGCTGGGACTGCAGGCGCGTGCCACTACACCCAGCTAATTTTTGTATTTTTAGTAGAGACGGGGTTTCACCATGTTGGCCAGACTGGTTTCGAACTCCTGACCTCAGGTGATCCGCCTGCATCAGCCACCCAAAGCTCTGGGATTACAGGCGTGAGCCACCACGCCCGGCCTAAATCTCTGCTTTTTATAGCCAAAAAAAAAAAAAACAGGCTCGGTGTAGTTACTGGCCCAAGGTTACACTGCTAGAACATGGTTGGACCAAGATTTGGACCTAAAGATATTTGACACCAAAATCCTTCATCTTTAACATATCTCAAAACAGTATAATTGCATTTTTATAGTTCAATTTTAATAACTTTTTCCAGAGCATTTATTCCTATATTTAGTTTGTGTAGCATAATGGCTGACAACACAGGCCTTGGAGCCAGACTGCCTGGGTTTAGACCCCTATTCTTCTAAGTACTCATTATGTAAGCTTAGGCAAGTTACTTGCTCTGTGCCTCAGTTTAACAATAATACCTACATCACAAATTTTGTTGTGAGTGTTAAATGATTTAAGTAATATGCTTGGAACATCATATGGCACGTAGTAAATGCCATATAAATGCCTGCTACTGTTATATTGACTAAAATATCTTGTAGCGGGGCATGGTGGTGCGCACCTGTAGTCCCAGCTACTCAGGAGGCTGAGGCAGGAGGATTGCTTGAGCCTGAGAGGTTGAGGTTGCAGTGAGCTGAGATCACACCACTGCACTGCAGCCTGGGTGACGGAGTTAAGACCCTGTATATAAAAAAAAAAATTATAAAATATCTTGTGCACCTAGTAGGTTGGACATTGATCACCTCACTCTTGTGCTTTAAGCTTAGCATGGCATGCCTTCATGATCTGCCCACCATTATCTAGCCTAATTTTACCCCATTTTTCTTATCAGGACAATGCTTTTCAGTTCAGTTAATATTTTTGAGCACCTGTTCTGTGCCAGACACTGTGCTAAGTACTATGAACAATGGAATTAATTTACTCAGCCAATGTTTATTGGACTCCTGTGTGCCAGGCAAAGTTCAAGACTGTGAGGATATAGCAGTGAATAAAACAGATTTCTGACCTCATGAAACTTATATTCTAATGGAGAAGATAACAAACAAGATAAATAGGCAAAATATGTTTTGTGACGTAGGAAATGCTGTGGAGAAAATGAAGTAGGGAAGTGAGATAAGGCGTGTTGAAGTCAGGGGTACAAAGCATGGTACCCTACCCTTCCAGGAGCTCATAGTCTAGTAGAGGAGACAAGTAAGAAAATACTTACGGTATAAGTCCCCAGGATCATTTCTCCGGCCCTTGTCATTAGGCCCAGGGACATAACTAGTAGAAGTGGCAGAAACCAGGATTTGCATACCAGAAGCAAAACCCTTGCCCGTTCATCTGTATCACATGAGGAAATTACAAAGGTTATGGCAAAGATGGCAAACTGGCAGCCCATAGGCCTTATGTGGCCCATGCATGTATTTTTGCATTGGCCCACACATTTTTTTTCCTTTTCTTTTTGAAAGAACTTCGTTTATTTTCATTGATCAATAGTGTTCACCAGGATCTGAAATCAAATAATGCACTTGGACTGAATATTAAGGCATCATCTAGTTGAACGAATTGAATGATTATCATTTCCTGCTGTCATTTAACTTGCATTATATGAATACACTTCTTTTTTAACAAGTTCGAATTTGTTGCCATCTTTTAAAAATTGAGAAATGTTGCAAAAAAGTCTCTTTCCAACTACTCCTGAAATATCAGATCCTCTGGCAATACTGGTTGACCCCTTTTGGTGAACCACATGGTCTTCATTTATTGGTCTCTACAGCTCCATGGTGTCTCCCTGCCACAATGACGAAGTGCCACTTGTCATTCATGTTAGACATCTTCTACAATGGCTCCCAATGAGTCCCACCTCCTGGTATTCACACCCTTTTGTAATCTCCTCCCGTCCCCCCCATTTGTGGGCTGGACCTAGTGACTTCCTTCTGATTAGCAGACTACAACAAAAGTGATGGGATGTCACTTCCAAGATTAGGTTATAAAAAACTGTGACTTCCATCTTGTTTGCACTCTCTCTCTCTTTCTCTCTGGCTCTTCTTGCTTGATCACTCTGATGAAGCAAGCTGCCATGTTGTGAGCTGCCCTATGGAGAGGCCCACAGGAAAAGAAACTGAGGGAAGCCTCCAACCAACACTCAGTGAGGAACTGAGGCCCTCAGTCCAACTACAGCCCGCAAGGAACTGAATTGCTGCCAACAGCCACGTACGTGAGTGAGCTTGGAAGCGGATCCTTCCCCAGGCGAGCCTTGAGATGACTGCAGCCCTGGCTGGCACCTTGATTGAAGCCTGTAGGAGACCTTGAGCCAGAGGACCCAGCTAAGCCATGCCTACAGATACTATGAGATAATAAATGTTGTTTTAAGCCACCAAGTTTGGGGGCTACTTTGTTACACAGAAATAGATAACTGAAACACCATTGATTGTTGTGCTTGTTCTTTTTAAATAATATTTTTGATGAATATGAAATATTTCTCATACCCACATCTGTGCAAAGTGAAAAAAATCTTTTTTATGGAAGAAGTTCACGTATTTGAACAGGAAAGAGCCTATTTCTTTGTGGAGTTGATGAATTTTCATATACGTCTAAATAAAATGTGTCTGTTGAAAGACTACAATTTAAGATACCATTTAAAAGTAAACCATTGTAAGAAATATCAGTATACAGCCGGGCGCGGTGGCTCACGCCTGTAATCCCAGCACTTTGGGAGGCCGAGGCAGGCGGATCACCTGAGGTCGGGAGTTTGAGACCAGGCTGACCAACATGGAGAAACCCTGTCTCTACTAAAAATACAAAATTAGCCGGGCGTGGTGGCGCATGCCTGTAATCCCAGCTACTTGAGAGGCTGAGGCAGGAGAATCACTTGAACCTGGGAGGTGGAGGTCGTGGTGAGCTGAGATTGCACCATTGCACTCCAGCCTGGGCAATAAGAGCGAAACTCCGTCTCAAAAAAAAGAAATATCATTATACAGAAATGATGAATGCTGAAATGAAAAGAACTTAAAAATGTACTTGGAATTTCAACAGGCTATATTTCTAGATACAGATAAAATAAGTGATGCCACAAAAGGCAATTATGTATTAAATGAAAAAAACTGCCAGGGGTTGAAAGCCTTCTTTATGCAGTAGTTTTATAAAAGTGTTTGTTGAGTACAACAGAAATTATGTTATAAACAAGCATTTGCAAAGGTAGGAAGTACTTTTGTTCAGGATGTCAAACATTGATGGCTAATCATTCTTGGGCCAGATTTAGTCAAAAAGTTAAATTATTTTTGGAGATTTACATAGCAGCTGGTTACAACAGATTAAAAACTCCATCCACATAGCTATGCATTTAGCTGTATACGTAGCCAGTGGTTCTCAAAAGTATGGTCCCAGACCAACAGCACTGTACCATCTGGAAACATGTTGGAAATACACATTCTCAGTCCCCTACCCCATCGGACCTACAGAATCAGAAACTGGCGAGAAAGGTGGGGGAGCTTATGGATCCATTTCAACAAGCCCTCCAGCTGATTCTGATACATGCTAAAGTTTGAGAGCCACTGCACTTAGGTATGATTTATGTGTTAAGAATTTGATGTAACCTGACTCTTGGACTCATCACAGGTACATCTGGAAATACCTGGATTTTGTGTGATGAGAAAAGTCTTGAGATTTTTAGTAACAATTGGCCAAAATTAGTAAGTATGGCTACAGATTGTGCTTCTGCAATAGTGTTAAGAACTGTTGGACCCAAGAAACAATTTGAAGCAGAAACACTTTCCAGGGACCTAAACTTAAAGCTATTTCTGCTAAAAGCTTCAAAATGAATCAGTCAGATCAGGAACTAGTAATTAACATTGTGGTTTGCACCACAATTGAATACTTTGCTTGGTGAATTATTAGGTGCATGTTATGGAAATCTGCCCTATTACATGGAGATTGATTGGCTTAGTTGAACATGGTACTCAAGATACTGGAAAAAAATGATTTGGCATCCAAAGGGCATTCACCACACCCGCAGAGATTGAAATAAAATATTTGGCTTGTTTGGTTGATTTTACAACTCATCTAGACACTATGAATAAAAACAGCATTGTTCAGAAATACCTTCACAAATGTATGGTTGTACTTGCTTGTTCCTAGCAAAATTATGCCTTTGGGAAACTCATTTGGCAAGAGATAAACTGGCTGACTTTCCTTTGCTGAAATTGGTTTCCAAGAATTGAAAGTGATGGCCTGAATTACATTCCCACAGTTGTGGAGTTGTCTGTTGAATTCCAGAAAAGGTTCTCTGAGATATTTGATGAAAATGAACTAATATTGTTCAATTAGCCTTTCTCAGTGTTTAGAGTATGAAAGAAGAGCTACAATGGAGATTCTGAATTACTGTGCCATGGTACTGAAAATGAAGCATGATGTCATTGAAATGCCGAATTCTACAAATACCTTGGAAGTAGTTACCGAAATATAAAAAACACTATGCCAAACTTCTGTGTTTGGAAATGCCTACATTTCTAAACAGCTGTTTTCCATTATGAAATAGGATCAAATTAGTCACTTGAAGTGAAAGCATTCAAGGCTCAATTCTGTACTGCATGTTGTAACAAAAATATAAGACCTAACGTTGACCTCTTGGCACATAAATGTGTCAGGCCACCAGTTCCAAGTCAAAGGAGAATAAACTACAAAAAAAAAAAAAAAGTGTAATGATAAATTTTCTAGTTTTTCACTTATGTCTTTAATGTAAAATGTAAACTCCAGTATTTTGCATGTATAAACACCCACAGCTTAAATAAAAATACATTTCTGTGTGTGTGTTTTTTATTTTTAAACACAGGGTCTTGTTCTGTTGCCCAGATTGGAGTGCAGTGGTGTGAACATGGCTCACTATAACCTTGAACTCCTGGGCTCAAACCTTCCACCTCAGCCTCCCCAGTAGCTAGGACTACTGGCATGTGCCACCCACACCCAGATAATTTTTAAGGTTTTGTTTTGTTTGTTTGTTTTAGAGACAGGGTCTTGCTAGGTTGCCCAGGCTGATCTCAAACTCCTGGCCTCAAGCAATCCTCCTGCCTCAGCCTCCCAAAGTGCTGGGATTACCCACCATGCCTGGCCAAATATTACATTTTTGGAAGTTAATTTTTCTTCACTCAGCCCCTTCATTCATGTTAGCTTCCCATCCGTGTAAGCATTTACAGTCCCTAGTTCAAAGACTCAGAAATTTCTTGTGATCATTGTCTTCTCTGCAGTTCCCGTCCTCCTTTCTGAGGTAACCCAGAGGTTCCCTTGGATTCTCGCTCTCTTACTCCTAAGAATACTTTTCATGATACCTCTGACTTTTCAGTCGTGAAGATTTGCTTTGGGCTAAACAAATGCCTATTCTGGTGTCTACTTGTCTCAAATTATTTCTGAGGACCTTCAGACAGTAGTGCATACCACAGACTTCATCTCTGCAAAACAGACTTTCATAGCTACTTTTTCAGTCTGTGCCAGCTATTATAAATTGTAAGTCTTAGAATTGGATAGGAATTAAGTAAATCTCCATTTTACAGATGAAGAAGCTAAGTGACTTGCCTGTGACTTGTCCCCACAAACTTTGATCATAGGTTCACTGGATGTCAAAGCTCCTGCTGTATATACTGATAACAAAAGTTAGTATCTAAAGTACAGTTTCCAGCCCATGGTTGACACACAACAGGTTTTTTAAAAATCCAAGTTTTCCCTTTTGTTCTTTAACAGAAGATTTCATCTGCAGAAATGGGCTGGCTTCTGGCAGCCTAAGAGTAATTAAGAGTACTAAAATTGGGCCGGGCGCGGTAGCTCACGCCTGTAATCCTAGCACTTGGGGAGGCCGAGGTGGATGGATCACCTGAGGTCAGGAGTTCGAGACCAGCCTGGCCAACATGGTGAAACTCTCTACTAGAAATACAAAAATTAGCCGGGCGTGGTGGTGGGCGCCTGTAATCCCAGCTACTTTGGGAGGCTGAGGCAGGAGGATTGCTTGAACCCAGAGGGGGAGGTTGCAGTGAGCCGAGACCACATCATTGCACTCCAGCCTGGGCAACAAGAGCAAAATTCCATCTCAGAAAAGAAAAAAAAGTACTAAAATTGGGTACTTGCAAATTAAAATTAGTACCTTAATAGTGTGTACTGAACACTGGATCAGTATTCTACTACCTCTAGCTTGACTGCCGTATTTCATGGCAAAGACTACCACGTATGTGCATGTAGATAATTGAAATTCCTACAGTTGAGAGGGA
The DNA here is from genome assembly GCF_028885625.2 of Pongo pygmaeus. Lineage (NCBI taxonomy): Eukaryota > Metazoa > Chordata > Mammalia > Primates > Hominidae > Pongo > Pongo pygmaeus. Next base: position 54,727,869 of record NC_072396.2, on the reverse strand, counting down.
AGGCCACTTTATCAATGTTTCTTTGAAGTAACTGTGGTTCCTAATTGCTGCTATTCTTTTAATACATTATTCTTTAGCTTTGTGATTATCAGTCTGGTCTCTTATTGGTTGGTTGGTGAACTCCACAATGTAGTGATGCATATTTGCATCAACAGTAGTTTCAGTCTGTAATTATTTAATAGTTAGAGTTCCAGTTGAAATGTAAGTCATCTATATTTCTATTGCTGAACCAGACTTATATATAATCCATCCTGCCCTCGAATCTTCTTATAAGGTGATACTTCCTTACTATCTCTGATTTCTTTTTGCCTTGGTGAGAACAGGTAGTGAAGATAAACCACAGAACTCAGCTGGAGTCAGTCACTAGTTTGGTGTATTTAGCATGGTAGAGGGGCTTGAGGGAATATGGGACAAGCTGGAGGAAGTCAAGTACTGCAGAGGTCAGAAAGCAGTATTGCCTCTAATTTGAAGTTACTTTAAGAAGCATTTATTATACTCTTTTTATGGTCCAGGCAGAGTGCTAACATAATTCTGCCACTAATGGGCTTACAATCTAGTTATTTCTTTTATGCCCTTGTGTTTATTGTATTACTTGTGAGTTGATCTCAGATTACTTTATGCCCACTTTTCCGGTTTCCTTTATTTGAGAAACAGTGTACTTAATGGAAGGACCATTTGTTTTTTTAGAGACAGGGTCTCACTCTGTTGCTCAGACTGGTGTGCAGTGCATGATCTCGGCTCACTGCAGCCTCAACCTCCTGGGCTCAAGCGATCTTCCCACCTTAGCCTCCTGAGTAGCTGGGACCACAGGCATGTACTATTATGCCTGGCTAATTTTTTAAACAATATTTGGTAGAGATGGGATCTCACTGTGTTGCCCAGGCTGGAATCCTCGGCTCAGGCGATCCTCCTGCTTCTCCCTCTGCCTCCCAAGGTGCTGGGATTACAGGCATTAGCCACTATGTCCAGCCCTGAAAGAGCATTATTTTAAAGTCAGACCTAATTGGTTCAAATCCAAGTACTGCCATATTGCTAGCTGTGTTATTTGGGGCAAGTTACTTAAGTTTTCCAAGCTTCTGTTTTCTCTGTTTAAATAAAGGAGAGGGAGGGGGATGAATGATCTAATACCCATTTTACAGAGTTAGAAGGATAAATGAAATATGCCTAGCCCAGTGTCTATCTTGAAATGTTAATCACTACAGTTAGTTCCATGAGGTCAAAGACTCTTGGCTCTTGTTACTGCTGTGTCTCCATACCTAGACTGGTGCCTGGCATATATCAGTGCCTGGCTCAGTACATATTGGTTGAAAGTTGAAACAGTTCATTGGTTGTCTACTCTGTGCGAGTGGTCTATGTACTGGAGATAACAGCAGTGAACAAAACAGATTTTTAAAATCTCAGCCTTCTTGAAGCTTACATTCTAGTGATTAATACCTCTGGTTGTTTTTAATATCAAGTACTCTTCAAATATTTCTGAAAGAGCCGCAGTATATAATACATAAAATGGGGACTATGAGCTCAGGTTGAAGAGAAAGTTAGGAACACCAGGCCAGGTGCGGTGGCTCATGCCTGTAATCCCAGCACTTTGAGAAGCCAAGGTAAGAAGATTGCTTGTGTCCAGGAGTTTGAGACCAGCCTGGGCAACATAGCAAGACCTGTCTCTACACAAAATCAAAAATTAACCAGGCATGGCAGTGCACACCTGTAGTCCCAGCTATTTGGGAGGCTGCAGTGGCAGGGTTGCTTGAGCTCGGGAGGTTGGGGCTGCAGTGAGCCGTGATCCTGCCACTGCATTCCAGCCTTGGTGACAAAATGATACCCTCAAAAAATAAAAATTTAAAAAAGTAGAAACACCAATCCTCTCTAGTTATTTGGTCTGGTCTCCACCTACCAAAATTCTGGTTTGGGGAAGCACAGTTTGCAAGCCACTTCTTTAGACTACCTGTGGTTGGAAATGAGACATGTCTTCTCAGAGAGCTGTTTTCCCCTGAGGTTTTCTTTTTTTTTTTTTTGAGACGGAGTCTCGCTCTGTCACCCAGGCTGGAATGCAGTGGTGCGATCTCAGCTCACTGCAACCACCACCTCCTGGGTTCAAGCAATCCTCCTGCCTCAGCCTCCTGAGTAGCTGGTACTACAGGCACCCGCCACCACACCCGGCTAATTTTTTTTTTTTTTTTTTAAATAGAGACGGGGTTTCACCATATTGGCCAGGCTGGTTTCAAACTCCTGACTTTGTGTTCCGCCTGTCTTGGCCTCCCAAAGTGCTGGGATTACAGGCATGAGCCACCACACCCGGCCTCCCCTGAGTTCTATAAACAGGTGTCACTTCCTCTCAAAAACCATCACCCCACTGACTGTTGAGGTGCCTTTACTCTGTGTTCCCATGGTACCCTGTGCTCCATAACTTCTCACAAGTTAAGTGTCTTGCTTTGTGCTGTCTGCATCCTGGCACTTAGTAGGCCCTCAACTCCTATTCACTGAACTGAAGGGTGAACCAGCAATTAAAAGCTATAGATAGTCGTTCAGAATCTCAACTCTTGCTTTCTTTAAAACTCAAATGTGCTGTTTTTTCTGATCAGTTGTTTGGTTATGTTATAGTTGAATCTCTCCTAAATCATTTCACTCTCCTGGAAAATTGCAAGGTTAACGACTAAACTGGACCAATTTGGGCCAGGCGCTTACAGGTGGTAACAGTGATGATAAATGTGTAAATGGAGCCAGAGTGCTCACTATTCTGACGGTCATTGTTGGCTCTTTGCCCTGTCAGGATTGAATGCTGATTGTATTTTGCTAGGAGTAAATTGCCATGTTGTGTGATCTGACTAGATAAGTGTTTTTTAAACTTGCTTCATCATGAAATCATCTGGGGTTCTTGTTAAAAAACAGATTTCCAGCCTGACCCTAGACCTACTCAGACTCTTCAGGGATGGGGCTTAGAACAGCGATTACTTCCAAGGAATGAGAGTAAAAGGACTATTTTCATTCTACACACTGCCATATTGTTTGATTTTTTTTTCCCTGAATATGTTCTGCTTTTATTCAGCTTCAATTTTATCTTTTGATTAACTTATAATTCATGGTACAAAAATTCAAAAGATACAAAAGGATATATGATAAAAAATATTCCACCCCTTTCCCAGTCACTAGGTTCTCCTCCCTGGAGGGGACCAATATTATCAGTTGGTTGTGTATTCTTTCAGAGATACTATGGATATAAAAGCAAATAAATATAGTTATACATTTTATATATATATGCACATTTTACATATATACATATTCACAAAAAACACCTTTTAAAAACAGCATACTATGCATAATGTTCTGTACCTTGCACTTACCATTTACCATATCTTGGTGATTTTCCTATGTGTATAGAGTTTTGTCATTATTTTTTATGGTTTTACACTATTCCATTGTACGTATACATTATGATTTACTTAACTCGTCCCTTATTGATGGGCAGTTAATTAGGTTGTTTCCAGTCTTCACCTATTACAAATAATTCTGCAGTAAATATTTTGTGTTTGCAAAGGAGTTGTTCACACTTAGGCACTTTCATTGTTGTTCCAAGTGCTTTACATATCTAAAAGATAAATCCCTGAAAGGAGAATTGCTGGGGCAAAGGGTATGCACAATTGTAATTTTGAAAGGTCTTGCCAAATCGCTCTCCCTAGAGATTCTACCATTATACCCCTACCAGGAATGTTTGCAAGTGCCTGTTTCCTTCACCAATACATTATTTGTTAATCTTGCACGTGAAACATCATGTTTCAGTATTATTTTAATTTTTATTTCTCTTATCACAAGTGAGTTTGATCATCTTTTTATATGCTTAAAACCTATTTGTTTCCTTTTTTGTGAAATGTTCTCTTACATTGTTAGGTTTTTTCCCTTCTCTATTAAGGAAATTAGTCCTCTGCACTGTAAGTTGCAAATTTTTTTGCAGATTGTCATTTGTCTTTTGAGCTTACTTACATTGGTTTTTCCCAGGCAGAAATGTTTGATTTTTTTTTCTTATTCATCAGTCATTTATACATTCATACTGTGGAAATGTTTGATTTTCATATAGTCAAGAGTATTGACCGTTTTCTGGGAGTGTTACTGGATTTGCTCATAAACTATCCCCACTCTGAGATTATACAAAATTTCTCTCATGGTGTATTTTTTTTTTATTTTTATTATTATTTTTTTTTGAGATGGAGTCTTGCTCTGTCGCCCAGGCTGGAGTGCAGTGGCACGGTCTTGGCTCACTGCAACCTCTACCTCCTGAGATCAAGCAATTCTCCTGCCTTAGCCCGAGTAGCTGGGATTACAGGCACCAGTCACAATACCCGGCTAAATTTTGTATTTTTAGTAGAGACGGGGTTTCACCATGTTGGCCAAGCTGGTCTTGAACTCCTGACCTCAAGTGATCTGCCTGCCTTGGTCTCCCAAAGTGCTGGGATTACAGGCATGAGCCACCGTGCCTGGCCTATTATTTTTATGGTTATCCTAGTTAAAGTGTGAAGTATGGATCCATGTTTTTCTCCTCAAATGACTCTTCAGTTATCCCAACACCATTTGTTAAATAATGTATATTACTTTTCTAATCTAAAAACTGGATTTTTTGAAACAAATAAATGGCATATAAATAAAGGGAAGGGGAACTGTTATACATTAAGGTCCTTAGAAGCCGTATCAACCAAATACAGCATGTGGATTCTGTTTGATCCTGATTTGAACAAAGCAACCATCAAAAGACATTTTCGGGACAATCATAGAAAGTAGAATAGGGACTAGATATTATGATATTAAGAAATTGTTAATTTTGTTGGGCGTAATAATGGTACTGTTTGTTACTTTAACTGTGAGAGTTAAATAATGAAGTATTTATGGGTGAAGTGATTTGATGTCTGGAATTTGCTTTAAGATATGCCAGGAATGGTCAATAGCTTATGAAAAGATATTCAACATCACTAATCCTCCGAGAAATGCAAATCAAAACCACAGTGAGATATTACCTCACACTCATTAGGATGGCTACTGTTAAAAAAACACACAGAAAATAAGTGTTGACAAGGATGTGGATAAATTGGAACCCTTATGCACTGTTGGTGGAATTGTAAAATGCTGCAGCTGCTGTGGAAAACAGTATGGAGGTTCCTTATAATATTAAAAATAAAACTACCATATAATTCAGCAATTCCACTTCTGAGTATATATCTAAAACAATTGAAAGCAGGATCTCTAAGAGATATTTGCACACCCATGTTCATAGCAGTACTATTCACAGTAGCCAAGAGCTGGAAGCAACGCAAATGTCTGTTGATGGATGAATGGATAAACAAAATGTATAGCATACAATGGAAAATTATTCAGCCTTAAAAAGGAAAGAAATCCTGTCACATGCTACAATATGGATGAACACTTGAGGACATCATGCTAAGTGAAATAAGCCAGTCAAAAAAGGACAACTTCCATATGATTCCGCTTATATGAGGTATCTAAAGTACTCAAATTCATAGAGACAGAAAATAGAATTGTGGTTACCAAGAGCTAGGAGGAGGGAGAAAAGGGAGCTGTTATTTAATGGATATAGAATTTCAGATTTGCAAGATGAAAAAATTCTGGAGATACGTTATGTAACAATGTGAATATCCATAACACAGCTGAACTGTACACTTAAAAATAGTCAAGATGGTAAATTTTATGTGGCTTTTAATCACAACAAAAAATATTAAAATACCATAAAAAGGCCAGGCACAGTGGCTCACGCCTCTAATCCCAGCACTTTGGGAGGCTGAGGCGGGTGGATCACCTGAGGCCAGGAGTTCGAGACCAGCCTGGCCAACGTGGTGAAACCCTGTCTCTACTAAAAATACAAAAATTAGCTGGGCCTGGTGGCATGTGCCTGTAATCCAGCTACTAGGGGGGCTAAGGCAGGAGGATCACTTAAACCTGGGAGGCGAAGGTTGCGGTGAGCCGAGATCATGCCACTGCACTCCAGCCTGGGCAACAGAGCGAGACTCTGTCTCCAAAAAAAAAAATATATATATATATACACACACACACACACACACCCCCCCACACACACACACCCACACACCATAAAAAGGAGGGGGGCAAGGTAGATGAAACAAGAATGACTTAACATTGATAACAATTGAAAGTGGGTAATGCTTTCATGGGGATTCATTACCTTTGTATATTTAAAATTTTCCATAATAAAAAGTTCTTAAAGTTCTTAAAGCCTTAGGGGAGCTTGGGATTTGTAAACAGAGCTGAATTTGAATCCTAGCTCCACTTTTTAAAAATCGAGGTGTAACTCATATACCATAAAATTCAACATTTTAAAGTGCACAATTTAATGGTCTTTAGTATATTCATAGCGTTGTGCAGCTATCACCACTAATTCCAGAAGATTTTTTATAACCTCAAAGGGTAACCCAGTATGTACTAGTCTTATTCCCCATCCCCACAATCCCTGGCAACTACTAATTTATTTTTCCATGTCTTTGGATTTGCCTGTTCTGGGCATCTCATATGAAAGAAGTCATACAATATATGGCTTTTTGTGTCTGGCTTGTTTCACGTTAGCATTCTGTTTTCAAAGTTCATTGGTGTTGTAGCATAAATCCGTACTTCATTCCTTTTTATTGCAAAATAATATTTTCTTTTATGGATATACCACATTTTGTTTATCCATTCATCAGTTGATAGACATTTGCGTTATTTCCACTTTTGGGCTATTATGAGTAAGCCTGCTGTGAACTTTCATGTACAAGTTTTTGTGTGAACATAGCTTTTCAGTTCTCTTGGGTATATACTTAGGAGTGGAATCATTGGATCATATGATAACTATGTTTAACCATTTCAGGACCTCTGAGACCACTTTTCAAAGTGACTGCACCATTTTTCATTCCCACTAGCAATTTACGAGGATTCCAGTTTCTCTGCATCCTTGCCAACACTCATTATTTTCCATTTTTTGATTATAGCCATCCTAGTGGGTGCTAACTGGTGTCTCATTTTGGTTTTGATGGGCATTTCTATAATGACTAATAATGTTGAGCAGCTTGTCATGCTTATTGGCTAGCTTCACTTTTTAGCTATGTGACTTTGGTCAAGTTCTCTAACCTCTGACCCTCATTGATCGTTTGTCTTTAAAATGAAGATAATAATGACTCCTGATGTTATTGCAAGGTTAGTGGACGTGAGGTGGGTTTGGAACAGTGCCTGGTACATAGTAGGTACTTAATTGATACCTAATACTACTTTGCTACTCGAGCTGTGGATAGCTTGCAATCTAGTGACTTCACTACATCTGCTGTAGAAGTTAAATGCTGAGATGATAGTGCCCTCTCATTTGCCAGAGCTGTTTTTGTTTTTAACAATCTCACTAGGCCTTTCTTTACTATTCTGTACCAATCAACTCCTGTTCTCTGTCCTTTCTAGTTGGAAGGACAGGGTTAGGACCATGGAGATAAAAGAGTAGGATAGAACCTGTGACCTTAAAACTTGAAGATGATGGTATTGTCAAATTAGTTCTGTGACTGTGTCATCTGTCTCTGTGCTATAAGAGTGAAGAGGAGGGGAATTATCAAGGAATTTGTCCAAGAGGTGGCAGGCCTATGGAAAGTATTCAGAACATTGGGAAAGAGAGGCAGTAAGGCATTCTAGGCAGGGAAACCAAGTGAGCAAAGACAGGGAAGCAGGAGTAATCTTGGAAATGGGTAGTTAGGAAATTAGCCTGTTAGGAGAGGGGTATTGTGGAATTGTGAGAGGAATTCATGAGATTCTTATTCTATTGTTTTCCATTACCTACTCCAGAACATTTAGTGAAAGAAGTCCTATACCTGGAATCATGAGACTTGTTCTATTCTTGGTTCGGCTGCAATTAGCTAGGTCAAGTCATTTATCCTCTCTAGGTCTCAGTTGCCTATGTGATAAAATGAATAATTGGATTAGTTCAGTGATTCTTAATTGGGGGTGTGTATGAGAAACTACTGGAAACTGTTTTGAAATATAGGTGTTTGGATCACACTCAAGACATTGTTCCAGGCTGGGTACAGTGGCTCACGCCTGTAATCCCAGCACTTTGGGAGGCCGAGGCCGGTGGATCACCTGAGGTCAGGAGTTTGAGAACAGCCTGGCCAACATGGTGAAACCCCGTCTCTACTAAAAATACAAAAATTAGCCAGGTGTGGTGGCATGTGCCCGTAGCCCTGGCTACTCTGGAGGCTGAGGCAGGAGAATTGCTTGAACCTGGGACATGGAGGTTGCAGTGAGCCGAGATCAGGCCACTGCACTCCAGTCTGGGTGACAGAGTAAGACTCTGTTTCCAAAAAACAAAACAAGAAATAAATTATTCCAGCAGATCTGAGGTGAAGCTCACGTTTGTATATTTTTGAAAAAGATCTCCAGGTGGTTGTGATATATATACATTCCTAGTGTTTTAAGAGCTACCAACTTGATTAAAAATCACTAGTCCTTGGCTTTCTGGAGTTGAAATCACTTGAATGGTAGCATAATCAGCTTCAGACCAGCTAAAGATTAAGTGTTGTAGTGGAAAGGGTCTTTGATGACCCCTAGAGACTTTGATGTCAGTGTGACCCAGGTTGCTGTTTCCCAGCTCGATAGCTCTGAGTATGGCATCTGACTTTTCTGAGCCTCAGTTTCCTCATCTGTAAAATGGGGTTTCTAATACCTGCATGGTGAGGTTGTGATGAAGAAAGAGAAAATATCACACTTAGTAACTATCCCTGGTACCAGGTAAATGGATGCTCAACCAATGACTTGTATGAGTGGTGTGCTGGAAGAAACAATTATTACCAGGGGACAGCATAAAACTTTACTCCTACCCTGACACATCTGGAGTTACTCATATCTCTAGGCATAAATATGTTACAATACTTTTTGCCTCCTTTGCCTGGATATCAAATAAATATCGATCTTGCTTCACTGTCTGCTTACTGGTGTCTCTCCCCTTGTGTGTGACATGACTAGCAACTGTAACTAGACTCCTTTTCCATAATCTAGCAAAAGTTTAATGCATTGAAACTCCTGTTAAACTCCAGAAAACTACCATTCCAACTTAAATGGCAAATAGATTAGTTGAGCTGAAAAAAACTATCAAGGTCCACAGGCTCTAGAGCCAAAATCTGGGCTTTGCTCCTTCTAGCCATATGACCTTGGGGCTAACAATGTGTAAAATGGGGATAGTAATAATAGGTATGCCCTCACAAGGTTGTTGTGAGTATTAAATGAGTTAATGCACATAGTACATATTCAGTATCTGTTAGCCATTATTATTACTATTACGTACCAGGTCTTATGTGGGAGCCAGGAATACAGAGGTAAATTCTCTCTATGGTCAAGGAACTTAATCTGGTGGAGCTGGTATACAGATAATTTCAGTATACTTCAAGTACAGCGATAGAGGCATGTACAGGAAGAGTACTTAACAGTTTACCTCTATTACATAAAAGATAGTGATCTCCAGGAAGAAGCGTGGTACAACAGAAAGTGTGCATTCCGGAGTCAGATCAGCCTGGATTTGAATCCTTTCTACCACACTCACTCATTATGCAACTTTGGGGGCAGCCAATCTCTCGTAGCCTTAGTTTCCCCATTTCTAAAATGGGGTGTAGTTTCTGACTTCTCACTGTTGGAAGTGCAACTGTTTAGGTGCCCTGCGATGTAACAGTGCTACTAAGAAAAAAAGCAAAGACTTTTTAAAAACAGTTAGATAAACTTAGATTACTGTGTCTATTTCTACGTCTAAGTTTTTCATCCATATGTACCTACCTAAGATTAATGATGAGATAATATATATAAAATATGTACAGCACATAGATAAACAGCTGAGCAATAAATAATAACTTTATTATCTAACAGAAGTCTCTAATGTTATTGTTTGAAGTAAAAACTTAAGTAATATATACCTTGTTAATTTCAGTATTCTAATTTTGAAGAGCCTCAGGGCAAGTTTCATGAAGGGAGTGAAAAAAAAACCAGGGGAATAAACACAAACGCTATCTGTGTTTACAGTAATAATCAAGTTGTAGACTGGGAGAGCATTTTTGTTTTGTTTTTTAAGAGTATTCTGTTCTGGTTGGGTGCAGTGGCTCACACCTGTAATCCTAGCACTTTGGGAGGCCAAGGCAGGAGGATCACTTAAGCTCAGGAATTCGAGACCAGCCTGGGTAACATAGTGAGATCTCATCTCTGTATTAAAAAAAAAAAAAAAGTAAAAAATTTTAAAAGAATGTTCTGTTCTGTCACGTACAATTTCAAATTTCACCAAACTATAAAATTTAGTTGCTAAACCTCCTGACCTTCTAACAATATAAATCAGCTTCTGTGGCGTGACACGTTCTCTTCTTCCCTCCTAGGTCTTTCAGAGCCTTGAAGACCATCATTTGGAAGTGGTGGCGTTTTTCAGGGAAAATGGCTTCCATGGCCTTCTTGCCCATGACTCCGAGTATGCTCTCTACAATATTCCCTCTTACTACAGTTCCCATGCTCTGAAACTGAGCTGGAATGGGAAGAACCTCACTACCAACCAGTTCCTGATGCAAGAAGTAGCCAAGCAGCTGGGCCTGAAGAGGATGAATTTCCCCATATTTGCTGCACTGCTAGGTAGGTCATCCAAAGAAAAGACTGCAGTGATTGGTAGTTTCCTCTTCTGGTATTAAGACATGAGGACTAGAGTGATTTAGCCTGTCATCATTAGATTTGTCTTCTTAAAGTCTTCACGCTAAACACTGCTGGGAAGAACTCAGCATGGTTTTTGGGCTTCTTGGTAGAGCACACTAAAACTCAGCATGTTTGTTTCGTGGGTTGCTACAGGTTATTCCAGAACATTATTTAGATTCCTGTAAGCCGCCTTTTGCTACATTTTATAACTCTTTTATGCAGAGTATTCTCAAGCCAAATGTTTTATTAGCCCTAGACAACTTTGGTTCCCCACACAGAGCATTAACATTTCTTCCCCAGTGTCTCAATTTAGATCGGAAAGACAAATTATTGATTATGTTTTTCTCTTTGTTTCTTTTGTGCTAATATTTTTTATGAAAATTTCCAAATATACAGCAAAATTGAAAAAGGGCTTTGCAGTAAAAACCCTATATCCACCACCTGTATTCTGCCATTAACATTTTACTCTAATTGCCTTATATATCTATCCATTCCTTTACCCATCCATCAATCTGTCTCTTATTTTATTTATTTTTGAGACAGAGTCTCGCTGTGTCGCCCAGGCTGGAGTGCAGTGGCACGATCTCGGCTCACTGCAATCTCCGCCTCCCGGGTTCAAGCGATTCTCCTGCCTCAGCTTCCTGAATAGCTGGGACTATAGGCACCCGCCACCATGCCCAGCTAATTTTTATATTTTTAGTAGAGACAGGGTTTCATGATGTTGGTCAGGCTGGTCTTGAACTCCTGACCTCAAGCAATCCACCTGCCTCGGCCTCCCAAAGTGCTGGGATTACAGGCGTGAGACACCGTGCCTGGCCCAATATATCTCTTAAAGATGTGTTTCAAAGTAAATTGCAGAGAGTTGATTATGTTTTGAATTGGTTTTTCAAGTACTTAGCGCATGAAGGTTAGTATTCTGTCTCAGGCATGACCTTTGCTCTATAATTCCAAAGGACATGAGTTTGGATAATATAGTGGAGTCAGCACAAGTTTTGGAATTAGGCCATCGGCAAATCACTGAAGTGACATCTCCCTGGTTTCAATTTCCTCATCTGTGAAATGCAGATAATAATACCTCACGGTGTTATTGGTAAAGTGAAATGAAATAAGGTGTACAAAATGCCCAGCACTCATTAGGCAGTTAGTAATTGGTGGCTGCTATTATAAAAGGCAACATGACTTAGGGGATAAGTAATAGCATGGGCTTTGGAGTTACATTCCTAGCTTTTTATCTTGGTGTGTGTACCTATTGGCCAGACCACATTGGGCCAAGTCACGAAACATGTCTGAACCTCAGTTTCTTTATCTGTAGATGTAAATGATAATATTACCATACATAGTCATTATAAAGATGATACACATTATAAAGATGATACACATATAATGCACATGAAACATATTAAGTGATCAACACAGAACTACTTAATGTAAGTATTACATTAAGAAGATAGACCTATGTGAATTATTTGATCATTTTCTCTCCCAGGACCCCTTTCATGGCCTGGAGGTTCTAAGAAAACATTTGTACAGTCAATAAATGACAAATGTACTTTATAGGTAACCACATCCTCCCAGATGAGGACCTGGCTGCTTTTCACTGGAGCCTCTTGGGACCAGAACATCCTCTTGCATCACTTAAGGTAATGTTTCCTATTTCTTGCCTATACAGATTAGGGATATGAGGTTTTGATTGGAGTTTTGATGGAATAATTATCTTACATTAGATTTAAAATATTTCACATACATACAAAAGAAAAAAATATTGGTTATGGCCAGGTGTGGTGGCTCACACCTGTAATCCCAGCACTTTGGGAGGCCGAGGTGGGCAGATCACCTGAGGTCAAGAATTCAAGACCAGCCTGGCCAACATGGTGAAACCCCGTCTCTACTAAAAATACAAAAATTAGCCAAGCGTAGTGGCAGGCGCCTATAACCCCAGCTACTCAGGAGGCTGAGACAGGAGAATCACTTGAACCTGGGAGGCAGAGATTGCAGTGAGCCAAGATCGTGCCACTGCACTCCAGCCTGGGCAACAAAACGAGACTCCATCTAAAAAAAAAGACAAAAAAGAAAAACTTGGTTATGATCAATACCCTTAATATCTCAAGAATTCATACAAATCTATAAAGAAATATACTGATAACCCAATAATGAAATAATTAACAAAGGACAGAAGCAGAAAATTCACAAGAGAGAAAATACAATGACTAGATGTTCAACCTCACTAATTGATCAGACATGTAAATTAAATGATCAGTGTGATTTTTCTTTTTTTTGAGACAGAGTCTCACTCTGTCGTCCAGGCTGGAATGCAGTGGCACGATCTCAGCCAGCTCACTGCAACCTCCACCTCCTGGGTTCAAGCAATTCTCGTGCCTCAGCCACCCAAGTAGCTGGGATTACAGGCCTGGCTCTTTTTTTTGTTTGTTTGTTTTTTGAGGCAAAGTCTCACTCCGTCACCCAGGCTGGAGTTCAGTGTTGCAGTCTCAGCTCACTGCAACCTCCACCTCCCAGGTTCAGGCAATTCTCCTGTCTCAGCCTCCCGAGTAGCTGAGATTACAGGCATGCACCACCATGCCCAGCTAATTTTTGTATTTTTAATAGAGACAGGATTTCACTGTGTTGGCGAGGCTGGTCTCAAACTCTTGACCTCAAGTGATCTTCCCACCTCAGCCTCCCAAAGTGCTGGGATTACAGGCATGAGTTACCACACTCGGCCACTGTGAATTTTTTTTTTTTTAACTTGACAGTTGAACAAATATTGAAAAATTAGTTTACCCATTGTTATCAAGACTGTTGCAGCCAGGGCACGGTGGCTCATGCCTGTAATCAAAAATTAGCCAGGTGTGGTGGCATGTGCCTGTAGTCCCAGCTACTCGGGAGGCTGAGGCAGGAGAATCGCTTGAACCCAGGAGGTGGAGGTTACAGTGAGCCGAGATCACACCACTGCACTCTAGCCTGGGTGACAGAGTGAGACTCTTGACTCAAAAAAAAAAAAAAAAAGACCGTTGTGAGACTGATACCGGCATACACTTCTGGTGGTAGTATAAGTTGGTGATTGTATTCTATTTCCCTTGTTCTTTCATTCTCCTAGATGACTGTTTCATACCTTCTCTGTCCTCAAGCCTCTAATACTTTCTCCTCATTTGCTCACTCTCAGTTCATGACCTCACTTCCTGTTTTACTGAGAAAATGGAAGCAATGGGAAGAAAACTTCGATGAGTTCTTACCCCCTCTTCACCTCACCTACATGAAGGTGTTATCCCCTCTGTGGCCACATATTCTGCCTGCCTCCTATTAATTGTGCATGACCTGTCCATGTTCCTATCTAAGGCCAATCCCTCTACTTATACTAGGTCCCATCTCTATTTATTTAAAAAAATTTTTTTAAGAGACAGGGTCTTGCTATGCTGCCCAGGCTGGAGTGCAGTGACACAATCATAGCTCAAGTGATCAATCCTCCTGCCTAAACCTCCTGAGTAGCTGGGACTATCAGCCACAGCTCCCATCTCCTTTGGCCAACTTAAGACCATCAGTTCAGCAATTCTCCCCCTTTTTCTCCTGCATCATCAATTTTCCTCTTCTCATTGGCTCTTTCCAAATTGTGTAAGCATGCATCTATAAAGTTTAAAAATACAACTTTATTTTTTTAAAAAAAAGCCTCTGACCTCACTCTCCCCACCCAAGCTACTGCTCTATATTTCTTCTTATAGAAAACTCCTCTAAAGACTTGTCTACACGTGAGTTGCTTACTATTCCCTTCCCCTGTTGGCTTTTCAATTGATTTGCTGAAATTGCTCTCAACAGGGTCACCAATATAACTTCTCAATTAATAAACCCAGTGGCCAGCTGTCAGTTTTCATTTTACTTGACCAGTCAGCAGCATTTGACACAGATGCTCACCCATTCTTCCATAGAACACTTTTTTCACTTGGCCTTAAGGACACTACTATCTTCTTATTTCCTTCCTATCTCGCTGGCTGCCGCTTCCCAGTCTCCGTTGCTGCTTCCTTGTCTTTTCCACTTGTTAAAGGTGGAATAGCCCAGAGTTCCATCCTGGTTCCTTTCTCTTTTCTTTTCTGGTTTGTTTTATTTGTTTGTTTGTTTGTTTGTGAGACAGGGTCTCATTCTGTTGCCCAGGCTAGAGTGCAGTGGGGCGATCATGGCTCACTACAGCCTCGAACTCCTGGACTCAATTGGTCCTCCTGCAGCAGCCTCTTAAGTAGCTGGGACTACAGGCACATGCCATCATGGCTGGCTAATTTTTTTTGTATTTTTTGTAGAGATGTGATCTCACCACGTTGCCCAGGCTGGTCTTAAACTCCTATGCTCAAGCGATCTTCCCACCTCAGCCTCCCAAAGTGTTGGGATTATAGCCGTGAGCCACCATGCCCGGCCCCTTCTCTTTTCTGTCTCCACATACAATTGATCTCATATAGTCTTATGACTTTAAATACCGTCTGTCCGTTGATGACTCCTAAGTTTTATGTCTTCAGCTCTGACCTCTCCCTTGAACTCCAGATTCTAATATCTAACTGCCAATTCAATATTTTCATTTACATCCTTTACATATCCAATAGGTATCTCAAAGTTATATGTTCAAGTGGAAATTCCTGATCTTCTCCCTAAACATGTTTCTCCCACAGCCTTCCTCATTTTTGTTGAAGGCAACTTCATCCTTCCATTTTCTTTCTCTCTCTTTTTTTTTTTTTTTTGAGATGGAGTCTCGCTGTGTTGCCCACGCTGGAGTGCAGTGGCACAGTCTCAGCTCACTGCAGTCTCCACCTCCTGGATTCAAGTGATTCTCCTGCCTCAGCCTCCTGAGTAGCTGGGACTACAGGTGTGTGCCACCACATCCAACTAATTTTTGTATTTTTAGTATAGACAGGGTTTCACCGTGTGGGCCAGGCTGGTCTCAAACTCCTGAGCTCAAGTGATCCACCCACCTTGGCCTCCCAAAGTGCTGGATTACAGATGTGAGCCACTGCACTCAGCCCATCCTTCCGTTTTCTCAGGCTAAAATCCTTGGGGGTCATCCTGACTTCCCCTCTCTCTCCCATACCCCACATCTCATTTGTCAGCAAATACCATCAGCTCTCCCTTCAAAATATACCTACTTCTTACCATTTGCACTGCTGCTACCCTGGCCAAGCCACCATTATTTCTTGCCTATTATTATAATAGCTTACTAACTATTGGTCTTCTACTTACACTCTTCCCCTTACCTCCATTTTATTCTCAATATGACAGGAGAGCAACCCTTTTAAAAAAAAAAAAACAACGGAGATCCTGTCACTTCTTCATTCAAAATCCTTGGCCGGGCACTGTGGCTAACACCTGTAATCTCAGCACTTTGGGAGGCTGAGGCGGGTGGATCACTTGAGGTCAGGAGTTCGAGACCAGCCTGGCCAACATGGTGAAACCCCATCTCTACTAAAAATTTTTTAAAAGGCTGGGCATGGTGGCTCACGCCTGTAATCCCAGCACTTTGGGAGGCCAAGGCGGGCAGATCACGAAGTCAGGAGTTTGAGACCAGCCTGACCAACATGGTGAAACCTCATCTCTACTAAAAATACAAAAATTAGCTGGGCGTGGTGGTGCGCACCTATAATCCCAGCTACTCAGGAGGCTGAGGCAGGAGAATCTCTTGAACCCGGGAGGTGGAGGTTGCAGTAAGCCAAGATCATGCTACTGCCCTCCAGCCTGAGCGACAGTGAGACTCTGTCTCAAAAAAAAAAAAAAAATAGCTGGGCGTGGTGTTGCGTGCTTGTAACCTTAGCTACTCGGGAGGCTGAGGCAGGAGAATTGTTTGAACCCAGGAGGCAGAGGTTGCAGTGAGTCGAGATCGTGCCACTGTACTTCCTCCTGGGCGGCAGAGCAAGACTCCGTCTCAAAAAAAAAAAAAATTATCCAGTGGCTCTTCATGTCACTCTCCCAATCCTTACCATGACCTACAAAGCCCTTTACTGTGGCCCCCTCTCATATCTGATTTCTTTCTTTCTTTTGCTCTTAGAACCTTTGCACTTATCATTCTCTCTACTTGGAATACTTTTCCCCTCATAGCTATTTCTTCAATCCTGAAGGTTTTCTAAAATTTCATTCTCAGTGAGGCTTTTCCTGATCACCCTATAAAAAATTATATGCACACACTTCTGCGGTAGGGATTGTTTAGAAAACAATTAGCACATACATATTTGCATTCCCTAGCTTCTTCTCTACTCTTCTCTCCACAGCACTTATCTACATCTAGTACTCTACATCTAGTACAAGCCCGGTTAATTTTTGTATTTTTAGTAGAGACGGGGTTTCACCATGTTGGCCAGGCTGGTCTCGAACTTCTGACCTCAGGTGATCTGCCAGCCTCTGCCTCCCAGAGTGCCGGGACTACTGGCATGGGCCACCGCACCCAGCCTACACTATACATTTTACTTATTTAGTTTAACTTCCCTCACCCTGTCCCAACACATCTACACTAGAATTTAAGCTCCCATGAGGGCAGAGATTTTTGTCTGTCTTGTTCACTGCTGTTTGCCTGGTGCCTAGGACAGTGCCTGGCACATAGTAGGCAGTAAATATTTAAGGAATGAATAATAAAGCCTTTTGGCAAAACAATTTATAAAAATTCAGAAGCCTTTAGGAAATTTATACCCTCTGCCTCAGTAATTACAGTTTGAGGAAGCTTGTAATTAAATAATTGGAAAGTGGGCAAGACGTCATACCTATAGTTTATGAAAGCATTAAAAACTTTTTCTTTAAAAATTTGTTAAGGGCCAGGTGCAGTGGCTCATGCCTGTAATCCCAGCACTTTGGGAGGCCGTGGCAGGCGGATCACTTGAGGTCAGGAGTTCAAGACCAGTCTGGCCAACATGGTAAAACCCTGTCTCTACTAAAAATACAAAAATTAGCCCGGCATGGTGGCAGGTGCCTGTAATCCCAGCTGCTCGGGAGGCTGAGGCAGGAGAATTACTTGAACTCAGGAACTGCACATGTGTGCACTTAATTGTTTTCTAGACAATCCCTACTGCACCACTGCACTCCAGCCTGGGCGACAGAGCAAGACTCCGTCTCAAACAAATAATAATTATAGACAACACCATGAGGGAAATTTTGTATAATCTCAGAGTGGGAATATTTTATGAGCAAATCCAGTCGTGGTGCGTGCCTATAATCCCAGCTACTTGGGAGGCTGAGGCAGGAGAATCGCTTCAACCCGGGAAGCAGAGGTTGCATTGAGCCGAGATTGCACCACTACACTCCAGCCTGGATGACAGAATGAGACTCTGTCTCAAAAAAAAAAAAAAAAAAGTTTAGGCATCACAAAAACAGGAAAAATAATATATAGTAAATCACCATTGTAATGTCTTCCAGATCCAACAGTTACCAGTATTTTGCCACACTTTCTGGGTTTTTTTGTTGTTGCTAATGTTTTTTAAAGCAAATCCCTTTCACATTCTTCAGTACACATCTCTAAAATACTTGGGCGTTTTCTTACATAAGCATAATGCCATTATTACTCCTGACAAAATTAATGCTAATTTCTTGGTATCATCTTAATATCTAGTCCATTTTCAGATTTTCCTGATTGTCTTAAAATGGCCTTTTGTGATTAGTTCAAATCAGAATCCAAATGTCAACTCATTATAATATTACATTTAATAGCAAAAAAGCCAAAATGTCTCATGAAAGGAAGCCTGATTAATTGTGACAGTGTCATATACAGTAGTTATCTCTGCAGGAAGATGGATGATTGATATGTTTTTATTGCTTTATACTTTTCCATCTTTTCCAAGTGTTCTGTACTGAGAATGAAGGGGCAAAACTATTTTTAAAGAAAACATTTTAACTGTCTCTCTGTGGATTTACCGAATTTGAATTCCATATCTCCCCTCAACTTCACCCTTTTTCTTAGTGATCCATCTTTGATGTCAGTGTCCCTTGCTTATCTTGCCTTTCTAGGTTCGAGCTCATCAGCTGGTTCTTCCTCCCTGTGACGTGGTGATCAAGGCTGTTTCTGAGTATGTCAGTTCCATCAAAGATCCCTCAAACCTGGATGTAGTTGGGAAGGATGTTTTCAAACAGTCTCAGGTAAGTTAGCATTCACCTTCCTAAGAGTCCTCAATTTTCTAACCTTCTTCAGCGACACCAGCAGGTCCCTGATCTTTTCTGTGACACCTAAGTTTTCCTAGCTGCTTGTCTTCTCCATGCTTACAAACAAGAGCTCCAAAATTTCCTTTAAAAAACATTACACAGCCTGGATTGAAAGTGCCCTTTACCTTTTTTTCTGCTGATGATTAAAGTAATATAAGCTCATTCTAGTCCGGGCACAGTGGCTCACGCCTGTACTCCCAGCACTTTGGGAGGCCAAGGTGGGTGGATCACTTGAGGTCAGAAGTTGAAGACCAGCCTGGCCAACATGATGAAATCCCATCTCTACTAGAAATACAAAAAATTAGCTGGGTTTGGTGAGGCAGAAGAATTGATTGAACCCGGGAGGCGGAGGTTGCAGTGAGCCGAGATTGCGCTGCTGCACTCCAACCTGGGTGACAGAGTGAGACTTCGTCTTAAAAAAAAATAAATCAGTAAAGTAATATAAGCCCATTCTAGAAAATTTAGAAAATGCAAACAAATTACATAAAATCTCATTACCCATAAACAACTTGCTATAGTTACCACTCTGACATATGTCCTTCTAGTCTTTTTTTGTTTCAGTGTACACATGATAGGTCACACCTGTAATACCAGCACTTTGGGAGGCCAAGGCAGGAAGATTACTTGAGCTTAGGAGTTTGAGACTAGCCTGAGCAACATAGCAAGACCTTGTCTTTCCCCCAAAGAAATTTGAAAATAAATTTTTAAAAATGTACACATGGTCCCTGACTTAACGTTGGTTCAACTTAACATTTTTCTGCTTTCCAACAGTGCAAAAGGAATATGCTTTCAGTAGAAACTGTACTTTGAGTACCCATATACCCATTCTGTTTTTCACTTTCAGTATAGTATTCAGTTCATTACATGAGATATTCAATACTTTATTATAAAATAGGCTCTGTGTTAGATGAGCTATATGCTAATGTAAGGTATTCTGAGCACATTTAAGGTGGGCTAGGCTAAGCTGTGATGTTCAGTAGGCTAGGTGTATTAAATGGATTGTTGACCTATATTTTCAACTTGTGATGGGTTTATTAGGACATAACCCTGTCATAAATCAAGGAGCATCTGTGTATCTTAACATAAAGGAGTTCTTTCTCAATGGAAGATAATGGGCAAAGAAAAAAGACTGCTTAAAGTGAGTCCACATAAAACAAGAATGAAAATGTCATTGTTAATAGTGGAAAAAGAGCTCAACTGGGATTTTATTCTACAAAATGAAACTAAAAATTATGAAAATATTTTTAACAATTTGATTTATGTTTTCAATTTGGATTTCTCACTTATTCTTAAAATTAACATACAGTCAAGCTGACTTGTGAATTTTAACACATGTATCGATTTATGTGACCATCATCACAATAAGAATACAGAACAGTTGTACTACCCCAAAAAACATGCTATCCCTTTGTAATAACACCCAAACCTACCTTTAACCCCTGGCAACCACCAGTTCATTTTCTGTAACTATGGTTGCATCTTCTAAAGAATATCACATGAATCATACAGTATGTGATTTTTTTTTTTTTTGAGACAATGCGTCGCTCTTGTTGCCTAGGCTGGAGTGCAATGGTGTGATCTTGGCTCACTACAACCTCCGCCTCCCTGGCTTAAGAGATTCTCCTGCCTCAGCCTCCAGAGTAGCTGGAATTACAGGTGCCCGCCACCACGCCTGGCTAATTTTTTATATTTTTAGTAGAGAGGGGGTTTCACCATATTGGCCAGGCTGGTCTCGAACTCCTGACCTCAGGTGATGCACCTGTCTTGGCCTCCCAAAGTGCTGGGATTACAGGCGTGAGCTACCGCGCCCAGCCCAGTATGTGATATTTTGAGAATGGCTTCTTTAATTCAACATAATACCTTTGAGATTCTTCTAAGTTGTTGCGTGTTACCTGTATCAATAATTCATTCCTTTTTATTGCTGAGTAATAGTCATTGTATGGATATGCCAGTTTGTTTATCCATTCACCCCTTAAAGAATATTTAGATTTATTTCGATTTATGGTGTTATGAATAGAGCTGCTATAAACATTTGTGTACAGGTTTTTGTATGAACATAAGTTTTTATTTCCCTGGTGTAAATACCTACAAGTGGAGTTTCAGGGTCATGTGGTAAGTGTATGTTTAAATTTATAAGACCTTGCCAAAGTAGCCATTCCATTCCTTACCAGCATTTGGTATTGTCAGGTTTTTTTCCATTTATTTTTTTAATTGACAAATGAAAATTATATATATTTATTGCATACAACATGTTTTGAAATATGTATACATCGTAGAATGGCTAAATCGAGCTAATTAACATATATATATTACCTCAAATGCTTTTCATTTTTTTGTGGTGAGAACACTTAAAATCTACTCTTTTAGTAATTTCCAAAAATATAATACGTTGTTATTAACTGTAGCCACCGTGTTATACAACAGATTGTCAGTGTTTTTTATAGGTGTTCTAATAGGTGTGTAGTGGTAGCTCGTCATAGTTTTAATTTACGTTTCCCAAGTGACTAATGATGAACATTTTTTTCTTTTTGAGACAGTCTCACTTTATTGCCCAGGCTGGTGTGTAGTGGCATGATCTCTGCTCACTGCAGCCTCCGCCTCCGGGGCTTGAGCAGTCTCCCCACCACACCCTCCCAAGTAGCTCGGACTACAGGCGCACACCATCATGCCTGGCTAATTTTTGTACTTTTCGTAGAGACAGGGTTTCGCTGTGTTGCCTAGGCTGGTCTCAAACTCCTGAGCTCAAGCCATCTGCTCACCTCGGCCTCCCAAAGTGCTGGGATTACAGGTGTGAGCCACTGCACCTGGCCAACATTTTTGTTCTGAGCATACTTCATTCATATATCCTCTTTGGCAAATGGTTTGTTCATGAACAGTCTTTTCCTTTTTTTAAAAAATTGGTTTGTTCATTTACTTACTGTGGTGTTTTGAGAGTTCTTTATAATGCGTATGAGTGCTCTGACAGATATCTGGTTTGCAAATATTTTCCCCCAGTCTGTAGTTGTCTTTTCTTTTAACAGCATCTTTTGCAGAGCAAAGTTTTAAATTTTTCATTAGTTTTTATCTTTTATGGGTCATGCTTTTGGTGTGATGTCTAAGAACTCTTTGCCCAACTGCAGGCATGACAATTTTCTTCTGTTCTCTTTTTTAAAAATATTTTTTAAAAACCAGAACATTGGCCGGACGTGGTGGCTCACACCTGTAATCCCCATACTTTGGGAGGCCGAGGTGGGTGGATCACGTTAAGGTCAGGAGTTCGAGACCAGCCTGGCCAACATGGTGAAACCCCATCTCTACTAAAAATACAAAAAATTAGCTGGGCATGGTGGCGTGTGCCTGTAATCCCAGCTACTCGGGAGGCTGAGGCAGGAGAATCGCTTGAAACCGGGAGGCAGAGGCTACAGTGAGCCGAGATTGCACCATTGTACTCCAGCCTGGGCAACAAGAGTGAAACTTCATCTCAAAAAAAGAAAAAGCAACAAAACAGTTATTGCGTGACCAATCATTGAAATTCTTAAAAGGAACTGGATGCTGCTACAGCTGCCCCTTTGGGTTTAGGTGTTATTCCTTCACAGAGTCCATGCCTGAATTCATGGTATATAATTTTTAGGTACCTAGTAACACCAATCCCGGTGGTATTTCGTCTTTTAGCCTTAGCACTCCAGTTATACTTTATTTTCTGCTTGGGAGGGTAGCGACATTTGCCACACATTGACTTCTGAAAGTGGCAGGTATTAGAGCTGTAGCAGCAGCGCAATGTGTGCGTCTTAATGTGAGGCTTTCCAAATGATGACGTTCCCTTCGTCACCTCACTTCTACTTGGTTTTTCTTATTTATTTATTTATTTATTTATTTGAGATGGGGTCTCACTCTGTCACCCAGGCTGGAGTGCAGTGACACTATCTTAGCTCACTGAAACCTCCACGTTCTTGCTTCAAGCGATTATCGTGCCTCAGCCTCCTGAGTAGCTGGGATTACAGGCACGTGCCCCCACACCTGGCTGATCTTTTGTATTTTTAGTAGAGACGGGGTTTCACCCTGTTGGCCAGGCTGGTCTCGAACTCCTGACCTCAGGTGATCTGTCCGCCTCGGCCTCCCAAAGTGCTAGGATTACAGCAATGAGCCACCACGCCCGGCCTGCTTTTCTTTTTTAATTACATAGTTCTGCACTTCACATTTTAGAACAAATCATCCATATTTAGTTCATTTCTGTATAAAGTATGAGAGGTTGTGTTTTTCATATAGATGTCAAATTGTTTCAGCACAGTTTGTTGAAAAGACTATCTTTTCCCCATTGAATTGCCTTTGCACTTTTGTTAAAAATAAATTGGCCATGTTTGTGTGGGTCTATTTTTGGACTCTGTTCTGTTCAGTTGATCTATGTGTCTATCCTTTTACCAGTAATACACTATCTTGATTACTGTAGCTTTATAATAAGTCTTAAAATTGGTTAGTGATTCCACCACATTCCTTCATTCATTCATTCATTTAGAGACAGAGTTTCACTCTGTTGCCCAGGCCGGAGTACAGTGGCACAAACATAGCTCACTGCATTCAATCTCCTGGGCTCAAGTGATCCTGCTGCTTCAGCCTCCCAAGTAGCTGGAACTACAGGTGTGTGCCACCATGCCTGGCTAATTTTTAAATTTTTTGTAGAGATAAGGTCCCGCTATGTTACCCAGGCTGGTCTCAAACTCCTGGGCTCAAGCAATCCTCCTGTTTTGGCTTCCCAAAATACTGGGATTACAGGCATGAGCCACTGCACCCAGCCAACTTTTATTATTTTTCACTGTTATCTATATTTGTTCCTTTGTCTTTCAGTATAAATTTTATTTTTTATTTTTTTAATTTTATTTTATTTATTTATTTATTTATTTATTTATTTATTTATTTATTATACTTTAAGTTCTAGGGTACATGTACACAACGTGCAGGTTTGTTGCATATGTATACATGTGCCATGTTGGTGTGCTGCACCTGTTAACTCGTCATTTACGTTAGGTATATCTCCTAATGCTATCCCTCCCCCCTCCCCCCCACCCCACGACAGGCCCCGGTGTGTGATGTTCCCCACCTTGTGTCCAAGTGTTCTCATTGTTCGTTTCCCACCCCTATGAGTGAGAACGTGTGGTGTATGGTTTTCTGTCCTTGTGATAGTTTGCTGAGAATGATGGTTTCCAGCCTCATCCATGTCCCTACAAAGGACATGAACTCATCCTTTTTTATGGCTGCATAGTATTTCATGGTGTGTATGTGCCACATTTTCTTAATTCAGTCTGTCATTGATGGACGTTTGGGTTGGTTCCAAGTCTTTGCTATTGTGAATAGTGCCGCAATAAACATATGTGTGCATGTGTCTTTATGGCAGCATGATTTATAATCCTTTGGGTATATACCCAGTAACGGGATGGCTGGATCAAATGGTATTTCTAGTTCTAGATCCTTGAGGAGTTGCCACACTGTTTTCCACAACAGTTGAAGTAGTTTACAGTCCCACCAACAGTGTAAAAGTGTTCCTATTTCTCCACATCCTCTCCAGCATCTGTTGTTTCCTGACTTTTTAATGATCGTCATTCTAACTGGTGTGAGATGGTATCTCATTGTAGTTTTGATTTGCATTTCTCTGATGGTCAGTGATGATGAGCATTTTTTCATGTGTCTGTTGTCTGCATAAATGTCTTCTTTTGAGAAGTGTCTTTTCATATCCTTCACCCACTTTTTGATGGGGTTGTTTGATTTTTTTCTTGTAAATTTAAGTTCTTTGTAGATTCTGGATATTAGCCCTTTGTCAGATGGGTAGATTGTAAAAATTTTCTCCCATTCTGTAGGTTGCCTGTTGACTCTGATGGTAGTTTCTTTTGCTGTGCAGAAGCTGTTTAGTTTAATTAGATCCCATTTGTCTATTTTGGCTTTTGATGCCATTGCTTTTGGTGTTTTAGTCATGAAGTCCTTGCCCATGCCTATGTCCTGAATGGTATTGCCTAGGTTTTCTTCTAGGGTTTTTATGGTTTTAGGTCTAACATTTAAGTGTTTAATCCATCTTGAATTAATTTTTGTATAAGGTGCAAGGAAGGGATCCAGTTTCAGCTTTCTCCATATGGCTAGCCAGTTTTCCCAGCACCATTTATTAAATAGGGAATCTTTCCCCATTTCTTGTTTTGTCAGGTTTGTCAAAGATCAGATGGTTGTAGATGTGTGGTATTAATTCTGAGGGCTCTGTTCTGTTCCATTGATCTATATCTTTGTTTTGGTACCAGTACCATGCTGTTTTGGTTACTGTAGCCTTGTAGTATAGTTTGAAGTCAGGTAGCATGATGCCTCCAGCTTTGATCTTTTCGCTTAGGATTGTCTTGGCAATGCAGGCTCTTTTTTGATTCCATATGAAATTTAAAGTAGTTTTTTCCAGTTCTGTGAAGAAAGTCATTGATAGCTTGATGGGGATGGCATTGAATCTATAAATTACCTTGGGCAGTATGGCCATTTTCACAATATTGATTCTTCCTATCCATGAGCATGGAATGTTCTTCCATTTGTTTGTGTCCTCTTTTATTTCATTGAGCAGTGGTTTGTAGTTCTCCTTGAAGAGGTCCTTCACATCCCTTGTAAGTTGGATTCCTAGGTATTTTATTCTCTTTGAAGCAATTGTGAATGGGAGTTCACTCATGATTTGGCTCTCTGTTTGTCTGTTATTGGTGTAGAGGAATGCTTGTGATTTTTGCACATTGATTTTGTATCCTGAGACTTTGCTGAAGTTGCTTATCAGCTTAAGGAGATTTTGGGCTGAGATGATGGGGTTTTCTAAATATACAGTCATGTCGTCTGCAAACAGGGACAATTTGACTCCCTCTTTTCCTAATTGAATACCCTTTATTTCTTTCTCCTGCCTGATTGCCCTGGCCAGAACTTCCAATACTATGTTGAATAGGAGTGGTGAGAGAGGGCATCCCTGTCTTGTGCCAGTTTTCAAAGGGAATGCTTCCAGTTTTTGCCCACTTAGTATGATATTGGCTGTGGGTTTGTCATAAATAGTTCTTATTATTTTGAGATAACGTCCCATGAATACCTAGCTTATTGAGAGTTTTTAGCATGAAGGGCTATTGAATTTTGTTGAAGGCCTTTTCTGCATCTATTGAGATAATCATGTGGTTTTTGTCTTTGGTTCTGTTTATATGATGGATTGCATTTATTGATTTGCGTATGTTGAACCAGCCTTGCATCCCAGGGATGAAGCCAGCTTGATTGTGGTGGATAAGCTTTTTGATGTGCTGCTGGATTCGGTTTGCCAGTATTTTATTGAGGATTTTTACATCAATGTTCATCAGGGATATTGGTCTAAAATTCTTTTTTTGTTGTGTCTCTGCCAGGTTTTGGTATCAGGATGATGCTGGCCTCATCAAATGAGTTAGGGAGGATTCCCTCTTTTTCTGTTGATTGGAATAGTTTCACAAGGAATGGTACCAGCTCCTCCTTGTTACCTCTGGTAGAATTCGGCTGTGAATCCTTCTGGTCCTGGCCTTTTTTTGGTTGGTAGGCTATTAATTATTGCCTCAATTTCAGAGCCTGTTATTGGTCTCTTCAGGGATTCAATTTCTTCCTGGTTTAGTCTTGGGAGGGTGTATGTGTCTAGGAATTTATCCATTGCTTCTAGATTTTCTAGTTTATTTGCGTAGAGGTGTTTATAGTATTCTCTGATAGTAGTTTGCATTTCTGTAGGATCAGTGGTGATATCCCCTTTATCATTTTTTATTGCATCTATTTGATTCTTCTCTCTTTTCTTCTTTATTAGTCTTGGTAGCAGTCTATCAATTTTGTTGATCTTTTCAAAAAACCAGCTCCTGAATTCATTGATTTTTTTTATGGATTTTTTGTGTCTCTATTTCCTTCAGTTCTGCTCTGATCTTAGTTATTTCTTGCCTTCTGCTAGCTTTTGAATGTGTTTGCTCTTGCTTCTCTAGTTCTTTTAATTGTGATGTTAGGTTGTCAATTTTAGATCTTTCCTGCTTTCTCTTGTGGGCATTTAGTGCTATAAATTTCCCTCTACACAGAATTTTCATCTTTTCTGCTCTGGTTTCTCCCCATCTTTGTGGTTTTATCTACCTTTGGTCTTTGATGATGGTGATGTACAGATGGGGTTTTGGTGTGGATGTCCTTTCTGTTTGTTAGTTTTCCTTCTAACTGTCAGGACCCTCAGCTGCAGCTCTGTTGGAGTTTGCTGGAGGTCCACTCCAGACCCTGTTTACCTGGGTATCACCAGCGGAGCCTGCAGAACAGCAAATATTGCAGAACGGCAAATGTTGCTGCCTCATCCTTCCTCTGGAAGCTTCATCTCAGAGGGGCACCCAGCTGTATGAGGTGTTGGTCAGCCCCTACTGGGAGGTGTCTCCCAGTTAGGCTAGTCGGGGTTCAGGGACCCACTTGAGGAGGCAGTATGTCCATTCTCAGATCTCAGACTCTGTTCCGGGGGAACCACTACTCTCTTCAAAGCTGTCAGACAGGGACGTTTAAGTCTGCAGAAGTTTCTGCTGCCTTTTGTTCAGCTATGCCCTGCCCCCAGAGGTGGAGTCTACAGAGACAGACAGGCCTCCTTGAGCTGTGGTGGGCTCCACCCAGTGCCAGCTTCTGGGTGGCTTTGTTTACCTACTCAAGCCTCAGCAATGGCGGACGCCCCTCCCCCAGCCTTGCTGCCACCTTGCAGTTCGATCTCAGACTGCTGTGCTAGCAGTGAGTGAGGCTCCATGGGCAAGGCTCCGTGGGCGTAGGACCCTCCGAGCCAGGTGTGGGATATAATCTCCTGGTGTGCCATTTGCTAAGACCGTTGGAAAAGTGCAGTATTAGGGTGGGAGTGTCCCGATTTTCCAGGTACCGTCTGTCAGGGCCTTCCCTTGGCTAGGAAAGGGAATTCCCCGACCCCTTGCGCTTCCCAGGTGAGGCAATGCCCCACCCTGCTCCGTGGGCTGCACCCACTGTCCAACAAGCCCCAGTGAGATGAACCCACTACCTCAGTTGGAAATGCAAAAATCACCAGTCTTTTGTGTCGCTCACACTGGGAGCTATAGACTGGAGCTGTTCCTATTTGGCCATCTTGGAACCTCCTCCCTTTTCATATAAATTTTAGAATAATCTTGTCTATACAGCTACAAAAAAGAAATCCTGCTGCAATTTTTATCGGAATCGCATTAAATATATAGATGAATTTGGTGAGCCTTTGAATCCATGAATATTATTTGCCTATTTATTTAGGTCTTCTTTGATTTTTTTCATCAGCTAAAAGTTTTATAGTTTTTAGCATACAACTTCTGTACATATAAAAAATATTTATACTTAAGTATTTCATATTTGAGATATCTATTATAATGGATATTTTGTTTTTTTAATTTCTAATTGTTCATTGCTAATATATAGAAATGTGATTGATTTTTGAATGTTGCCCTTGTATTCTATGACTCTTCTAAACTCACTTATTACTTCTAGGAGTTTTTTGGTAGATTTCTTGGGATTATCTGTGTAGGTGATCATATTGTCTATGGATAATGACCGTTTTATTTTATTTTCCCATCTGTATGCCTTTTTCTTCTTGACTATACTGCACTGTCTAGGATTTCCAAATGATATGAATACAAATGCTAAGAATATATATTCTTATCTTGTTCCTGATCTTTAGAGAAAACATTCAGTCTTCATTAAATAGGATATTAGCTGTAGTTTTTGTGCATGTTATCAGGTTGAGGAAGTTATCTTCTATTCCTAGTTTCCTGGGTGTTTGTATTTTGGCAATTGCATTTTTCCACATATATTGATAGGATCATGTTGGATTTCTTCTTTAGTCCATTAATATTTTAGATTGATTTTTGAATATTCAACCATCCTTATATTCCCAGGATGTGATTGTAGTATATTAGTCCCTTTTTGTATTGCTGGATTCGAATTTCTGGTATTTCATTGAGTATTTTTACATTTATTTTCATGAGGGATATTGATCTATAATTTTTTTGTGCTGTCCTTAGTCTGGTTTTATTTTCAAGGCAATGCCGGACTTAATGAAATGAGTTGGCAAGAGTTCTTTCCTCTTCTGTTATTGGAAGAGATTTTGTAGAATTGGTGTTATTTCTTCTTTAATTGTTTGGTAGAATTTGCCAGTCATGTGTTTGGCATGGATTTCTTTGAATTTATCCTGTTTAGAGCTTCTTGCATTTCTGTTTGTCATTCACTAAATTTGGGGAGTTTTTAGCTATTATTTCTTTTTCTTTTCTTTTTTTTTTTTTTTTTTTTTTTTTGAGATGGAGTCTCACTCTGTCACCCAAGCTGGAGTGCAGTGACACAATCTTGGCTCACTGCAACCTCTGCCTCTCGGGTTCAAGGGATTCTCCTGCCTCAGCCTCCCAAGTAGCTGGGACTACAGGCACCTGCCACCACGCCTGGCTAATTTTTATATTTTTGGTAGAGACAGGGTTTCGCCTTGTTGGCCAGGCTGATCTTAAGTGATCTGCCTGCCTCGGCCTCCCAAAGTGCTGGGATTACAGGAGTGAGGCACTGTGCCTGGCCAGCTATTCTTTCTTTCTTTTTTTCTTTTTCTTTTCTTTTTCTTTTTTTTTTTTCTTTGAGACGGAGTTTTACTCTTGTTGCCCAGGCTGGAGTGCAGTGGTGTGATTTCAGCTCACTGCAACCTCTGCCTCCCAGGTTCAAGTGATTCTCCTGCCTCAGCCTCCTGAGTAGCTGGGATTACAGGTGTCCACCACCATGCCCGGCTACTTTTTTGTATTTTTAGTAAAGATGGGGTATCACCATGTTTGCCAGGCTGGTCTCGAACTCCTGACCTCAGGTGATCCACACGCCTCAGCTTCCCAAAGTGCTGGGATTACAGGCGTGAGCCACCGCGCCCAGCTATTATTTCTTTCCTTTTTTCTTTTTCTTTTTCTTTTTCTTTTTTTTTTTTTTTTTTTTTTTTTTTGAGACAGAGTCTTTCTCTGTCACCCAGGCTGGAGTGCAATGGTGCGATCTCAGCTCACTGCAACCTCCGCCTCCCGGGTTCATGCAATTCTCCTGCCTCAGCTTCCCGAGTAGCTGAGATTATAGGTGCGCGCCACCACACTCGGCTAATTTTTTTTATTTTTAGTAGAGATGGGATTTCATCATGTTGGCCTGGGCTAGTCTCGAACTCCTCACCTCAAGTGATCCGCCCGCCTCGGCCTCCCAGAGTGCTGGGAATATGGGTATGAGCCACTGTGCCCAGCCGGGAACGCTTCTTTCAAATAGTTACATAAAATTCAGCTTTTTGGAAAATGGAGAGCCATTTTGTTTTTAAGTTAGGCTAGAGGACCTGAAGACCTCAACTTTTGTGTTTATATACATGCACTCTGCAAATAAAGAGGCCTGGAATGCTGTATAGATCCTGGAGTATTAACACTCACAATCTAGCCAAGTGTGGTGGTACACACCTGTAGTCCAGCTACTCAGGAGGCTGAGGTGAGAAGATCACTTGAGCCCAGGAGTTCAAGGCTGCAGGTGAGCTATCATCACACCACTGTACTCCAGCCTGGGCAACAGAGGAGACCCTGTCTGTCTCAAAAATATAAATAAATAAATAAATTTAAAAATAAAAGCAGGGGCCAGGCGAGGTGGCTCACGCCTGTAATTCCAAAACTTTGGGAGGCCGAGATGGACGGATCACGAGGTCAGGAGATTGAGACCATCCTGGCTAACACAGTGAAACCCCGTCTGTACTAAAAATACAAAAAAAATTAGCTGGGCATGGTGGTGGGTGCCTGTAGTCCCAGCTACTCGGGAGGCTGAGGCAGGAGAATCACTTGAACCCAGGAGGTTGCAACGAGCCGAGATTGTGCCACTGCACTCCAGCCTGGGCACAGAGCGAGACTCCATCTCAAAAAAATAAATCAATAAATAAAAGCAAAAAAAATCACAATCTATAAGAGATAACATTATACATGTTTTACAGTTTTTTATTTGTAGAGAATACTCAACACTAGGGCTGTATGGTGGGACACTCTCGTACATTCATGATGGTAGTATAACTTGAGACATCTGTTTTGGAGAGAGATTTAGTATCATGTGTCAAGAGTTTGTGAAAACGATCACACCCTTTGACCTAGTAACTACACTTCTAAAAATTTGCCCTATGAAATAACCCAGAAGACCTACATAAAAATATGCCTACGTGAGAGTATTATTTATAATTAGAAACTGAAAATGACTTTAATATCTTCCATTCTATTTGATGAAATATTATGATGGTCTTAAAATTATATTCAAGGAGACTTTTAAATAACTTTGGAAAAAGCTTGATAAATGAAAAAGCCCCTTTTTAGCCCTTTCCCTACAGAGATAAACATTAATTTTTACTTCTGTTGCCACAGATTAGTTTTGCCTTTACCTGAACTTTTTGTTTGTTTGTTTGTTTGTTCGTTTGTTTGTTGAGACAGTCTCGCTGTGTCGCCTAGGCTGGAGTTCAGTGGCATGATCTCGGCTCACTGCAACCTCCTGGGTTCAAGTGATTCTTTTGCCTCAGCCTCCCGAGTAGCTGGGACTACAGGCGTGCACCACCATGCCCAGCTAATTTTTGTATTTTTAGTAGAGACAGGGTTTTACCATGTTGGCCAGGCTGGTCTCGAACTCCTGGCCTCAGGTGAGCCCCACCTTGGCCTCCCAAAGTGCTGAGATTACAAGTGTGAGCCACTGCACCCGGCCCTCCTTTACCTGAACTTTATATGTACTCTTTTTTTTTTTTTTTTTTTTTTTTTTTTGAGACAGGGTGTCACTCTGTTGCCCACGCTGGAGTGTGGTGGCACAATTTCGGCTCACTGCAGCCTTGACCTCCCAGGCTCAAGTGATCCTCCCACCTCAGCCTCCCAAGTGCCTAGGACTATAGGCACACGCCACCACACCCAGCTAATTTTTGTATTTTTTGCAGAGATGGGGTTTTGTCATGTTACTCAGGCTGGTCTGAATTCCTGGGCAGAAGTGGTCTGCCTGCCTCAGCCTCCCAAAGTGCTGGAATTACAGGTGTGAGCCACCGGGCCCAGTTTATGTGTACTCTTTTGTGTCTCCCTTCTTCACTCAGTATAATATCTTTGAGACTTACACATATTATCGTGTATATCAATACTTTGTTCTTTTTTATTACTGTATAGTAATCCATTGTATGAATATACCACAATTTATTTATTCTTCCATTGATATATATTTGAGTTGTTTCCAGTTTGGGGCTATTATGAATAAAGTAGTTGTTAACATTCTTGTTCATGTCTTTTGGTGGATATATGTATTCATTTCTCTTGGGTAGTATTTAACTGTATCCTCCTAGAAGAAGTAGGATTGCTGTATCATATGGTAAGTGTAATTTAATTTTATAAGAAACTGCCAAATTGTTTTCCAAACTGTACCAATGTACACTCCCACCATCAATGTACTGGAGTTCAGTTACTTCATATCCTTGCCAGTACTTGATATTGATAGTCTTTTACTTTAGCCATTTTGGTGGATATGTAGTGGTGTCATATTGTGGTTTTATATATGTTTAAGTGCCTTTGGTTTTAATGTTCATACCTTTTGAACCAATAATTTCATTTTTAGGATATTTTCCTAAGAGCATAATCTGAAATCCAGAAAAAATTTATATAGACAATATATACTCTTTGCTGTATAACTTATAAAAGCCAAATGTGAAAAATCATCTAAGTGTTGTTTATTAGGGAAGAGGTTACATAATTTATGACACATTCATAATGACAAAATATGCAGCCATTCAAAATTACTTAGATTATTATAATAAAAGCAGGATACAAAATTGTACATAAAGCATACTGTCAACTATAGAAAAATATATATATTAAAATAGACCAGCTATACATCAACAAAATTATATAAAATAATACTGTAAGCCAGGCACAGTGGTTCATGCCTATTATCCCAGCACTTTGGGAAGCCGAGGCGGGAGGATTGTTTGAGGCCAGGAGTTTGAAACCAGCCTGAGCAAAAATAAAAAAAAATTGGCCGGGCACCGTGGCTTACACCTGTAATCCCAGCACTTTGGGAGGCCAAGGCGGATGGATCACCTGAGGTTAGGAGTTCAAGACCAGCCTGGCCATCATAGTGAAACCCTGTCTCTACTAAAAATACAGAAGTTAGCTGGGTGTGGTGGCACACACCTGTAATCCCAGCTACTCGGGAGGCTGAGGCAGGAGAATCGCTTGAACCCGGGAGGTGGAGGTTGCAGTGAGCCAAGATCGCACCACTGAACTCTAGCCTGGGCGACAGAGCGAGACTCTGTCTCAAATAATAATAATAATAATAATAATAATAAATAAAATTAAAACATACTGTAAGGAAAGACACCAGTTATTTTGGAAAGACACCAAAATATATTTGGATGATGGTACTATGTGATTTTTCCCCCTTATCCCATTGTATTTTTTTGTAATGATCATGTAATCATTTTAGAATAGCACAAAATATAAGTAAGCTTTAAGTATTCCATATTTGATGTTTCATAATGCTTTTTCTCCCTGCCTAATCTTTTCTGCAAAGCGAAAATTTGCTGTCTTAGGTTTCTTTAAATATTTGATTTCTGATAATTATTTTGATTCCCAAATTATGAACTGTATTAAAAAAAACACTCTCATGTTTTTTCTTCTGAAAATCTGATGTTCCAACATCCAGTCCAGGACAGAAGATAAAATAGAGCGATTCAAGAAAGCAGTTGAGTACTATTCAGTCACAACCAAACTCTCTTCGCTGCCAGTGGGTCCCTCCTTTCTAGGTAAGGCTTCCATTTGACCCTAAGCTGCTCTGTTCATAGGGGAAACTGAGTTGGTCCCTCAGGAACTCCAGGGCCAGAGTTGAATCACTCATTCGTGTTGTATCCTCCTACAAGTCATTCCTCATCCCTGTTTGGTAGGCTTTCTCCTTTTGATTTCTGTGTCATAAGAGACGTAACATAAGAAGGGCCCTGGCCAGGCGCAGTGGCTCACGCCTGTAATCCCAGCACTTTGGGAAGCCGAGGCGGGCGGATCACCTGAGGTCAGGAGTTCACGACCAGCCTGGCCAACATGGTGAAACTCCGTCTCTATGAAAAATACAAAAAATTAGCTGGGCGTGGTGGCAGGCGCCTGTAATCCCAGCTACTCGGGAGGCTGAGGCAGGAGAATTGCTTGAACCTGGGAGGCGGAGGTTGCAGTGAACCAAGATCGTGCCATTGCACTCCAGCCTGGGCGACAAGAGTGGAATTCCACCTCAAAAAAAAAAAAAAAAAAAAAAAGAAGGGCCCTGCTTTCTCAAATTTACAGATGGGGTGCAACGCCATTTCCTTAGCTTGGGCTTCTTCTGATGCCAACCTCCATTCTGGCCTGGTATATGTAAAATATCCCTGTCTTTGGGGTCTGGCCTGAGTTGGAATTCCACTTCTGCTAATTACCAGCAAGTGAACCTTGGCAAGTCACATTTACATGAAATGTGGCTCATGATACTTACTTTATAAGATTCTTATCAGATGAAATAATTTATGTAAGGTTCCCAGCATGGCACATAGTAGCTGTTCAATAAATTGTAACTTATTTATTAATAACACTTTTTCAGGTGATATGGGGTGAGCAGAATATAACATGGCAAAATTATTAGGATTGACTGAAGTATAGCTCTTTCTCTTGGCTTCAGGTTTTCGGAATAATAGGCTTGGAAATCCTCCCCTTCCACGAAATCAAGTGGGCACCATTTCTGCTGGAAAGCCAATGGTAAGCATCCTTTAAGAAGCCTGAGATAGCATTAGACTCAGGTTGCTTCCTGATTTTTATAATCTGAGAAGTTAGGGTGATTCAGTGTTATTAGACTGTCAAGGCTATATATACTACATTACCTTCTCAACTTAAGGCTGGAAGACTATGCAAAAAAAGCATCCAAATCAGTAACCACTAGTCATTGTGAAAATAGATTAGCTAATATCAGAGAATAGTTCTAGGAGACTTCAACTGTTCATTGTCCTGTCTGTGGAGGATTCTGTTCATACATCACTGTTAGAATCATTTCTCATTATTCTCACTAGGTACTTTGTATCTCAACAATCTCCGCTACTGGCATCATCCACTGTGTCACAACTTCTGAGGAAGGCATCTTGGAGCCTTATAAAATGTTAAATAGCTTTTCTGTCTGTTTTATCGTTTAGTTTTCTCATCAAGTGCCCCAGAAAGTGAAATATCCACCACCATTCCCAGTGGGACCCAACTCATCTCTTCTCTTCTCCTCCCATGCTTTGGGGGAATCCCATGCTTTTTCTGAGGACCCCATGCTGCAGAACAGCCCCTTTGCCAGTTGGGCTGTCTCCTATGACTCTTCTGCATCCCAGTTTCCCAATTACCTGCCTTCTAAAGCCTCACCTCCTTTGGGACCAGACTCTTCCCACTCCTCTTCCTCTGATGGTGATGAGCCAAATGGAGCTAGCTCTGAGTAAGTATCTCTGTAGACACCTAAGGAAATAGATTTCTGAGGCATCTGTATTATTTTGCTTGTTAGATGGGTGGAGAGTGTGGGAAAGTGTAATTCCTGGGTTTCCTCTGTAGTGTTTTGCTCTTAGGAAAGCGAAGTAGGAAAACGTTTTCTATGCTTGCCCACTTCATGCTTATTTGGCCCTGTGCAGATGGTAATTTTCAAACACCCAGGCCACTGAAGTAAAAGGCAGCATAGTGGCTGGTTAAGGAAGCTTTGGTATGGGTATTGTGGCTGTCATTTCTTAATTTGTGAGGAGGGTAGATTAAATGTCAAAAAAAGAAAAGCATTTATAGAGTGGAAATAGTGGAATCGTTGAGTAAGCAATTTTATTGCTTAGTAACTAAGACATGGTTCTGAGGATTAAAACAGTGGGATTTGTGCTAGCTCATTTGTTCGCAGATTATTCCTCTAAGCAGATTATTCCTGGGAAACAGCTGCTTTGAGGTTGTAATTGTGATTATTTTCTTAAAACATAAGCAAACTCTAAACATGGCCTCTTACAAGGTGTAAAGGGTCCAGAGTGATTCCCATGACTTTTGATCACTTTGGTTGGTGTCAGGTGAAAGAAGCCAGGAAGTCAGTAATGGCCATTGAGAGGAAAGGTACCAGTCCAGTGCTAATCCAGTGTCCTGGCCTCCAAAGGGTTTGTGAGACCCTTTGGGTCCAGAACAGGCATCTTAAGTAGGAATATCTTTATCAATCTCCCTTTTCTGTTTGACACTGTCTTTCTACATTTTTTAGTCATATCACAGAAGCATTTCAGCACCAGCCTGAGTGGGGAAATCCCAATCGTGACAGAGGATCCTGGGCACAGCCTGTTGATACTGGAGTTTCAGAAGCGAGCCTAGGTGATGGTGAGCCCCACATCCCATCTCTGCTGTCTATGTCTACGAGGAACCACATGGATATCACCATTCCACCCTTACCTCCAGTAGCTCCAGAAGTCTTGAGAGTTGCTGAACACAGACACCGGAGGGGTCTTATGTACCCATATATCTACCACGTCCTCACTAAGGTGAGGCAGCACATCAGCACCTACCTCCCTGCTCTTAACACTGTACTTCCTACTTCCTAGGACTGTAAGTTACCAGAGAACATTCTGATCACTGGTATATGAAGTTAGAAAAAGAAGGCCACATGCGGTGGGCCCCTCATCCTACTAAGGCCTTAGGTGAGGCCAGACTAGCAGGAGTTGGGACTGTGTGGTGAATGAGTCCCCAAGAAGAGAAGTGTAATTGTGAGATTTTGAAGTAGATAATGCACCAAGTTGGTCTGGTTCTAGGGATGGACACAGTCTAAGAGGCTTTATGCCCTTTTCCTTATTTCTTTTTCTACTTCTGCAAAGCTGTTCCCCTCCTCCGGTCTTACACATATCCATCCTCCAGCAAAATGTCTAAGGTGGACTTTCCCCATTCATTAGCTATAGTTATTGTTGAGACTTTATTTTATTTTATTTTGTTTTATTTTTTGAGACAGAGTCTCGCTCTGTTGCCCAAGCTGGAGTGCAGTGGCGCTCACTGCACTCCTCTGCCTCCCAGGTTCAAGCAATTCTCTGGCCTCAGCCCTCAGCCCTCCTGAGTAGCTGGGACTACAGGCACCCACCACCACGCCTGGCTAACTTTTGTATTTTTAGTAGAAACGGGGTTTCACCTGGTCTCGAACTCCTGACCTCAGGTGATCCACCCGCCTCAGCTTCTCAAAGTGCTGGGATTGCAGGCATGAGCCACCACGCCCGGCCATTGAGACTTTAAAAATGAAACATAGCTTCTAAGTTGGCTGCAATCAGCTAAGCTTGTTACAGCTTCTTTTTAGTATGAAACTCTGTCTAAATACAAATAAAAAATTTAGTAGGCCACAGAGGCTACAGTTTATTATTGGTTCTTCTCAGCTCAGTTCTAAACCTTGAGGTAACTCATTTTTTCCTTTTCCCTGGAACGTTCTCTTGTTAGGGCGAAATTAAGATCCCCGTATGTATTGAGGATGAGTGTAACATGGAGCTGCCTCCAGCTGCTCTCTTATTCCGGTCAGCTCGTCAATATGTATATGGAGTTCTTTTTAGTCTGGCAGAGACACAGAGGAAAATGGAACGCTTGGCCATGCGACGGCGGCTGCCTGTGGAAGGTAAGTGTAGTTCTAGCTATGACAATTCTCTCAGCACTTGACACAGAGCAGATGTGTCTGTGCAGGCACATTGGGTACCTTTGGCTATGGAGTAGTCTTTAAGAAAATGCACCATTCAACAAAATGCATACTGATACTGGGAATACATTAACTTGAGCCTCAATTCTGCAATTATCAAGCATTTAGAGTGACTACTACTTATAAGAACCATGCTGGACCAGGCATGACAACTCATACCTGTAATCCCAGCACTTTGGGAGGCCAAGGCAGGCGGATCACTTAAGCTCAGGAATTCAAGATCAGCCTGGGCAACGTGGCAAGACTCCATCACTAGAAAAAATGCCAGGTGCTGTGCCTCATGCCTGTAATCCCAGTACTTTGTGGGGCCGAGGTGGATGGATCACTTGAGTCCAGAATTTCAAGACCAGCCTGGGCAACATGGAGAAACTCCGCCTCTACTAAAAATTGAAAAAATTAGGCATGGTTGTGTACACATGTAGTCCCAGCTACTTGGGGGGCTAAGATGGGAGAACTGATTGAGTCTGGGGGGTCAAGGCTGCAGTGAGCCCTG
This sequence comes from Pongo pygmaeus, assembly GCF_028885625.2. NCBI lineage: Eukaryota > Metazoa > Chordata > Mammalia > Primates > Hominidae > Pongo > Pongo pygmaeus. Next base: position 54,689,858 of record NC_072396.2, on the reverse strand, counting down.
ATTGTGTTACTGCACTCCAGCCTGGGTGACAGAGTGAGACCCTGTCTCAAAAAAAAAAGGCAGGGCGCAGTGGCTCACGCCTGTAATTCCAGCACTTTGGGAGGCTGAGGCGGGCAGATCACAAGGTCAGGAGATCGAGACCATCCTGGCTAACCCAGTGATACCCTGTCTCTACTAAAAAATATAAAAAAAATTAGCCGGGCACAGTGGCGGGTGCCTGTAGTCCCAGCTACTCGGGAGAATGGCATGAACCCGAGAGGCAGAGCTTGCAGTGAGTCAAGATCACGCCACTGCACTCCAGCTTGGGCGACAGAGCCAGACTCCGTCTCAAAAAAAAAAAAAAAAGAAAGAAAAAAGAAAAACAGGCCAGGTGCAGTGGCTCATGCCTGTAATCCCAGCACTTTGGGAGGCCAAGGCGGGCGGATCACCTGAGGTCAGGAGTTCGAGACCAGCCTGACCAACATGGAGAAACCCTGTTTCTACCAAAAATACAAAATTAGCCGGGCATGGTGGCGCACGCCTGTAATCCTAGCTACTGGGGAGACTGAGGCAGGAGAATCGCTTGAACTCAGGAGGCGGAGGTTGCGGTGAGTCGAGATCGTGCCATTGCACTCCAGCCTGGGCAACAAGAGCGCAACTCTGTCTAAGAAAAAAAAAAAAATTAGCTGGGCATGGTGGCACGTGCCTCTAGTCCCAGCTACTTGTGGGGCTGAGGTGGGAAGATTGCTTGACCCTGGGAGGTTGAGGCTGCAGTGAGCTGTGATCGTGCCATTGCACTCCAGCCTGGGTGACAGAGGAGACCCTGTCTTACACACAAAAAGAAAGAACCATACTTGGCTTTGGGAACATAGAGGTGTATCTAACAGTCTCTCTCCCATGAATTTTTTGTTTTGGGATTTGAACCTGTAGGTAGTTGGAGACATTGAAGTATTTTAAGCTACACAGTGCCATAGTCAAATTAGTGTGTTCAAAAGAACATTTCTCTGTTTCTGGGAAGACAGAGTAGATCAGATGTATTTTTCCTTAGTCCTCATGCTAAGTACAACTAAAAGCCCAGGACATTATCCATAAAACAAGCACAAGACACTCTAGAAAGTAGAAATCTTGGGGCCCAAGGAATGACACAGTGGTGCAGTGGTGAGTTCCCTGAATTTTCTTTTTGCCTCACATATCCCAGACTGGGTGTAGGACAAACTGGCAGCCCATAAATGTCAACAGCTGCAGACCATTATAAGCCCACCACAAAACCTACTTTCTCTGTCCAAAGGACCAGAAAGGCACAACCTAACAACACAAAAATTTTTAAATAATAATCTCTGTACTTCAGCCAAATACCACAGGAAAACAATGGTCTACCCCTACCCCTACCAGCAAAGGCCAAATGAAGAACCTAGACTTCCATACTTACCCAGGCTGTAATGAGGTGCCCCTACCTGCTCCTGCTGGGAAGGTGTCAGATAAGGTGAAGTGGGGAGCCAGGACTTCCACTTCCACCTGTCAATAATGACACAGTGTCCCCCTTCACCCACCATAGTGGGGTCAGAAAAGGCCTACTAATACACAAGGTTTAAGTAAGATCCAGAGTCTTTTAAAATAATACCCAAAATGTCCAATTTTCAATGGAAAATTCCTCATCATACCTAGAACCAGAAAGATAACAAATTCAGACCTCAAGAAAAGAAAATGAACATAGAGATGACAGAAGTTTGAATTATCTGACAAGGATTTCACAACAGCCACCATAAAAATGCTTTGATAAACAGTTATAAACATGTTTGACTTTTGCATAGCAAAAGAAACAATCAACAGAGTAAATAGCCTACAGAATGGGAAAAATACTTGCAAACTATGCGTTGGACAAAGGGGTAATATTCAGAATCTATAAGGAACTCAATAAGAAAAAAGCAAATAACCCCATTAAAAAGTAGGCAAAGGACAAGAACAGACATTTTACAAAAGAATACGTACAAGTGGCCGACAAATATATGAAAAAATACTCAGCATCACTAACTATCAGAGAAATGCATATTAAAACCACAGTGAGCTGGGTGCAGTGGCTCACGCCTGTAATCCCAGCACTTGGGGAGGCTGAGGCGGGCAGATCACACGAGGCCAGGAGTTTGAAACCAGCCTGGCCAACATGACGAAACCCGTCTCTACTAAAAACACAATAAGTTAGCTGGGCATGGTGGCACACACTTGTAATCCCAGCTTCTTGAGGTGGTGGGAGGGTGGTGAGAAGGGGAGCAGGGCTGAGGCACGAGAATCGCATGAATCTGGGTGGTGGAGGATGCAGTGAACCAAGTCTAAAACCAACACATGTTGGCAAGGATGCAGAGAAAAGGGGATGCTTATATACTGTTGGTAGGAATGTAAATGAGTACAACCTTTATAGAAAATAATACAGAGATTTCTCAAAGAACTAAAAAACGAACTACCATTCGATCTAGCCATCCCACTACTGGGCATACATTCAAAGGGAAAGAAGTCATTATATCAAAAAAGATACCTGGGCCAGGCATGGTGGCTCACGTCAGTAATCTCAATACCTAGGGAGGCCCAAGTGGGAAGATGCTTGAGGCCAGGAGTTTGAGACCAGCCTGGGCAACATAGGGAGACCCCATCACTACAAAAAAAAATTTTTTTTAATATAGCTGAGCATGGTGCATACCTGTAGTCCCAGCTACTCTGCAGGCTGAGGCCAGAGGATTGCTTGTATCCAGGAGTTTGAGGCTGCAGTGGGCTGTGATCACTCCACTCCATTGCATCATTGCATTCCAGCCTGGGTAACAGAATAAGATCTCATCTTTTTTTTTTTTTTTTTTTTTTTTGAGATGGAGTCTTGTTTGTTGGCTGGAATGCAGTGGCACAATCTCGGCTCACTGCAAGCTCCACCTCCCGGGTTCACACCATTCTCCTGCCTCAGCCTCCCGAGTAGCTGGGACTACAGGCGCCCGCCACCACGCCCGGCTAATTTTTTGTATTTTTAGTAGAGACGGGGTTTCACCATGTTAGCCAGGATGGTCTCGATCTCCTGACCTCGTGATCCGCCCACCTCGGCCTCCCAAAGTGCTGGGATTACAGGCGTGAGCCACTGCGCCTGGCCATCTCATCTCTTAAATTAAAAGAAAAGGGAGTACATAAAAACAACACTTCAGACCAGTATCCTTCATCAATATATGTTATGGATTGAGTGTTACTGTCCCCCGCAATTCATATGTTGAAATCCTAACCCCCAATGTGATGGTATTAGGAGATGGGGCCTTTGGGAGGGAATTAGGTCATGAGCATGGAACCTTCATGAATGAGATTAGTGCCCTTATAAAAGGAACCCCAGATAGCTCTTTCTACTCTGCACTATATGAGGATACAATGAGAAGACAGCCATCTGCATACCAGGAAGCAGGTTCCCACCAGATGCCTCTGCCAATACCTTGATCTTAGACTTCCGAGCCTCCACAACTGTAAGAAATCAATTTCTGTTGTTTATAAGCCTCCCAGTCTATGGTACTTTGTTATAGCAGCCCAAATTGACTAAGACAATACGGATGCAAAAATTCTTAACAAAATATCAGCCAGGGGAATTCAGCAGTATATAAAAAGAATTACATGCCATGGCCAGGGCCGAGTAGGGTTTATTCCATTGTTGTAAGACTTGTTCAGTATTTGAAAAATCTATAAATACAATCCACCAAATAAACAGGCTAAAGAAGAAAAATCATGTGATTATATCAATGGATGCAGAAAAAGCATTTGACAAAATTCAATACTCATTCATGATAAGAACTATCAGGAAACTAAGAATAGAGGGGAACTTCCTGAAGATAAAGAACATCTACAAAGAACCTACAGCTAACATACAGTCATTCCTTGCCATATGTGGGGGATCGGTTCCAGGACCCCCACATATACTAAAATTCACTCATAATCAAGTCCCACAGTAGGTAGGCCCTGCAGAACCTGTGTATATGAAAAATTGGCCCTCTATATACGTGGGTTTGGCATCATGTGAATTCTGTGTTTTCTATCAGTGTTTGGTTGAAAAAAATTTGTGCGTAAGCAGACCCGTGTAGCTCAAACTTGTGTTCAAGGATCAACTGTACTTAATGGTGAAAGATGTTTTTCTCCTAAAATCAGGAAGAAGGCTAGAATGTCTGCTCTTTCTACTGCTCTTCAACATACTAATAGAAGTTTTAGCCAGACCAGTAAGGCAAGAAAATGAAATAGAAGGGATAGACATCAGTAAGGAAGAAATAAAACTGTAATTGCAGATGGCATATAGTCAGTCTGTGTAGAAAAATCACAAGGAATCTACAACAAAACTCCTGGAACTAATAAGTGAGTTTGTTAAGGTTGCAGGATACAAGATAAATATATAAAAATTGATTACCTTTCTATATACTAACAATGAATATGTGGAACTGAAAAAAGTGTAAGACCATTTACAGTCCTTCCAAAGAAAATGAAATAAAAATTTAACAAAAGGTGTTGAAAATCTGTATGCTGAAAGTCACAAAATGCTGATGAAATCAGAGATCTAAATAAATGGAGAGATACAGCTGTTCATGGATTAGAAAACTCAACATAGTAAAGATGTCAGTTCTCCCCAAATTGATAACACAGGTGTGATGCAATTCCTATCCAAATCCCAGCAAGATTCTTTGTAAATATAGACAAGATGATTCTAATGTTTATATGGAAAGACAAAGGAATTAAACTAGCTAAAATGATTTTTGAAAAGGAAGAATAAGTTGAAAGCAATTGCTGAACCTGATTGTAAGACTTACTAGGTAGCTACAGTAATTAAGATTGTAGGCCAGGCATAGCCGCTCACTCTTGTAATCCCAGCACTTTGGGAGGCCAAGGTGGGTGGATCCCTTGAGCTGTGGAATTCGAGACCAGTCTGGGCAACAGGGAGAGACCCCATCTCTACTAAAAATACAAAAAATATATATAGCCAGGTGTGGTGGTGTATTACCTGTGGTCCCAGCTCCTCAGGAGGCTGAGGTGAGAAGATCACTTGAGCCCAGTGGGTAGAGGTTGCAGTGAGCTGAGATCACTCCACTGCACTATAGTCTGGGTGTCAGAGCGAGACCCTGTCTTAAAAAAAAAAAAAAGACTAGGCAGAGGTATTGACACATAGATCAATGGAATACAACAGGGCATCCAGAAATAGTCCCATATGAGTACTGATTTTTTTTTTTTTGAGACAGAGTCTTGCTCTATTGCCTAGGCTGGAGCGCAGTGGCACGATCTCCGCTCACTGCAACCTCTGCCTCCCGGGCTCAAGCAATTCTCCTGCCTCAGCCTCAACTGGGATTACAGGTGTGAGCCATCACGCCTGGCCAGCAAACTGATTATTGACAAAGCTGCAAAAGCACTTCATTGGAGGAAGGATAGTTGTTTTTTTTATATATATATAAATGGTGTTAGATCAACTGGACATCCATAGTTGAACAAGTACCACATATCTATACTAGTATCTAAAATATATAAAGAACTCTCAAAACTGAACATAACAAAAACAATTGAATTAGAAAATTGGCCAAAGACATGTACAGACATTTCACTGAAGAAGATATACATATGGCAAATAAAGACATGAAAAGATGTTCAACATCAGTAGCCATTAGAAAAATACAAATTAAAACCCCAATGAAATATCACTACATACTTACCAAAATGGCAAAGATGAATAATAGTGATAATACCATATCCCAGAGAGGATGCAGAGAAGCTGGATCACCCATAAATGCTGGTGGGAATGTAAAATGGTGCTGCCATTCTGGAAAATAATTTGTCAGTTTCTTTCAAAACTAAAAATAGACTTATACAACCCAGCACTTACACTCTTGGGCATTTATATTAGAGAAATAAAGACTTATTTTCATGCAGGAACATATTCACAAGACAGCATTATAACCCCAAACTGGAAGCAACCCAGATATGCTTCAATGGGTGAATGATTAAACTGTGGTACATTCTTGCCATGGAATACTACTCAGCAAAAAAAAGAATGAACTATCGATACATGCAGCAACATGGATGGATCTTAAGGGCATATGCTGAGTGAAAATGCCAGGTTTTTTTTTTTTTTTAGATGGAGTTTCACTCTTGTTGCCTAGGCTGGAGTCCAATCGCGCAATCTTGGCTCATTGCAACCTCCGCCTCCTGGGTTCAAGCGATTCTCCTGCCTCAGCCTCCCGAGTAGCTGGGATTACAGGCATGCACCACCATGCCCAGCTAATTTTGCATTTTTAGTAGAGATGGGGTTTCTCCATGTTGGTCAGGCTGGTCTCGAACTCCTGACCTCAGGTGATCCGCCCGCCTCGGCCTCCCAAAGTGCTGGTATTACAGGCATGAACCACCACGCCCAGCCTGCCTTTGTGAATCTAAAAGATGTTGATTTTTTTTGAGAATTTTGTGAAATATCTTAATGTCTTTTGGGGTATCTCATTGTGTATTATAAAGCCAGATATTTACATAATTCTTCCTTGTGCTTCTTTCCTTGCCTAGCCTGGTGCATCTACTGAAAAAATAAGATTCAGAGTAACTTAAGAAATGTGTGACATTGGACCTTGACTTATTTCTCCAAGTTACTTTTTGTTTTTTCTTTTTCAAACGAAGTCTCGCTCTGTCGCCCAAGCTGCAGTGCGGTGACTTGATCTTGGCTCACTGCAATCTCCGCCTCCCAGGTTCAAGCGATTTTCCTGCCTCTGCCTCCAGAGTAGCTGGGATTACAGGCACCCGCCACTATGCCTGGCTAATTTTTTTTTTTTTTGGTAGAGACAGGGTTTCACCATGTTGGCCAGGCTGGTCTTGAACTCCTGACCTCAAGTGATCTGCCTACCTCAGCCTCCCAAAATGCTGGGATTACAGGCGTGAGCCACCACGCCTGGCCTTATGTTATGTTATGTTATGTTATGTTTGTGTTGTGTTATGTTATGTTATGTTATGTTATGTTATGTTATGTTATGTTATGTTATTTTTAGAGACAGGATTTCACTCTGTCACCCAGGCTGGAGTGCAGTGGGAAGATCATAGCTCACTGCTGCCTCAAACTCCTGGGCTCAAGGGATACTCCTGCCTCAGCCTTCCAAGTCGCTGGGAGCGCGTGCCACCACACCCAGCTAATTTTTAAATTTTCTGTGGAGATGGGATCTCTCCATCTTGCCGGGGCTGGTCTTGTACTCCTGGGCTCAAGCGATCCTCCTGCCTCAGCCTCCCAAATTGCTGGGATTAAACGTGTGAACCACCAAACCCAGCCCCTTGATTTCTTTATCTGCAAAATAAGCATTTTGTTTTGTGACAATGTATCATAATAGTTCCCTCTCAGGATTTTTGTGAGGATTAATGAGATGATATATATAAAGTACTTGCATATCAAGCACTTAATAAACGCGTACTATTCCTGCTGCTAAAAATAAAAATTATTGTGACAGAAAATTAAGAGTTGAAATGCGATGGAGCCTGTCAATGTCCTGTGGCTAGCTGTAGAAATGCTAAGAGATTCTCTAGAGCCTCTTTTTCCTCAATTCTGTTTTCCAGTTCCTTCAGTGATCCTTAAAGAGTGGTCTGCCTATAAAGGGAAGTCACCTCAAACCCCTGAGCTGGTGTCTGCACTGACATTTCGGGAATGGACTTGCCCAAACCTCAAGAAGCTCTGGCTAGGCAAAGCAGTTGAAGACAAGAACAGAAGGATGCGGGCCTTCCTGGCCTGTATGAAGTCGGACACGCCCAGTATGCTCAATCCAGCTAATGTCCCCACCCATCTGCTGCTCATGTGCTGTGTACTCCGGTAAGCTACCTGACAGGCAGGCAGCCAGTTCTTTCTCTTTTACTTTCTTTATATTTCCTTTAAGCACCTGCTTTTATGGTATTTCAAGGTGGGGAAATTTTTATTTTATGTTTGGCTTATGCTCCAGAAACACCGAAAATGATTGTTCAGACAGCCTCCTCAGTTTATGATCCTTGGTCATATCGGTCCATGCATGGCTCCTCTTTTATATTTGGTTTTAGTTTAGTTTTTGTCTTGTTCAGTCCTCGTCCCTGATCCAATTTCCTTCTTTTATTCACCCATAGTCATCTACTCTTGGATGTTTGATGTGTGTCCTTCCAAGCCATCTTCCATATATTTATTTAGACATACATGTATTCATGCACAGTCTATAGTATTTTCTATGGGTAAACATTTTTCCTTTTATGGCATGAATGTATTGTGCTGTACATCTCATTGTTTCTTTTTTTTCCCTTTTTTATTGAGATAAGAGTTTCACTCTTGTTGCCCAGGCTGGAGTGCAATGGCGCAGTCTTGGTTCACTGCAACCTCCACCTCCTGGGTTCAAATGATTCTCCTGCCTCAGCCTCCCAAGTAGCTGGGATTGCAGGCATGTGCCACCATGCCTGGCTAATTTTGTATTTTTAGTAGAGATGGGGTTTCACCATGTTGGCCAGGCTGATCTCAAACTGACCTCAGGTGATCTGCCCACCTTGGCCTCCCAAAGTTGTGGGATTACAGGCATGAGCCACCCCGCCAGGCCTGTTTCTTTTTTTCACTCAATATTATTTTTGAGGTCTGTCCATATTCATATATCAATCGTTCCTCTTCACTGTTGGGTTATGTTCTATCAAATACTAATATCATAGCATTTTATTTATTGATTGATAGATAATTGTTTCCAGTTATTTGGTATTACAAATAGTGCTGCAGGGGATTTCTTCATAGATGTCTGTGTCTCTTTGTGTTCCTGAGTCAGTTTAAAGCATATACTGAGAAGTAGAATTTCTCGATCCTGTAAAATATGCATGTAGCTTTTTCACTAAATACTGCCAAATTGCTCTAGATTATAGCTGCACCAATTTATATTCCTGTGAACAATACGTGTTTCATTTCCTCATATTATTGCCAGTACTAATACCATAAAACTTCTTAATTTTGCCAATCTAGTGTTTTCAAGTAGTATCTTTAATTTTAATTTGCATTTGACTACAGAGGAGGTTGATCTTCTATTTTCATGCTTATTAGCCATTTGAGTTTTCTCATTCTCTGAAGTGCTTTATTTGTCTTGCAAATTTTTTATTAGGTTACTTGTCTTATTTTGCTGATTACAGAAGTTCTTTGTCAGATATGTATGTGTGTACACTCAGACACACATGTAGCAAATATCTTTTCTGTATTTGAGTGTGCGTGCATGTGTCTGTGCATGTATATCAAGTATCTTTTCCAGTCAGTCACAATTTGTTTAAACTTTATATATAGTGTTCTTTGTTTACCAGAAGTATTTCGTTTTTACTAGCCTTTTAAAAATTTAACTTGGCTGGGCGTGGTGGCTCATGCCTGTAATCTTAGCACTTTGGGAGGCCAAGGTGGGCGGATCACTTGAGGCCAGGAGTTCAAGACCAGCCTGAACAGCATGGTGAAACCCCATCTATACAAAAAAAGGAAAAAAAAAATACAAAATTAGCCAGACATGGTGGCAGGTGCTTGTAATCCCAGCTACTTGGGAGGCTGAGGCAGGAGAATCGCTTGAACCCAGCAGGCAGAGGTTGCAGTGATCTGAGATTGTGCCACTGCACTCCAGCCTGGGCAACAAAGTGAGATTCTGTCTCAAAAAAACCAACAAACAAAATTAGGCTGGGTGCGGTGGCTCACACCTGTAACCCCAGCACTTTGGGAGGCCGAGGCGGGTGGATCACTTGAGGCCAGGAGTTAAAGACCAGCCTGGCCAACATGGCAAAACGCTGTCTCTACTAAAAATACAAAAATTAGCTGGGCGTGGTGGTGCACGCCTGTGGTCCCAGCTACTTGGGAGGCGGGAGGATCAGTTGAACCCCGGAGGTGGAGGTTGCAGTAAGCCGAGATTGTGCCACTGCACTGTAGCCTGGATGACAGAGTGAGACTCTGTCTCAAAACAAAACCAAAAAAACAACAACAAAAAACAACTTTATTTTTATAGATTTAAGGGGTACAGGTGTCCTTTTGTTGCATGGATATATTGTATAGTGGTAAAGTCTGGGCTTTTCACGTAGCCATCACTCAAATACTGTACATTGTACCCATTAAGTAATTTTCAATCCCTCACCCCCTTCCCACCCTTCTGAGTCCCCAATGTGTATTATTCCACTGTCTATGTCCATGTGCACACATTATTTACCTCCCACTTATAAGTGAGAGCATGTGGTACTTGACTTTCTGAGTTATTTCACTTAAGATAATGGCCTCTAGTTCCATCCATGTTGCTGCAAAAGACATGATTTCATTCTTTTTTATGGCTGAATAGCACTCCAGTGTGTGTGTGTGTGTGTGTGTGTGTGTGTATCACACTTTCTTTAATCATTCATTCATTGATGAACATTTAGGTTGATCCCATACCTTTGCTATTGCAAATAGTACTGCAATAAACATACAGGTGCAGGCTTTTTTTTTTCTTTTCTTTTCTTTGAGATGGAGTTTCGCTCTTGTTGCCCAGGCTGGAGTGCAATGGCGCGATCTTGGCTCACCGCAATCTCTGCCTCCTAGGTTCAAGCAGTTCTCCTGCCTCAGCCTCCCGAGTAGCTGGAATTCCAGGCATGCACCACCACGCCCGGATAATTTTGTATTTTTTTTTTTTTTTTAGTAGAGACGGGGTTTCTCCATGTTGAGGCTCGTCTTGAACTCCTAACCTCAGGTGATCCGCCTGCCTCGGCCTCCCAAAATGCTGGGATTACAGGCGTGAGCCACCGTGCCCGGCCTGGTGCAGGCATTTTTGTTGTGGTTGTTGGATACATATTTTGCAAATATTTTCTCTCATTCTGCAGGTTGTTTGTTTACTCTTATTTCTTCTGCTGTGCAAGAGCTTTTTCCTTTATGCCCATTTGTCTATTTTTCTTTTTGTTACATTTGCTTTTGAGGTGTTTTTTTTTGAGATGGAGTCTAGCTCTGTTGCCCAGGCTGAAGTGCAGTGGCGTGATCTCGGCTCACTGCAGCCTCAGCCTCCCAGCCTCAAGCAGTTCTCCTGCCTCAGCCTCCTGAGTAGCTGGGATTACAGGTACACGCCACCACGTCCGGCTAATTTTTTATTTTAGTAGACATGGGGTTTCACCATGTTGGCCAGGCTGGTCTTGAACTCCTGACCTCAGGTGATCCACCTGCCTTGACCTCCCAAAGTGCTGGGATTACAGGTGTGAGCCACCGCACCCGGCCACTTTTGAGGTCTTAATCGTGAATTCTTCACCTAGACCAATATCCTGAACAGTTTTTTCTAGGTTTTCTTCTAGGATTTTTATAGTTCAGGTCTTACATTTCAGTCTTTAATCTATCTTAAGTTGACTTTTGTGTTTTTTTGTTTGTTTGTTTTTGTTTTTTTGAGATGGAGTTTTGCTCTTGTTGCCCAGGCTGGAGTGCAATGGCGTGATCCTGGCTTACCACAACCTCCACCTCCCAGGTTCAAGCAATTCTCCTGCCTCAGCCTCCCGAGTAGCTAGGATTACAGGCATGTGCCCCCACGCCTGGCTAATTTTGTATTTTGTATTTTTTTTTTTTTTGAGACGGAGTCTCACTCTGTCACCCAGGCTGAAGTGCAGTGGCGCGATCTCGGCTCACTGCAAGCTCCGCCTCCCAGGTTCACACCATTCTCCTGCCTCAGCCTCCTGAGTAGCTGGGACTACAGGCATCCACCACCACGCCTGGCTAATTTTTTGTATTTTTAGTAGAGACGGGGTTTCACTGTGTTAGCCAGGATGGTCTCAATCTCCTGACTTTGTGATCCGCCCACCTCAGCCTCCCAAAGTGCTGGGATTACAGGCATGAGCCACCACACCCGGCCCTAATTTTGTATTTTCAGTAGAGACAGGGTTTCTCCATGTTGGTCAGGCTGGTCTCAAACTCTCGACCTCAGGTGATCCCCTATCTCAGCCTCCCAAAGTTCTGGGATTACAGGCATGAGCCACCGCACCTGGCCTTTTTTTTTGAGCAGAGTCTCGCTCTGTCGCCTAGGCTGGAGTGCAGTGGCGCGATCTTGGCTCACGACAACCTCTGCCTTTCGGGTTCAAGCGATTCTCCTGCCTCAGCCTCTCGAGTAGCTGGGATTACAGGTGTGCACTACCCTTCCCCGCTAAGTTTTGTATTTTTAGTAGAGACAGGGTTTCATTGTGTTGGCCAGGCCAGTCTTGAACTCCTGACCTCAGGTGATCCACCCGCCTCAGCCTCCCAAAGTACTGGGATTATAGGCATAAGCCACCACACCCAGCCCATCTTGAATTAATTTTTGTATGTGGTGAGAAATAGGGGCCCAGTTTCATGCTTCTGAATGTAGCTAACCAGCTATCCCAGTACCATTAAAAAGGTGTTCTTTCCCCAGTGTGTGTTTTGTCAACTTTATCAAAGATCAATTGGCTGTAGGTATGTGGCTTTATTTCTGAGTTCTCTATTCTGTTCCATTGATTTATGTGTCCATTTTTATGCCACTACCATGCTGTCTTAGTTACTACAGCCTTGTAGTATAGTTTGAAGTCAGGTAATGTGACGCCTCCGGCTTTGTTCTTTTTGTGTAGTATTGTTTTGGCTACTTAAGCTCTTTTTTGACTCCATATGAATTTTAGGATTGTTTTTTCTAATTCTGTGAAAAATTATGTTGGTATTTTGATGGGAATTACATTTAATCTGTAGATTACTTTGGACAGTATGGTTATTTTCACAATATTGATTCTTCCAATCTATGGGTATGAATTGTTTATCCATTTCTTTATGTCATATATAATTTCTTTCATCTGTGTTTTGTAGTTTTCCTCGTAGAGATCCTTCACCTCCTTGGTTAAATATATTCCTAGGTGGGGTTTTTTTTTGTAGCTATTGTAAATGGGATTGACTTCTTGATTTGGTTCTCAGCTTGATGATTACTGGTGTATAGAAATGCTACTGGTTTTTGTACATTGATTTTGTATCCTGACACTTTACTGGGTTCATTTATCAAATCTAGGAATCTTTTGGAGGATTCTTTAGGGTTTTTCTAGGTATAAGATGATATCATCAGCAAACAGGGATAATTTCACTTTCTCTTTTCCAATTTGGATGTCTTATATTTTTTTTCTCTTTCCTGATTGCTTTGGCTAGGACTTCCAGTACTATGTTGAATAGGAGTGGTAAAAGTAGGCAAGTTACTTTTTTTGGAGACAGGATCCTGCTCTGTCACCAAGGCTGGAGTTCAGTGGCACGATCACAGCTCACTGCAGACTCAACATCCTGAGCTCAAGTGATCCTCCCGCCTCAGTCTCCTAAGTAGCTGGGACTACAGCCCACACCATCATGCCCAGCTAATTTTTTTTTTTTTTTTGAGACGGAGTCTTGCTCTGTAGCCCAGTCTGGAGTGCAGTGGCTCGATCTCGGCTCACTGCAACCTCTGCCTCCTGGGTTCAAGTGATTCTCCTGCCTCAGCCTCCCGAGTAGCTAGGATTACAGGGGCCCACCACCACACCTGGCGAACTTTTGTATTTTTAGTAGAGACGGGGTTTCTCCGTGTTGGCCAGGCTGGTGTCAAACTCCTGACCTCAAGTGATCCACCTGCCTCAGCCTCGCAAAGTGCTGCAGCTACAGGCGTGAGCCACTGCACCCGGCCATGCCCAGCTAATTTTTTAAAGTTTTTTTTTTTAGAGACAGGCTCTTACTATGTTGCCCAGTCTTGAACTCCTGGGCTCAAGCAATCCTCCCATCTTGGCCTCCCAAAGTGCTAGGATTACAGACATCAGCCACCATGCCCAGCCAGAAAGCGGGCAAATTTTTGCCAACCTTTTATTATAATTTCACATATATAGAAAAATTAGAATAATAATAGTACAGTGAACACTCATAACCACCACCTAGATTCTATAATTAATATTTATCATATTTGCTTTACTTCATATAACCGTCCATTTATTCATCTCTAGGCATCGATTTTTCCATCTTTTTTACTGCATTTCCAAGTAAATTGCAGACATCAGTATACTTCTCCCTTCGCTGAGAAGTATTTATTTTGGTTCTGTCCAGCCCATGATTTTCTACCTTTATGGTGTGTGTTTTGGTGTCTTATTTAATAAATTCTCCCCTACCCCTAAGTCATAAAGACATTTTTCTGGCCGGGTGTGGTGGCTCATGCCTGTAATCCCAGCACTTCGGGAGGCCGAGATGGGCGGATCACGAGGTCAGGAGATCGAGACTATCCTGGCTAACACAGTGAAACCCTGTCTCTACTAAAAATACGGCTGTAATCCCAGCTACTCAGGAGGCTGAGGCAGGAGAATGGCGTGAACCCGGGAGGTGGAGCTTGCAGTGAGCCGAGATTGCGCCACTGCACTCCAGCCTGGGCAACAGAGCGAGACTCCATCTCAGAAAAAAAAAAAAAAAGATATTTTTCTACGTTTGCTTATACTTTTATAATGTTGTCTTCCATATCAGGTCCTTAATACAGTAGATATTTTGTACATGCTGTGAGAAAGGATCTAACTTTATTTACGTAATACGCCAGTTTCCCAGCTTGATGTATTGAATGATCCTTTCTTTCCCCAACCTTTCTTATGTACCACGTTTGGTTTTTTTTTAGACGGAGTCTCGCTCAGTCGCCCAGGCTGGAGTGCAGTGGCGTGATCTCGGCTCACTGCAAACTCCACCTCCTGGGTTCAAGCGATTCTCCTGCCTCAGCCTCCCAAAGCTGCTTCCACATTTTCAGGTATTTGTTGTCAGAAACCCGCACTTCTCAGTACCAATTTTCTTTTTTCTTCTTTTTTTTTTTAGAGCCAGGGTCTTGCTCTGTCACCCAGACTGGAGTGCAGTGGCGTGATCATGGCTCACTGCAGCCTCCACCTCCTAGGCTAAAGTGATCCTCCCACCTCGGCCTCCCAAGTAGCTGAGACTACAGGTGCATGCCATCATGCCCGGCTTTTCTGTTTTTTGTAGAGATGGGGTCTATGTTGCCCAAGCTGGTCTTGAACTCCTGGGCTCAAGTGATCCTCCCACACCTTGGCCCCCCAAAGTGCTGGGATTATAAGCATGAGCCACTGTGCCCTGCCTCTTAGTCTATTTTCTGTTGCTCATGGCAGAATACCTGAAACTGGGTAATTTATAAAGAAAAGGAATTTATTTCTTACAGTTATGGAGTCTAAGAAGTCCAAGGTTGGGGGGCTTGCATCTAGTGAGAGCCTTCTTGCTGGTCATATGGTAAAGGGGCTGATCACGCTCATGTGCTATATCAGGTCTCTCTTTCTTTTCTTATAAAGCCACCAGTTCCCCTCCCATGATAACCCATTAATCCATGAATGGATTAGCCCATCTGTGAGAGTAGAGCCCTAAAGATCAAATCACATCTTAAAGGCCCTACCACTCAATACTGCCACACTGTGGATAAAGTTTCAATATGAGTTTTGGAGGGGACATTCAACCACAGCAGGTCTCTTGTATTTACGTTTTTTTTTTTTTTTGTAGACAGAGTCTCTGTCGCCCAGGCTGACTGGAGTGCAGTGGTGCGATCTCGGCTCACTGCAACCTCCACCTCCCGGGTTCAAGCGATTCTCCTGCCTCAGCCTCCTGAGTAGCTGAGATTACAGGCGCACACCACCACACCCAGCTAATTTTTGTATTTTTAGTAGAGACGGGGTTTCACCATGTTGGCCAGGCTGGTCTTGAACTCCTGACCTCAAGTGATCCACCCTCCTCTGCCTCCCAAAGTGCTGGGATTACAGGCGTGAGCCACCGCGCCTGGCCATTATGTGCACCACCATGCCTGGCCATTATGTGCTACGTTTTTATATCTGTATAAGTTCATTCATGGATTCTATTTTGTGTCACTGCCCATTAGAGTCCTCATCAATATCACATTGTTTCAGTTATTAAGGGTTTGCAATTTGCCTTAATATCAGGCAGTACAAATCTCCACTCTTTTCTTTTTTGAGAATTATACTAGTTATCCTTGCACCTTAGGAGCCCTTATTCTTCCATATATAATTTGTGATCAGTCTAGTTTCCACCAAAATCTTATTGGGATTTTTTTTGTCATTGAATTGAATTTATAGATTAATTTGGGGAGCTTTGACATCTTTATAATGTTAAGTCCTCCCATCCAAAGATAATAGTTTACCTCTCCCATTTATCCAGGTTTCTTCCTTTATGTCTTAGTATAATTAATTTTTTTCCATTGAGATCTCTTACATTTTAAATTAATTTCTAGGTACTTGATAGATATCGCCATGATTATGTGTGATATTCTAGTTTCTGTTATACTTTCTCATTGTTAAAAAAAAAAAGTAAGTTTTTGTGCAAAGAGGAGGTCAAGCCCTACAAGTCACCAGAGAACTGCAGAGCACTTCGCTTTCAAAATGGGCAGACCTTAGTTTGAATGCTGCTTCTGGCATTTTTCAGCTTGGATATGTCACTTTAGCCTTTCTGAGCATCTCTTTCTTCACCATAAATGGATATAATTTTACGTCTCAGAGCAGCTTGAACATTGAGATAATGCATTCAGGGACCCTACCACATACTAGATCCCCAATATATGCTAATTTCCTAACCACCTTAACATTAAGATTAGTGACTTACAAAGTTTTCCGAATAAGAATAATGAGGCCGAGCACCGTGGCTCACACCTGTAATCCCAGCAATTTGGGAGGCCGAGGCGGGTGGATCATTTTAGGTCAAGGAGTTCAAGACCAGCCTGGCCAACATGGTGAAACCCTGTCTCTACTAAAAATACAAAAATTAGCCGGGCAGTAGTGATACACGCCTGTAATCCCAGCTACTCAGGGGGCTGAGGCAGGAGAATCACTTGAACCTGGGAGGCAGAGGTTGCAGTGAACCATGATCGCACCATTGCACTCCAGCCTGGGCGACAGAATAAGACTCCGTCTCAAAAAAAAAATTTTTTTTAAAGAATAATGATAAAGATTTATTCTTCCTACTTCCTAACATGTTCCTGGGCCACAGCCCTTCATTGTCCCATATTAACTCTGGAATTGTACATTTCATTTACCTTCTTTCTAAAATATATAGTAGGCCGGTGCAGTGGCTCATGCCCATAATCCCAGCACTTTGTGAGGCTGAGGCGGGTGGATCACCTGAGGTCAGGAGTTCGAGACCAGCCTGGCTAACATGGCGAAACCCCGTCGCTAGTAAAAATACAAAAATTAGCCGGGCATGGTGGTACGCGCCTCTAGTCCCAGCTATTTGGGAGGCTGAGGCATGAGAATCACTTGAACCTGGGAGGCAGAGGTTGCAGTGAGCCAAGATTGCACCACTGTACTCCAGACTGGGCGACAGAGCAAAACTCTGTCTCAAAAAAAAAAAAAAAAAAAAAAAGCAAAACAAACAAAATACATATAATAGCTCATTTTCCCATTTATTTGGTTCTCTACGTTACATGGAATAGATCCAGGAACATAAAAACAATTAAAAATAGCTTATGAATCGCCACACTGTCTTCCACAATGGTTGAACTAATTTACACTCCCACCAACAGCATAAAAGCGTTACTATTTCTCCACATCCTCTCCAGCATCTGTTGTTTCCTGACTTTTTAATGATCACCATTCTAACTGGCGTGAGATGGTATCTCATTGTGGTTTTGATTTGCATTTCTCTAATGACCACTGATGATGAGCATTTTTTCATGTTTGTTGGCTGGATAAATGTCTTCTTTTGAGAAGTATCTGTTCGTATCCTTCACCCACTTTTTGATGGGGGTTTTTTTTTCTTATAAATTTAAGTTCTTTGTAGATTCTGGATATTAGCCCTTTGTTAGATGGATAGATTGCAAAAATTTTCTCTCATTCTGTAGGTTGTCTGTTCACTCTGATGATAGTTTCTTTTGCTGTGCAGAAGCTTTTTAGTTTAATTAGATCCCATTTGTCTATTTTGGCTTTTGTTGCCATTGCTTTTGGTGTTTTAGTCATGAAGTCTTTGCCCATGCCTATGTCCTGAATGGTATTGCCTAGGTTTTCTTCTAGGGTTTTTATGGTTTTAGGTCTTACGTTTAAGTCTTTAATCCATCTTGAGTTAATTTTTACATAAGGGGTATGGAAGGGATCCAGTTTCAGCTTTCTACATATGGCTAGCCAGTTTGCCCAGCACCATTTATTAAATAGGGAATTCTTTCCCCATTGCTTGTTTTTGTCAGGTTTGTCAAAGATCAGATGGTTGTAGATGTGTGGTGTTATTCCTAAGGCCTCTGTTGTGTTCCATTGGTCTATATCTCTGTTTTGGTACCAGTACCATGCTGTTTTGGTTGCTGTATCCTTGTAGTATAGTTTGAAGTCAGGTAGCATGATGCCTCCAGCTTTGTTCTTTTTGCTTAGGATTGTCTTGGCTATGAGGGCTCCTTTTTGGTTCCATATGAAATTTAAAGTAGTTTTTTTCCAATTCTGTGAAGAAAGTCAATGGTAGTTTGATGGGGATGGGATTGAATCTATAAATTACTTTGGGCAGTATGGCCATTTTTACGACATTGATTCTGCCTATCCATGACCATGAAATGTTTTTTCATTTGTGTCCTCTCTCATTTCCTTGAACAGTAATGTGTAGTTCTCCTTGAAGAGGTCTTTTACATCCCTTGTAAGTTGTATTCCTAGGTATTTTATTCTCTTTGTAGCAGTTGTGAATGGGAGTTCACTCATGATTTGGCTCTGTTTGTCTGTTATTGGTGCATAGGAATGCTTGCGATTTTTGCACATTGATTTTGTATCCTGAGACTTTGCTGAAGTTGCTTATCAGCTAAAGAGATTTGGGGGCTGAGATGATGGGGTTTTCTAAATATACAATCATGTCATCTGCAAACAGGGACAATTTGACTTCCTCTTTTCCTAATTGAATACCGTTTATTTCTTTCTCTTGCCCGATTGCCCTGGCTGGAACTTCCAACACTATGTTGAATAGGAATGGTGAGAGAGGGCATCCCTGTCTTGTGCTGGTTTTCAAAGGGAATGCTTCCAGTTTTTGCCCATTCAGTGTGATATTGGCTGTGGGTTTGTCATAAATAGCTCTTATTATTTTGAGATACGTTCCGTCAATACCTAGTTTATTGAGAGTTTTTAGCATGAAGGGCTGTTGAATTTTGTTGAAGGCCTTTTCTGCATCTATTGAGATAATCATGTGGTTTTTGTCATTGGTTATGTTTATATGATGGATTACGTTTATTGATTTGTGTATGTTGAACCAGCCTTGCATCCCAAGGATGAAGCCAACTTGATCGTGCTGGACAAGGTTTTTGATGTGCTGCTGTATTCGGTTTGCCAGTATTTTCTTGAGGATTTTCGCATCGATGTTCATCAGGGATATTGGCCTGAAATTTTCTTTTTTTGTTGTGTCTCTGCCAGGTTTTGGTATCAGGATGATGCTGGCTTCATAAAATGAATTAGGAAGGATTCCCTCTTTTTCTGTTGTTTGGAATAGTTTCAGAAGGAATGGTACCAGCTCGTCTTTGTACGTCTGGTAGAATTCGGCTGTGAATCCTTCTGGCCCTGGACTTTCTTTGGTTGGTGGGCTATTAATTACTGCCTCACTTTCAGAACTTGTTATTGGTCTATTCAGGGATTTGACTTCTTCCTGGTTTAATCTTGGGAGGGGTTTTTTCTTTTTCTTTTTTTTTTCTTCCCCCCCGAGACGGAGTCTTGCTCGGTTGCCCAGGCTGAAGTGCAGTGGCACGATCTTGGCTCACTGCAACCTCCGCCTCCCAGGTTCAAGCGATTCTCCTGCCTCAGCCTCCCAAGTAGCTGGGATTACAGGTGCCCATCACCACACCCAGCTAATTTTTGTATTTTTAGTAGAGACGTGGTTTCACCATGTTGACCAGGCTGGTCTTGAACTCCTGACATCAGGCGATCTGCCCGCCTCGGCCTCTCAAAGTGTTGGGATTATAGGTGTGAGCCACCACACCCGGCCTCCTGTGTTTTTAAGAAGACAAAATGGTAGGAAAAAAATGCAGTTTTAACAATTAGCATAAATCTGGTTGGAAATTTAAATTTTAAATGAAGATTAACTTATCCTTAATACTGCATTGTCCAGCAATATCAAGTAAACACCAGGCAGGAACATTGAACTATAGCCTAACTGAGTGCTAGGAGCCTATACTCCTCAATTTCTTACACAAACTGTAGGTAAAAGATTCCTAGATGGCCTAGAGAAATTGAGTCTTCTAGGAAAGGCTGATACAGTTTGAGGAGGGCAGAACCTTTGCGCATACAATAGTCATCACTTAGGAGGGAGGGATACTGAAGAACTCAGTCAGGCTTCTGGAGGTGAGGGGCAGCCCTGCTGAATGGGAGAGGCATGCATCAAGGCTTTATCATTTCTAGCAAAAATTCATTCAAATATCAACAGTTTTCCAGAGATGGAACATGAAATTGGACAAGGTTTCTCCGCTTTGTTTATGGGTAAAGTTGAGGAATCTTTCTTGAGAAACAAATCTTTTAAGAAGCAGTGGATTCACTCTCAGCTATAACAAGATATTTGGATTAACCATGTGCCATCCTGATACATGAAGAATAAAGATACATAAGAACTAGTGTTCATTCACTTGACAGAATAATTCTAAAGTCCATCAGGAAAGGCAAATGATCAAGAGTAGCTTGGAAAACGTAACAAAAAAAAAAAAAGATATATCTTGGTCCTGCAGCAAGACTGTTATTGGGGAAAAAAAAAAAAAAAGAGGTGTTTTGGACCTATTACATACCGAAGTGTATTATAAACTCATACCAAAATAGTGTAGTATTGTGACAAAAATTGACAGCTCATTGTTTTAGAGCAGATAATAATGAATAAGATCCTTGACACATTAGAACTTAAAATATGCTAAAGGAAGCATCACAAATCAATGAGGAAGAGATGCATTTTTTAAATAATTATTTAGAGAATTGGATTTGTATTTGGGGAGAAAACATCCATTTAGAGCCATGTCTCACATAAATTCCAGATGGATTAATTATAAAGATGAATGTAAAAAAGATAAAAGGCAGAATAAAAGCTAAGCAATGATTTGCTGACCTTTAGATAGGAAAGGGATTTTTTTTGTTGTTCATTTCTTTTAGGAAAGGAATTTTTTAAATGAGAATATACAAGCCTTAAGCCCAGAGTATTGTCAGAGACAGTAACTATCTTGGTGACAGGAAAGGCAAATACCTCAGTTGCCTGAGATATGGGCAAACTGAAAACTACAAAACACTGTTAAATCATAAAAGATTTAAGTAAACAGAAAGATACCCCATGTTTATAGATAAGATAAAATCCTTCTTGTTGATTTCTAACTAGAAAAAAAGAATATAAAATATTGTTAAGATGGCAATACTCCCCAAATTGATCTACATATGCAATGGAATCCAAATTCCCAGCTTTCTTCTTTGCAGAAATTAACAAACTAATGCTAAAATTAATATGTAAATACAGGCCGGGCACAGTGGCTCACTCCTGTAATCCCAGTACTTTGGGAGGCCAAGGCAGGCAGATCACGAGGTCAAGAGATCGAGACCATCCTGGCCAACATGGTGAAACCCCGTCTTTACTAAAAATACAAAAATTAGCTGGGTGTGGTGGTGTGCGCCTGTAATCTCAGCTACTCAGGAGGCTGAGGCAGGAGAATCGCTTGAACCCGGGAAGTGGAGGTTGCAGTGAGCCGAGATCGCACCACTGCACTCCAGTCAGCCTGGGCGACAGAGACTCTGTCTCCAAAAAAAAAAAAAAAGCATCAATACAAGGGACCCTGATGTGGTTGAATGTCCCCTCCAAAACTCATATTGAAACTTTATCCACAGTGTGGCAGTATTGAGTAGTAGGGCCTTTAAGATGTGATTTGATCTTTAGGGCTCTACTCTCACAGATGGGCTAATCCATTCATGGATTAATGGGTTATCATGGGAGGGGAACTGGTGGCTTTATAAGAAAAGAAAGAGAGACCTGATATAGCACATGAGCGTGATCAGCCCCTTTACCATATGACCAGCAAGAAGGCTCTCACTAGATGCAAGCCCCCCAACCTTGGACTTAGACTCCATAACTGTAAGAAATAAATTCCTTTTCTTTATAAATTACCCAGTTTCAGGTATTCTGCCATGAGCAACAGAAAATAGACTAAGAGGCAGGGCACAGTGGCTCATGCTTATAATCCCAGCACTTTGGGGGGCCAAGGTGTGGGAGGATCACTTGAGCCCAGGAGTTCAAGACCAGCTTGGGCAACATAGACCCCATCTCTACAAAAATACAGAAAAGCCGGGCATGATGGCATGCACCTGTAGTCTCAGCTACTTGGGAGGCCGAGGTGGGAGGATCACTTTAGCCTAGGAGGTGGAGGCTGCAGTGAGCCATGATCACGCCACTGCACTCCAGTCTGGGTGACAGAGCAAGACCCTGGCTCTAAAAAAAAAAAAAAAGAAAAAACAAAGAAAATTGGTACTGAGAAGTGTGGCTGTTTCTGATAATGAATACCTGAAAATGTGGAAGCAGCTTTGGAACTGGGTAATAAGCAGAGGCTGGAAGAATTTGGAGGAGCAGGCTACAAAACACCAGGATTCTAGTGAAGGCTTAGAGCACAAGAAGACTAGGGAGAGTTTATAACTCCTTAGAGATTGATTAAATGGTTACAACCAGAATGCTGATATAAATATGGACAGTGAAGGCCATTCTGATAAGGTTTCAGATGGAACTGATGAGCGAGGTATTGGAAATGGAAGTAAAGGCCATCCTTGTTATAAATTGGCAAAGAACTTGGCTGAACGGTGTCCGTCTCCAAGGGCTTTGTTGTGGGCCAAACTTAAGAATGATGAATTCGGGTATCTGGCAGAAGAAATTTCTAAGCAGCAAAGTGCTCAGGCTACTGCATGGTTACGTCTAACTGTTTACAGTGAACTGCTAGGGAAAAGGGAAACAGAGCAGAAACATTTGGAAAATTCACAGCCTTGTCATGTGGTAGAGAATGCAAAAGAGTTTTCGGGAGTGGAACCAAGGGTGCAG
Source organism: Pongo pygmaeus (assembly GCF_028885625.2). NCBI lineage: Eukaryota > Metazoa > Chordata > Mammalia > Primates > Hominidae > Pongo > Pongo pygmaeus. The sequence goes on along the minus strand of NC_072396.2, from coordinate 54,666,922 downwards.
AGGAGCCACCACTTTATGCCTAAAAGGGAGCCAGGTGCTAATAGTCAAAACAATGAGGAAAAGGCCCTAACGGCACTTCAGAGATCTTTGAAGCAGCCCCTCCCTTTAGAGGCCCAGAGCCCTAGGAGGACAGAATTGTTTGGGAGTGGAGGAGGCCTGGGACACAACTGCCCTATGCCACCGCGGAAAAGCTGCTTCCCTCATCTCAGCCCCTCCAGCTGGAGCAGCGATATCTCACATGGCCCCAGGTGTGGCTCATGTCTTAGGTCAGGAAGGTACAACTCGTAAACCTTGGTGGCATCCACATGGTGATAATTCTGCAGGCCCGCATAAAGTAAGAGCTGTGGAGGCTTCGCAACCTCTACCTATTAAAAGGATCTCATTGAAAGCCTGGGAGCCCAGGTAGAGACTTGTTGTGGGGCCAGAGCCACCACAGAGATCCCCTACTGTAGCAATGCCCAGTAGGAACATAAGGTTGGAGCTGCCACAGAGTCTCCAACCAGGGCAATGCATAGTGGAGCCATGGGAGCAGGACTGCCACTGAGTCCCTAGAACTGTGAGGTTACTGGCAGCATGCATTGCCCACCTGGGAAACCTTCAGGCAGTGGATTCCAACCAGTTTGAGCAACCATGTGGCCTATACTCTGCACCCATACAGACAGGGCTACCTGAGGCCTTGCAGGTTGGGCTCCCAGCACAGTGTGTCCAGGAGGCCCCACATGGAGTCAAAAAAGATTATTCTCCAACTCTAAGATCTTTTGTTTTGTTTTGTATGTGTGTATGTGTGTGTGTTTCTTGTTTGTTTGTTTGTTTTAAGACAGAGTCTCTGTCACCCAGGTTGAAGTGCAGTTCACTGGGGCCTCAAACTCCTGGGCTCAAGCAGTCCCCCCACCTCAGCCTCCCGAGTAGCTGAGACCACAGGTACTTAACCACCATGGCCAGCTAATTTTTTTGTTTGTTTGTTTATTTGTTTGTTTGAGATGGAGTCTCGCTCTGTCGCCCAGGATGGAGTGCAGTGGCACAATCCCGGCTCACTGCAAGCTCCGCCTCCCTGGTTCACGCCATTCTCCTGCCTCAGCCTCTCGAGTAGCTGGGACTACAGGCGCCCGCCACAAGGCCCGGCTAATTTTTTTTGTATTTTTAGTAGAGATGGGGTTTCACCATGTTAGCCAGGATGTTCTCTATCTCCTGACCTCATGATCCGCCCGCCTCGGCCTCCCAAAATCCTGGGATTACAGGCATGAGCCACCATGCCCAACCCATGGCCACCTAATTTTTACATCTTTTGTAGAGATGGAGCCTTACTGCGTTGCCTAGGCTGGTCTCAAACTCCTGGACTCAAGCGATCCTCCCGCCTTAGCCTCCCAAAATGCTGGGATTACAGGCCAATTCTAAGATCTTGGAAGTAGATAACTTGTTTAGATTTCACAGGCTCACAGATGAGAGTTTGGGCTTTTGAGATAAATTCATTTTCCTTATATATAACCCACTGTCAGGCATTCTGTTATAAGCAACAGAAAATGGAGTAATAATACAAACTCAGAATTGCCAAAATAATGTTGAAAAAAAGAACAAACACTGTACAGTTTCAAAATTTACTACAAAAGTATAGTAACCAAAAACAGTGGAATAAGGATAGACATATAAATTAATGTAGTTACATTCGAGTGTCCAGAAATAAACTCTGCTATTTGTGGTCAATTAATTTTTGAGAAGGGTGCCAAGATAATTCAATGGTGGAAAGATAGGCTTTACAACAGATGGTTGGATATTAACATGCAAAAGAATAGTTAGACCTCTACTTCACACTATATACAAAAATTAACTCAAAATATGTCACAGACTTAAATGTCAGACTAAAAACTATAAAATGCTTAGAAGACGAGGTATTCTTCATGAACTCAGATTAGGCAGTGTTTTCTTTGGTATGATGCCAGAAGCATAAGTAACAAAAGGAAAAACAGGTTAGACTAGATCAAAATTTAAAATTTGTGTGCTAGAAACAAGACTACAAATAAAGTGAAAACACAACCCACAGAATGAGAGAAAATATTTGCAAACCATATATCTGATAAGGGCTTAGTGTCCATAATATATAAAGAATGTTTACAACTCAAACGATTGGCTGGCCACACTAGCTCATGTGTGTAATCCCAATACCTTGGTTCATGTCTGTAATCCCAACACTTGGGTGGCCGAGGTGTGAAAATCGCTTGAATCCAAGAGTTTGAGGCCAGTCTGGGCAACATAGCAAGACCCCACCTCTACAAAAAAATCTTTAAAAAGCAGCTGGGCGTAGCTGTGCACCTGTGGTCCCAACTACTCCAGAGACTGTTGGGGGAGGATTGCTTACACCCAGGAGGTAGAGGCTGTTGTGAGCCATGATCAGGCCACTGCACTCCAGCCTAGGCAACAGAGCAACACCGTGTCTCAAAAAAAAAAAAAGCCTACAAGTAAAGCAATAAATGATGAATAAATCAATTTTTTAAATGGGTAAAAGATTTGAATAGACATTTCTCCAAAGAACATATGCAAATGTCAACCGGGCGCTGTGGCTCACATCTGTAATCCCAGCACTTTGGGAGGCCGAGGAGGGCAGATCATGAGGTCAGGAGGGCAGATCACGAGGTCAGGAGTTCGAGACCAGCCTGACCAACATGGTGAAACTCTGTCTCTACTAAAAATACAAAAATTAGCCGGGCGTGGCATGTGCCTGTAATCCCAGCTACTCAGGAGGCTGAGGCAAAAGAATCGCTTGAACCCAGGAAGGGGAGATTGCAGTGAGCCGAGATCGCACCACTGCAGTTCAGCCTGGGCGGCAGAGCGAGACTCTGTCTCAAAAAAAAAAAAAACATATACAAGTGTCCAATAAGCACATGAAAAAATGATCATCAGGGAAATGCACATCATAACGACAATGAGAAACCAGTTAACGCCCATTCAGGTGCTATAATCAAAAAGACAAGGGATCAGGGGTGGGAGATTTAAAAAGAAGACATCCAGCAAGTGTTGAAAAGGATGTGGAGAAATTGGAACCCTCATACATTGCTGATGGGAACATCAAATGAAGACACATGTCCACACAAAAACATGTTCACAAATGTTCATGTAGAATTATTCATAATAGGCCGGGCACGGTGGCTTATGCCTGTAATCCCAGCACTTTGGGAGGCCGAGGTGGGTGGATCACCTGAGGTCAGGAGTTTGAGACCAGCCTGGCCAACATGGTGAAACCCTGTCTCTACTAAAAGTACAGAATTAGCCAGGCATGGTGGCACATACCTGTAATCTCAGCTACTTGGGACGCTGAGGCAGGAGAATCTCTTGAACCCGGGAGGCAGAGGTCACAGTGAGCCGAGACCGTGTCACTGCACTCCAGCCTGGGCAACAAGAACGAAACTCCATCTCAAAAAAAAAAAAGTAATATAAGAAAATAGGCCGGGCACAGTGGCTCACGTCTGTAATCCCAGCACTTTGGGAGGCCGAGGCGGGCGTATCACAAGGCCAGGAGATCGAGACCATCCTGGCTAACACGGTCAAACCCCGTCTCTACTAAAAATACAAAAAATTAGCCGGGCGTGATAGCGGGCGCCTGTAGTCCCAGCTATTCGGGAGGCTGAGGCAGGAGAATGGCGTGAACCTGGGAGGTGGAGCTTGCAGTGAGCCGAGATCGTGCCACTGCACTCCAACCTGGGCGATAGAGCAAGAGTCCGTCTCAAAATAAATTAAAAATAAATAAAGACTGAGTCCTCCTTCAAAAAAGAAGATATAAAAAGGAGAAGATCAGTAACTGTGACTGTATCTATGTCCCAAAATACATAAAATTAAAAAGACTAAACGGGGAAATATTTGCAACAGTTAGGACACTGTTAATATTCACAATATATAAAGACTTAGATATCAGAATAGGTATCTAAGATAGCACAGATGGGTAAATGACAGTCTCTTCAGACTCATTTGCTTAGAAGAAACAGAAGCCATTCTAGCTCTCTCGCTTTTCCTCTCTTTTTTTTATTTTCTGGTAGAGATGAGGTCTTGCTACTCCTGGCCTCCGCCTCACAAAGTGTTGAGATTATAGGTATGAACCATCATGACCAGCCCACTCTAGCTATCTTACTGTAAAGGTATAACAGGTAGTCTCCTAGTCATCCAAGGACAAGAAAAGTAGTATACACAGGGAATGGTCCTGGAAAGGCAGCAACAGAGACTGCCCACTCTCTCATGGGCCTGCATAGGTAGCTCTTCTTTCTGCATGTGTTTTATAAAGTCGCTGCATCACTTAGCTCAAATTCTGAAGACTCCGATTGGCAAGCCATGAATTGTTTGACTTGGATCAGGTATCTTTTCCTTGTCCAAATAGCTGTCATTGTTATAAAAATGGGGCTTTACATTATCTGAGAAGGGGCATAGACAGAACAGGCAAATTAATATGTCTGTGAGTACTTGGGAAATATATGCAACCTCATCCTTGGCAATCAAAGAAATTTAAATAACGAGAGACTTACTTTCTGCCCATTAAATCATCAGTGATTAACGGTGACAATCAATGCTGACACACTGCTGGGATAGGATGTAAATTGGGTCTGGTCTGGAAAACAATTTTGCTGTATGTATTAAAGACCTTCAGAATGAATATAACCTATGACCCAGTAATTCCACTTCTAGGAATCTATGCTAAGGGAATGAATAATCAGAGATATAGGCAAGATTTAATATGTGAATATCTTTGTAGTATTATTCATAATAAAAGAAAATATATGAATAGTAATTTACAGGAATGTTTAAGCTAACTGATACACCCACATGCTGAACATGCAGTCATTAATCATGTTTTTGAAAAGTATTTAATGAACAAAAAGTTCTCATGGTATAATGTCGAGTGAAAAAAGCAAGATACGATATTCTTTATATAATATGAAAGAGAAAAAGTTGAGAATTCAGATGGTAGGAATAAAGAAGCCACAATCATAGCAGTCTTAACAGTGCTTATATCTAAATGGTAAAATTACGAATTATTTCATTTTTTTATTTTTTATTTTTTTGAGACAGAGTCTCGCTCTGTGGCCCAGTCTGGAGTGCAGTGGCATGATCTCAGCTTACTGCAACCTCCGCCTCCTGGGCTCAAGCAATTCTCCCACCTCAGCCTCTTGACTAGCTGGGACTACAGGCGCACGCCACCACACCTGGCTAATTGTTGTATTTTTAGTAGAGACGGGGTTTCACCATGTTGGTCACGCTGGCCTCAAACTCCTAACCTCAAGTGATCCACCTGCCTCAGCCTCCTAAAGTGCTGGGATTACAGGCGTGAGCCACCACACCTGGCCTTATTTTTCTTATTAATATTTTTTTTCTTGTATTACCTTTAGCCAACTCACACCATATTTTTTATTTTCTTTATGCTTTTTTACATTTTCTGAATGAGAATGAACTTAAACTTTTGTAATACACTTTTGTATATAGAATAAAATTTAAATAAAATTTTAAGTAAAATGTTATTTAAAACTAAAAGATGTGGTCTGGCACAGTGGCTCACGCCTGTAATCCCACCACTTTGGGAGGCCGAGGCAGGCAGATCGCCTGAAGTCAGGAGTTCGAGACCAGCCTGACCAACATGGCGAAACCCCATCTCTTCTAAAAATACAAAATAAGCCAGGCATGGTGGTGGATGCCTGTAATCCCAGCTACTTGGGAGGCTGAGGCAGGAGAATTGCTTGAACTCGGGAGCCAGAGGTTGCAGTGAGCCGAGATGGTGCCATTGCACTCCAGCCTGGGCAACAAGAGTGAAACTCCGTCTCAAAAAACAAACCAAAAAAAAGATGTGGGCTGGGAGCAGTGGCTCACGCCTGTAATACCAACACTTTGGGAGGCCGAGGCAGGCAGATCACTTGAGCTGAGGAGTTTAAGAGCAACCTGGGCAACATGACGAAACTCTGACTCTAATAAAAAATACAAAAATTAGCCAGGTATGGTGACACGAGCCTGTAGTCCCAGCTGCTCAGGAGGCCGAGGTGGGAGGATCACCTGAGCCTGGGAGATCAATACTCAATACTGCAGTGACCCGTGATCACACCACTGCCCTGAGCCTGTCTCCAAAAAAAAAAAAAAAAAAAAAAAGATGTGGAGTAAAGGGAGAGCTACCGAGTATTAAAGCACATTTAAAATTTAAGTCACTATGGTGCTGGCATGAGAAATAGACATAGAATAAATAGGACAGGAACAGATTTTCGTATGTATGAGAATGTAATATATGATAAAAGGAGAACTTTACCAAATTGTAAAGGAAGGATTATACCATAATTCGTTCAGTTACAAATGGTAACTAAAAGCACCTGCTGTGCCAGGCACTACGCTGAGTGCTGTTTTGGTTTTGGGGGGGGTTTTCGTTTTGGGGGGGGGTTTTCGTTTTGTTTTGTTTTGTTTTTGAAACAAGTTCTTGCTCTGTCACCCAGGCTGGAGTGCAGTGGTGGAATCTCTGCTCACTGCAGCCTTCACCTCCTGGGCTCAAGCAATTCTCTTTCCCACCTCAGCCTTCTGAGTAGCTGGGACCACAGGCATGAGCCATGACTAATTTTTTTTTTTTTTTTTTTTTTTTTTGGAGATGGAGTCTTGCTCTGTCACCCAGGCTGGAGTGCAGTGGCACGATCTTGGCTCACTGCAACCTCCGCCTCCTGGGTTCAAGCCATTCTCCTGCCTTCCTGCCTCAACCTCCCCAGTAGCTGGGATTACAGGCACGCATCACCATGCCCAGCTAATTTTTTGTATTTTTAGTAGAGACAGGGTTTCACCATGTTGGCCAGGCTGGTCTTGAACTCCTGACCTCGTGATCTGCCCGCCTCAGCCTCCCAAAGTTCTGGGATTACAGGCTTGAGCCATTGTGCCTGGCCACCACGACTAATTTTTGATAATTTTTTGTAGAGATGGGGGTCTCTACAAAAAGACTAGCCCAGGCTAGTCTTAGTGCTTTTATGTGCTTTTTCTTCTTTACTTATTACAACCTTTTGAGATGTAGGTGGTGCCATCCTCATTCTAAAGATTAGCAAACTAAATCCCCTAGAGGTCCAGGGGATTTAGTTGCCCAGAGTCACATAGAAAAGGAGACTCGAGAGGCTGAGGCAGGATAATGGTGTGAACCCAGGAGACGGAGCTTGCAATGAGCTGAGATCGTGCCACTGCACTCCATCCTGGGCGACAGAGCGAGACTCCGTCTCAAAAAAAAAAAAAAAAAAGAAAAGGAATCGTGGAACCTAGATTAGAACCAAGGATGTCAGTCTCCAAGTTTGCATTCTTTGCCACGACATACTTTGTAGCTAAAGTTCTTAGCAAGGTATCTAGAATATCAGAGGCATTTAGTAAATGTTATTCTTATGTATAACTTATAGTTTGCTACATATATTAAAGCTTGTATGTAATATTTGTAGTAATGTAACTACTAATAGTAATAATAAAGCTGTCATCATTAAAATTCAGGAAATTCCTTGGGAATAAGTAATGCTGTTATTTTCCAGGGAAAATCCCCAGTGGAATCATGTAATTCCAAAAATCGCACATGATGAAGCATCAGTAAATATTGATTGATTTAATAATTATTTCCTGCTGCCCCATTTCTGAGCCTCTCACTCCTCTGACTCATTAGACCCTACATTCTGTCTCATAATTCATTCAAAAATAGTTGAATAGTAGTGTGGGCCCAAAGATGGAGCTAGCATTTCCTTATAAATATCCTGACATTGACTTATTTGTTCAGCAAACATCTATTAAGCATCCACTCTGGCATGTACTCTATTAAGGTTAGAGAGACATTTAAAATTGCAAATTAACATTAAAGTATAAACCAAACCAAACAAAAAGCTCCAATCCCTAGGAAATTAAATGTTCCCTCCTCTGTGGAGCCTTCTCTAGATTCTCCAAGGTAAATTTAGTCACTGACTCAGAGCACCCAGAACAATCTGTTCAACTTCTAAAATCACACCCCTTGCATTGTGTTAGTCTTTCTGTGAGTTCGCTGTTCTCCCACACTTGACTCCTTTAGGAGCTCCTTTAGGTCAGTTTTTCTTGCACAGTGGTTCAGGATATGACTGGTACAATTCTGCTTTGAAGGATTTTTGTTGAGTTTTGTCTTGTTTTGACCTGATTAATGCATCAGTCGCTCTTCCAATAAATATTTATTAATACCTATTCTGTGCCATGTACTTGGCTAGATAGTTCATAATAAATAAAGGATAATAAACAAACACAAGCAAAGGCAAACAGGCAAGGTCCTAGACCTCATGGGAACTGACATGGGCACTTGAAAAGAATGTGTTTTCTTTGTATTAAGTCAGTCAAGTATTTAAAGCTTATTTATTGTACTATTCAAATCTTCTGTGAATTTAAATGTATTTTAGGTATGTTTTACATATTATAGCTTAATAGTGGTATATTAAAATTTCCCACTGTAATTGCATTTGCATTCATTTTCTTCTATTTTTGCTTTACATTTTGCCAATGAAATAAGATGGAAAGGTTAAAAATGAAAGAATGGGCAAAGGTAAATCAAGGAACTATAAATCCAAAAAAAGAAACAATATTAATAACCTGAGCCAGTCATTATCAAACCAGTCCTTCTGACAATCCTGCAGTGTCTTCCTACAATTTCAGGATGAAGATCCAAATTCCTTAATCCTGTTTTTGAGTCTCTGTTCTATGGTCTACTTTCTTTTTTATTTCCCCCACACACACACTTTCTTCTTCGTCGTCTCCTCCTCCTCCTCCTCCCCCTCCCATCCACACCCCCGACTCTGTCGCCCAGGCTAGAGTGCAGTGGCATAATCTCAGCTCACTGTAACCTCGCCTCCCAGGTTTAAGCGATTGTCCTGCCTCAGCCTCCTGAGTAGCTGGGATTACAGGTGCCCGCCACCACACCCGGCTAATTTTTTTTGTTTTTAGTAGAGACGGGGTTTCACCACATTGGCCAGGCTGGTCTCAAACTCCTGGCCTCAAGTAATCTGCCCGTCTCAGCCTCCCAAAGTGCTAGGATTACAGGCATGAGCCACCGCACCCAGCCTTCTTTTCATTTTTTTCTTTAGTAACCCTATTTAATCCTCACAACCACCCTGTAAAAAGAGCAGGGCAAATTTTATTATCCCCATTTGGTAGATGAGGAAACACAAGGCTCAGAAAGGTTAAATAATTTGTCCATAGCTATCAACTAGTAGGTGGAGGAACCAACACTCAAATTGAGATCTTCTCTCTTCAAAATTCATACTCTTTCTGTTAAAACGTTCTGGGCTTTTATGTGAACTTCACTTATCCTGGGCCATGTCTTGGGTACCATGATATGGTTCATGACTGCGCTTTCCACCACCTGAAGCCCTCAGTGTTCCTCAGGCTGCCGCCAATCTGGCCTGCTTCCTAATCTCGCCTCCTGTCACTCCAAACGTGCTTAGCGTCAGCAATGTGGAAGCTGGTGCATTGTGCTGAACCACACCATCAGGCCTTCACACATCATACTCTTCGCTCAACCTGGAACATCCTTTCCCCACCTTTTATCTCACTAAATTCTACAGGCCCTTTGAAACTGAACTCTTGCTGACTTCTCTCAGGATACCATCTCTCACCTTTACAGTCATGGCCCTCTTCTATGCTCTCATAGCAAGCACTCTGTGCATTCTTCCATCTTGGTACTTAACACACTGTCCTGTCATTGTCGGTGTACATGACTCTTTTCCTCTACCACCCAGACTGGAAGTAATGAAAGCAGAGATTCTTTTTCCTTCGTTCAGTTAGTATTGCCAAAATCTAGCCAAGTACTGGCTCATGATAGGTTCTTAGCTTAATAAGTTTTTGTGACATGAGTAAGTGAGCTTTTGTGGCCTAATAACAGTGCTTTTATTTTCTAGGTACATGGTTCAGTGGCCTGGTGGCCGAATCCTGCATCGCCATGAGCTAGATACCTTCCTTGCACAGGCAGTGTCTACTCAGCTTTATGAACCAGATCGACTCCAAGAACTCAAGGTGATTTCATGTACCCTCATTTAAGTTCTTTCTCTTATGAGCTTATAGCACTACTTTAGGTCTTTTTTTATTTTTCCTGAAGCTGAGGAAAATAGTAAGTTCTGCAGGTAACTGTTTGATTTACTTTAACCAAATATTTATGTCTATGAATAAAGCCAAGAGGTGCCTGTTACACTACTCTCATACTGATAAAAGAGAATGGACAGAAAAGATGGATATTACGCAAGGAAAATAAATCTTGGCCCATAGGCCATGGCAAGGTTTCTGACTCTTACAAGATACACTATAGGAGACATATCCTAGTGTCCCCTGCTTGTGTCTATTTACTCAGACACACCTCCTTTTAGTGATATGTATTGAGTATTAAGTAGAAGTATAGGAAAGCATAAGGAAGAAAATAAACCCACCCACTGAAGGCGGTAGAGCACAGTAGTATAGAGGGGAGGCTCTGAAGCCAGGCTGCCTTGGGTTTGAATCCTGGCTTCATTACCTCCTAGCTGTGTGACCTTGGGCAGGTTACTTAATCTCTCTAGCTTCAGTTTCCTTACTTGTACAATTGTATATTAGTCTTTTGTGTTGCTATAAAGGAATACCTGAAACTAGGTAATTTATAAAGAAAAGAGGTTTATTGAGCCCATTGTTCTGAAAACTGCACAAAAAACATGGTGCCAGCATCTACTCAGCTTCTGGTCAGGGTCTCGGGAAGCTTCTACTCATGATAGAAGGTGAGGGGAATAAGACAAGAGGAGCCAGTGTGTCACATGGTGAGAGAGGGCACGTAAGAGAGAAGGGCAGCAGTGCTGTAATCCCAGCACTTTGGGAGGCTGAGATGGGCAGATCATGAAGTCAGGAGTTCGAGACCACCCTGGCCAACATGGTGAAACCCTGTCTCTACTAAAAATACAAAAATTAGCCAGGCATGATGGCGGGGCACCTGTAATCCCAGCTACTCGGGAGGCTGAGGCAGGAGAATTGTTCGAACCCGGGAGGCGGAGATTGCAGTGAGCCGAGATTGCACCATTGTACTCTAGCCTGAGCAACAAGAGCGAAACTCTGTCCCAAAAAAAAAAAAGAAAAAGAAGGGCAAGGTGCTGGGCTCTTTCTAACAATCAGTTCTTGCATGAACTAATAGAGTGAAAACTCGCTCATTACCACAGGGAGGGCACCAAGCCATTCATGAGGGATCTGCCCCCATGACCCAGACACCTCCCACTAGGTTTCATCTACAACATTGGGGATCACATTTTAACATGCAATTTGGAGGGGTCACATATCCAACTATGTCAGTTTGTGAGGATACTATGTAAAGTAATCCATGTAAAACCCCTAGAACAGTGTCTCACTTTTTTTTTTTTTTTTTTTTTTTTTTCCGAGATGGAGTTTTGCTCTTGCTGCCTAGGCTGGAGTGCAGTGGCGCGATCTCAGCTCACCACAACCTCCGCCTCCCGGGTTCAAGCGGTTCTCCTGTCTCAGCCTCCCAAGTAGCTGGGATTACAGGCATGCGCCACCACGCTTGGTTAATTTTGTATTTTTAGTAGAGACGGGGTTTCTCTGTTGGTCGGGCTGGTCTCGAATTCCCGACCTCGGGTGATCCACCCACCTTGACCTCCCAAAGTGCTGGGATTACAGGCGTGAGCCACCATGCCCGGCCAGTGTTTCACATATTTTATATACACAATACTCAATAAATGTAGCCATTAATGCAGAACATCCCTCCCTTGACTTTAGTAACCTTGTTCCTTTGAGCACCCAAGGTAAACTAGAAGATCAAGTTCAATAAGACTTGCAAAATCTTAAGTGAGGTCAACTAAGGAAAGGTGAGACAGACTCAGACAACCAGTTAGTGCTTGCCTTTTGCAGTAAATGTAGTATTGCTTGTCCTAGAATAACTGCTCCTGCTAAACCACACCTAGGAGGGGACCTGCAAACACTTCCCCTTTTCCTGTTAAAGCTGTCTTCTAACACAGTGGCTTGAGATAGAAGGCTTGAGATAGTGGCTTGAGATAACCACTGTGGGAATTTTGAGGTTTTTTTCCAGTCTTCTGTCATACATTTTTTACATAGTTGAGGTAGTATTTATGTAATTATATATTGTAGCTTTTTTCCATTTCACATAGCACATATTTTCTGTGTCTTAAAAATTTTAATAAATAATATTTTATCATATGAATGTATCATTTAATTGTTATAATATTGGTGACTTAGGTTGTTTTCAGTTTTCCTCTGTTATGTGTTGTCTTACTCCATTTACAGTTGCTATAAAGGAATACCTGAAGCGGGGTAATTGGTAAAGAAAAGAAGTTTTTTTGGAGACAGAGTCACACTCTGTCACTCAGGCTGGAGTGCAGTGGCATAATCTCAGCTCACTGCAACTTCCACCTTCCGGGTTCAAGCGATTCTCCTGCCTCAGCCTCTTGAGTAGCTGGGATTACAGGCACATGCCACCATGCCTGCCAGATTTTTGTATTTTCAGTAGAAACGGGGTTTTGCCATGTTGGCCAGGCTGGTCTCAAACTCCTGGCCTCAAGCGATCCACCCACCTCAGCCTCCCAAAATACTGGGATTACAGGAATGAGCCACTGTGCCTGGCCAAGAAAATAATTTTCTTTGGTTCACAGTTTTTCAGACTGTACAAGAAACATGGTGCTGGTATCTGCAAGTTTTATTTCTAACTCAACAAATGTGAACATTTTCAGGGTTCTTCATACATATTGCTTAATTGTAATATACATTTCTTTCTTTCTTTTTTTTTTTTTTCTTTTTTTTTTTTGAGATGGAGCCTTGCTCTCTTGCCCAGGCTGGAGTGCAGTGGTACAATCTCGGCTCACTGCAACCTTCACCTCCCAGGTTCAAATGATGCTCCCACCTCAGCCTCCCGAGTAGCTAGAACTACAGATACCCACCATCATGCCTGGCTAATTTTTGTATTTTTAGTAGAGACGGGGTTTCACCATGTTGGCCAGGCTAGTCTCGAACTCCTGACCTCAGGTGATCTGCCTGCTTCAGCCTCCCGAAGTGCTGGGATTACAGGCGTGAGCCACTGCACCTGGCCATGTAATATACATTTCTTACCAGCTTTATATGATTGCCCATTTATTTCACTGCATCAGCAGCAGCAGCATTGAGTGTTCTTTTAGCCTTTACTTTCTAAATTTTTTTCTAATTTGACAGGTGAAAAAAAAATGTCTCAGGTTGGTGTCTTTAATGTTGTAATAAGTACCTTTCAAATCATCTTAGGGGAAAGACATGGATAGAAGCTGCTTATGCACTGAGATGTCTACATTGAATGACAGCATGTTCAAATTTAACTGGAAGAATCAGCATGACAGGAATAAGAGTAAATGTTACCAAGAATAGTAGTTTCTTAATAGTAATATTTCATCTGTGGTGGTTTCAGATTGAGAAACTGGATGCCCGAGGGATCCAGCTTGCTGCCCTCTTCATGAGTGGAGTCGACACAGCTCTGTTTGCTAATGATGCCTGTGGCCAGCCAGTCCCTTGGGAGCATTGCTGTCCATGGATTTACTTTGATGGCAAGCTGTTCCAGAGCAAGCTAATTAAAGCAGGCCGAGAGCGAGTATCTCTGATTGAGCTCTGTGATGGCCAGGTACCAGCATGTCAGGCTGATAAGGACTAGCTCTGATCTCCCGTGGGAGTGAACGGGCAGGGAGGGGAAAGGAGCAGAGATATTGGAGAGGGATGGGGTGGAAGCAGGAGAATGTGTCTCACTTTAACCTGACTCAGTCAACAGTGGTCCCAAAGGCCCATAGTCTGATATGTACATGTTGTAAAATTTTATGTTGGAAAGTTTTTTTTAATGAGCTTGAAGTTTTCATATCCTTTTTCTTACTCTGAGTATTTCTTATCCATGGAATATTCAGATATACTATATACCTTCCCTCCAACTCAGTATTTCATTTCTCATATTTACAAAAACTGTCTGTCTCTTTTGCAAGCAATTTTTTTTTTTGTAAAGGAACTGTGTTTGGAAACAGAAGAGGGTAGTAAAGTTGATGATAGAGTAGAAGCAGAGGATTTTTTTTTTTTTTTTTTTTTTGAGACGGAGTCTCGCTCTGTCGCCAGGCTGGAATGCAGTGGCGTGATCTCGGCTCACTGCAACCTCCGCCTCCCAGGTTCACGTGATTCTCCTGCCTCAGCCTCCCAAGTAGCTGGGACTACAGGCATGCACCACCAGGCCCAGCTAATTTTTGTATTTTGAGTAGAAACGGGATTTCACCATGTTGGCCAGGATGGTCTCAATCTCTTGACCTTGTGATCCACCTGCCTCGGCCTCCCAAAGGGATTTTTTTAAATGAAACATTGGGAAAGATGAGGGGAGGCAAGGGAAAGGAAACCTTACTTAACTCCTTTATCCATTTTGGTGGGGAAAGAGCTGAGGGACTAGAGCAGGGGTTGGCAGACTACCCAGCACACCTCCTGTTTTTTGTCACCATCCATAGTTTTTTGCGCTATCCATAGTGCTACAAACCACCTGTTTTTTGTAATACAGACCACTCTCTGTTTTTGTAAACAAAATGTTATTGGAACATAGCCACATTCATTCATCTACATACCATCTATGACTGCTTTCTTCTTTTTTTTTTTTTTTTGAGACAGATTCTCACTCTGTCACCCAGGCTGGAGTGCAGTGGCGTGATGTCAGCTCACTGCAACCTCCGCCTCCCAGGTTCAAGTGATTCTGCTGTATCACCCTCCCAAGTAGCTGGGACTACAGGCGCATGCCACCATGCCCGGCTAATTTTTTGTATTTTTAGTAAAGATGGGGTTTCATCACATTGGTCAGGCTGGTTTCGAACTCCTGACCTCAGGTGATCCACCTGCCTTGGCCTCCCAAATTGCTGGGACTGCAGGCGTGAGCCACCACGCCTGGCCTATGACTGCTTTCATGTTACAGTAGCCAAGTGGAATAATTGTGACAGAGACAATATGGCCTACAAAGCCTAAAATATTTACTATCTGACCCTTTTCAGAAGAAGTTTGCAGACCTTTGTACTAGAGGTATCAGGATCTCCAATCTTGGATATGGAGGAGAAGGTTAAAAGGCTTTTTATTTGTCAGATTTTTATTCTCTCTTTTATCTAATTCTGTTACATCTCCCTTAGAAAGTGACCCAGCCCAATGCCAGCCATGTAATAGACCATCAGTAATTCTTATTGTTAAATTTGTCTTCCTTGACCTAGTCAATGTACATCACAAGCCCTGAGTCAGAACTCATATGATGGTAGTGTGATGTCATGTAAAGAGTCGGGCCTTTGGTGCCAGACAGGCTTCCTGAGTGTGTAGCTTTGAGCCCTTTAACGACAGGCCTCAGTTCACTTAATGGGAATAGAATTGTGAGACTGTACCTAGAGTGCTCCATCCTGGGCCTAAAACATGGGACAAGTTTGAAAAATGGCAGCTGCTATTATTACTCTTCCTCATTTGAAGGCTGACCTGGCAACCAAAGTGGAAAAGATGAGACAGAGCATCCTTGAAGGAGTCAACATGAATCATCCACCGCCTTCTGCTCTACTTCCGTCACCTACTTTTGTGCCTCCCATGGTGCCCTCTCTCTACCCTGTTTCACTTTATTCCCGAGCTATGGGCTCCATGCCACTTCCCCCTCAAGGGAGGAGCCGGGGATTTGCAGGTCAGTACCTAAGAATGAGGTATTTACCATCCTCAATTTATGTCATAATAATCTATCCAGTCATTATTGTCAATAACAGGATCAACAGTTTCACATATATCTCATCTCATTGACTTTTTTTTTTTTTTTTTTTTTAGACGGAGTTTCACTCTTGTCGCCCAGGCTGGAGTGCAATGGTGTGATCTCGGCTCACTGCAACCTCCGCCTCCTGGGTTCAAGCGATTCTCCTGCCTCAGTCTTCTGAGTAGCTGAGATTACAGGCATGCGCCACCACACCTGGCTAATTTTGTATTTTCAGTAGAGACGGGGGTTTCACCATGTTGGTCAGGCTGGTCTCGAACTCCTGACCTCAGGTGATCCACCTGCCTCAGCTTCCCAAAGTGCTGGGATTACAGGCGTGAGCCACAGCGCCCGGCCTCATCTCATTTATATTCTGTGCTATGTAGTTTGAAGAGCAGCTTTTGTCCATTTTGACTTCTAAGACCATTCTTCATAGAGGTCGTTGGTCCCCAGGGATTTGACTCTCACCAACCAAACTCATGAAGTGACTGATGTGGAAACCAGAACCCACTTTATTACTTTAGAGAACCGTAAGTCATATGGACCGGCTCTTCATGGTTACTGTTTGTTCATTCCTTCCATATAGGCAATGCACACAGGAGCTTGCAGGAAGATCAGTGAGAGTAAACGGCCAGTGCTGGTAGGCAACAGTAGCTTGATGTATCCATTTCCACTCTGGGAATATACTTGACACATTTCCCTTCCTTCAGCTCCAGAAGCATGGAGAGAAATATGTCACCATCCATGCCACCAGAGGATTGCAGTTTAGTGAGGAAAACATACACACACACACACACACACACACACACACACATGTACACACAAACATATGTATAAATTACGGTGGCACTTGAGCTACAGTTTAACGATGAATACACAATCATGCCTAGGTTGCTCAGATACTGATCCTGATAATTCAGACAACCTGTCCCGTGGTGAAACAAGATTTTTTCTTTTTTTTGAGGCAGGGTCTCCCTCTGTCCACAGCCTGGCTAATTTTTGTATTTTTAGTAGAGACGGGGTTTTACCATATTCGTCAGGCTGGTCTGAAACTCCCATCCTCAGATGATCTGCCCGCCTTGGCCTCCCAAAGTGCTGGGATTACAGGCGTGAGCCACGGCACCTGGCAGTGAAACAGGATATTTTAGTGGAGACATTTTAACATGAAATAGCAAGATTCTGTGATTGGGTCAGAGTGTCATTGCTGTGGTTGAAGGTGTTTGTTATCTATTGCTCCTCCCTTTAAAAGTAATAAAGCTGGAAGTTAAAGTTAGTTTTTTAGGGTGACAAAATTCAGTATGGGTGGTTAGCTCAAGGCTGGGCTTAGATGAACAGTGTGAAAGTCTGCTCTGGTAACTCCCTGTTCAGTCAGATCATGATCAAGTCTTAAAAACCAGGGAGCCAACCAGTCCATCCCTTTCACATGACTTTACAGATCCTTTCTCCGTTCTTTATGTGTTGATTTTATTTTGTAAGTCTCAAAAGACAGCCTTAATTTAAGCCAGGTTCTCGGAAAGTCACCACTGCCCTACCTACCAGTGATGCTTAGTCTCCAGTTACTGGTGGTTCACAAGGAGCCTCTTGCCTCCTGAAAGCCCACAGTAGGATCCTCAAATGCAAGTCTTTCTTGTCCCTCTTAAAAGTAACTAGCACTCTAGGCAGGGAGCAGTGGCTCATACCTGTAATCCAGCACGTTGGGAGGCCAAGGTGGGCAGATCACTTGAGGTCAGGAGTTCCAGACAAGCCTGGCCAACGTGGTGAAACTCTGTCTCTACAAAAAATATAAAAATTAGCCGGGCATGGTGGCAGGCAACTGTCTGTAATCCCAGCTACTCAGGAGACTGAGACACAATAATTGCTTGAACCCGGGAGGTGGATTGCAGTGAGCCAAGATCGCACCACTGCACTCCAGCCTAGGAGACATGGCGAGGCTCTGTCTCAAACAAACAAGGTAACTAGCTCTCTAGTTCCTTGGACTCTCAAGTTTTATAAAGTTTTATATAAATGAAGGTTGTGTGTGTGTGTGTGTGTGTGTGTGTGTGTGTGTGTGTGTGTGTGTGTGTGTACGTGTGTGTACGTGTGTGTACGTGTGTGTACGTGTACAGGGTCTCACTCTGTCGCCCAGGCTGGAGTGCAGTGGTGCGATCACGGCTTACTGCAGCCTCGACTTCCTGGGCTCAAGTGATTTGCTCACCTCAGCCCCCTGAATAGCTGGAACTACAAGCACGCACCAACATGCCTGACTAATATTTTGTGTGTGTGTGTGTGTGTGTGTGTGGAGATGGGGATCTCGCTATGTTGCCCTGGCTGGTCTTCAACTGGGCTTAAGCGATCCTGCCTGCCTCGGCTTCCCAAAGTGCTGGGATTACAGTTGTGAGCCACCATGCCTGGCCTAAATGAAGTACTCTTTATTAACAACCTGCTAAATGAGTTAAGGGTTCATTTGGTTTCTTGTCATAAACTAAAATTAAAGGCCTAGTAGAACTCCATATTCTATGAAGGCTTATTTTTGTGCTAAATTACAAAACCCACTGTGCTTGTGACTTGGTTCTGGTTTTCAATTGTTGCTGTTCTTGCTTTTTTTTTTTTTTTTTTCTTTTGAGATGGAATCTTGCTCTGTCACCCAGGCTGGAATGCAGTGGTGCGATCTCCGCTCACTGCAACCTCCACCTCCCAGGTTCAATCAATTCTTCTGACTCGGCCTCCTGAGTAGATGGGACTACAAGCATGTGCCACCATGCCTGGCTAATTTTTTTGTATTTTTAGTAGAGACAGGATTTCACCATTTGGTCAGGCTGGTCTCGAACTCCTGACCTCAAATGATCCACCCACCTTAGCCTCCCAAAGTGCTGGGATAACAAGCGTGAGCCACCATGCCCGGCCTATTCTTGCTTTTTAATTATAAATTACTGTTAGTTTAGTTTCATTATTTTCAGTTTAGTTTGGTTGTTTGGCTAATTCTACAATCTGTAATGATGTATATTTGTATCAAAAGTAGTTTAGGACCCGGCACGGTGGCTCACGCCTGTAATCCCAGCACTTTGAGAGCCCGAGGCGGGTGGATCACTTGAGGTCAGGAGTTCGAGACCAGCCTGGCCAATATGGTGAAACCCTGTCTGTACTAAAAATACAAACATTAGCTGGGTGTGGTGGCATGCGCCTGTAGTCCCAGCTACTCAGGAGGCTGAGGCAGGAGAATCACTTGAACCTGGGAAGTGGAGGTTGCAGTGAGCCGAGATTGCACCGTTGCGCTCCAGCCTGGGTGTCACAGTGAGACTCTGTCTCAAAAAAAACAAAAGATGTAATTTTTTGGCTTGTAATTTTCCAATAACTAGATGTTAAGTTATTAACATCTAGTTCAAGTAATTTTCCAATAACTAGATGTTAAGACATTCATTCTCTCAACAAATACTGAATGCCTACTATATGCTAGGCTCTGTGATTAAAAAATGAATCACCTGCACCATACTTGCTAAAGTAGATGTATACAGATCTCTGGCCCTCCTCATTAAATGTGCTTCCATCATGACACCTTTCTGTTATCACAGAATCTTCTTCTTTTTTTTTTTTTTTTCGAGACAGAGTCTTGCTCCGTCCCCCAGGCTGGAGTGCAGTGGTGTGAACTTGGCTGACTGCAACCTCCACCTCCTGGGTTCAAGCGATTCTCCTGCCACAGCTTACTAGGTAGCTGGGACTATAGGCACGGACCACCACGCCCGGCTAATTTTTGTATTTTTAGTAGAGATGAGGTTTCCTCATGTTGGCCAGGCTGGTCTCAAACTCCTGACCTCAGGTGATCCACCCGCCTCGGCCTCCCAAAGTGCTGGGATTACAGGCATGAGCCACCGTGCCCTGCCACAGAGTCTTTTTATCAGAGAGAAATGGAAAGAAGAGTAGCTAGTGGGTTGTAGGATCTTTTGGCCACCTCTTATCCTGCATTGTACTTACAATTCTTTTTTCTTCTTTTTTTTTTTTTTTTTTTTTTTTTTTGGAGACAGAATCTCACTCTGTCACCCAGGCTGGAGTGCAGTGGCGCAGTCTCAGCTCACTGCAACCTCCACCTCCTGGGTTCAAGTGATACTCGTGCCTCCGCCTCCCGAGTGGCTGGGATTGCAGGCGCACACCACGATGCCTGGCTCATTGTTTGTATTTTTAGTAGAGACAAGGTTTCACCATGTTGGCTAGGCTGGCTCTGGAACTCCTGACTTCAAGTAATCCGCCCGACTCAGCCTCCCAAAGTTTTGGGATTACAGGCGTGAGCCACCACACCTGGCCCATTACCACCATTCTTTCTATCTTGCCAGGTCTCCATCCAATCCCACCCCAAGGAGGAAAACTGGAGATTGCTGGGATGGTTGTGGGCCAATGGGCTGGCAGCAGATCCTCCAGGGGCCGAGGATCCTTCGGCATGCAAGTGGTTTCTGTCGGTGGGCCAGGAAAGGGGTATGTATCCAAATAGGTTGATATGAGCTAGTCCCCTGGGGAAATTGCCTAGGCTTCCTTGGGAAAATGCCTAGGTATTAAATCCTTCTATTAAGGCAAGAAGTACTAACTAACTTTACTTTTTTTTTTCTTTTGTTCTTTCTTTCTCTTTTTGCGATGGGGTCTCACTTTGTTGCCCAGGTTGGAGTGCAGTGGCATGATCTCGGCTTCCTGCAACCTCCTCTGCCTCCCAGGTTCAAGTGATCCTCCTGCCTCAGCCTCCCAAGTAGCTGGGACCACAGACGTACATCACCATGACTGGCTAATTTTTCATATTTTTGGTAGAACTGGGGTTTTGCCATGTTGCCCAGGCTGGTCTCAAACTCCTGGGCTCAAACAATCCTACCGTCTTGGCTTTCCAAAGTGCTGGGATTACAGGTATGAGCCACCATGCCTGACCAACTTTCCTTTTTTTTTTTTTTTCTTGAGATGGAGTTTCGCTCTTGTTTCCCAGGTCAAAGTGCAATGGTGTGGTCTTGGCGCACTGCAACCTCCACCTCCGGGATTCAAGCGATTCTCCTGCCTCAGCCTCCCAAGTAGCTGGGATTACAGGTGCCCACCACCATGCCAGGCTAATTTTTGTATTTTAGTAGAGATGGGGTTTCACCATGTTGGCCAGGCTGGTCTCAAACTCCTGACCTCAGGTGATACGCCCACCTCGGTCTCCCAAAGTGCTGGGATTACAGGTGTTAGCCAGCACGCCCGGCCCAACTTTCCATTTTTTAAAGTCAGTTTTCAGTTTAGTTCAGCAAATAAATAATAAATTGCCCTGCCTTAATGAAAGAGTTTTTGCCTTAGAGGAGGACATGGGATACAGAACAATTCAGTTCAGTAGAATATAGGAATGACCGAGATAGATGTTCAGTAGTAACACTGAGCAGGGGCATCTGACTGAAGAGGGTCAAACTTCCAAGAAGAGACGAATAGTTAACCAAGTGAAAAGGGGTGTGTGGGCTTTATGTTTCTCATGATCACTTTTTTTCTCACTTGCTAAAGGCATGGAAAAGAACAGACTGGTAGAGGATCCAAGGGACACAAAAAAGGAAATAAGCAAGTAAGTATGTTTTTTGAGATTATTTAGCTTCTGTTTGATGCCTTTTGCCTTTTCAGCTAAACTACAAGAGATCACATCAGGCATGGAAACCTGAGCTGCTTAGGGGAGCTTCTCAACTCCTCCAGACATTTGATTTCATTCTAGCGGTATAGTGAGGGTTAGCCTGCCTCAAGCTTTTCCCACAGGGCTGCAGAGTCTTACCCTTTTCCGAGTGAGGCCACAAGATAGAAACCAGGTACTGTGTCCTAAAGACCTACCCCTAGTATACTATATGCAGCATGCAGCCAGAAAGGGGCCAGAGTGATGCTAACAGTAGGACTGCCCATAGCCTGCCTGAGCTTCTGAGGGGCCACCAGATATGCTTAAAAAATTGGACTTTTTTACCTTTGCTGAATATATGTGGCGGGAGCATTACCATTCTGCTTTTTTTTTTTTTTTTTTTTTTTTTTTTTTGAGACAGAGTTTCGCTCCTGTTGCCCAGGCCGGAGTGCAATTGCACGATCTCAGCTCACCACAACCTCCGCCTCCCAGGTTCAAGCAATTCTCCTGCCTCAGCCTCCTGAGTAGCTGGGATTATAGGCATGCACCACCACGCCCGGCTAATTTTGTATTTTTAGTAGAGATGGGGTTTCTCCATGTTAGTCAGGCTGCTCTCGAACTCCTGACCTCAGGCAATCCACTCGCCTTGGCTTTCCGGAGTGCTAGGATTACGGGCGTGAGCCACCGCACCCGGCCTGCTTATTCTTAATGACTCAGAAATGTCTTGAACTTTCTCTCTCTCTCCTTTCTCTCTCTCTCTCAACAGGGTCTCTGTCACTCAGGCAGGCTGGAGTGCAGTGGCACAATCACAGCTCACTGCAGCCTCTACCTCCTTGCCTCACGCAATCCTCGCAGCTCCGTCTCTCAAGTAGCTGGGACTACAGGTGTGCGCCACCACACCCTGCTAAGTTTTTCTTTTTCTTTTTCTTTTTTTTTTTGAGATGAGTCTCACTCTGCTGTCCAGGCTGGTGTGCAGTGGCGCGATCTCGGCTCACTGCGAGCTCCGCCTCCCAGGTTCACGCCATTCTCCTGCCTCAACCTCCCAAGTAGCTGGGACTACAGGCACCTGCCACCACGCCCGGCTAATTTTTTGTGTGTTTTTAGTAGAGACGGGGTTTCACCGTGTTAGCCAGGATGGTCTCAATCTCCTGACCTCGTGATCCACTCACCTTGGCCTCCCAAAGTTTTTCTTTTTTTTTTTTTTTTATAGAGACAGGGTCTTACTTTGTTGCCCCAGGCTGGTCTCAAAGTCCTGGGCTCAAGTGATCCTCCAGCCTCTTAAAGTGCTGGGATTATAGGTGTGAGCCACTGCGCCCGGCCTTTAAACTTTCTTCTAATCCATGCCTTGGATTATATCACAGTTCCCACTGGTCCTCATTAGGTATGCCCCACCCCACCCAAATACAAACTAGGAGGACCTATTCTTGTAGTGATCCAAAATATTGTAGTAGACTCAAACTGCTGGGCTTCTTATAGTATAGCAGCTACCATTTCTTGAGTACCTACTTTCTACCAAGCCCCCTCTAGACATTCTACATGTAGTCTTTAATCCTGGGCAATTTTGTCATCAGTTCTCAATCCTAAATCTATTCTGTATACAGCCAGCCCTCACTGCATCCATGTTAATCCCCATCATCTAATGTTTCCTCAAAGAAGATAAGTTTGCTTTAATGTTATTTTTAGGCAAAAATGGAACTAGATAGTAAGTCTCCCACACAAAGCATTTCATAATGCACTCCAAAGCTAGAGAACAGTGACTTTGGTGATTTTTCCAAAGCTTCTCAGCTTTTTCTTGAAGCTGCTCAGTAAGGTAAAACGGATGCACCTAGAAGGAAAGCTGATCACCACATAGGCTCTCGTAAGGTAGTATAGCCTTGGTGAATTCACCGCGATTCAGGGTCTGGTCATCAGGCATACAGTCTGAAAAGCCTGATACTTTTGGTATAATAAGAGTAGATCTTATTGGATCTCTTAGTGAATAGATCTCTTAGTGGTTGACTCACACTAACCAAGATCATAGAAATAGCTGTGTGGATATGGCTAAAGGGTAGGGGAAGAAGGGGGTGAGAGATAAAGAACTGATCTATGATAAGAAATAGTTATTACAATGTATTACACATTTACTCTTCTAATCACTCTTACAAACACGTGAGCTCATTGAAACCACATAAATACCCTGTGAAATATTTATTATTCTCCATTTTATTATTATTATTTTTTTGAGACAGGGTCTTGCTCTGTCACCCAAGCTAGAGTGCAGTGCACTGCAGCCTCAACCTCCCAGGCTCAAGCAAATTTCCCACCTCAGCCTCCTGAGTAGCTGGGACTACAGGTGTGAGCCACCTGTAATTTAAATTAGCCACCCAGCTAATTTTTAAATATTTTTTGTAGAGACGGGGTTTTGCCATGTTGCCCAGGCTCGTATCAAACTCTTGGCCTCAAGCTGGGCCTCCCAAAGTGCCGGGATTATAGGAATGAGCCACCACACCTGGCCTGTTCCCCGTTTTAAACAGGAGGAAATTGAGACTCAGAAGAACGAAGTATCTTGCCCCAAATTATCTATGAAGTCAGTATCAGAATTGACATTACAGCCTGAGCTAACTGATTGCAAAGCCCCATGCTATGCTAATTCCAATATAGTATAACAACTCTAGTTGTTAGAGACAAACATCAGACTCAAGTGTGGCTGACTCTAGCGTACATGCCTTTAACCATTACTACTAGAGCTTGCTTTCTCTAAGGGCGAGCTACAAGAGAGGCCATGGTATCAGAAGTTTGCTTGGGGAGCATGGAATCAGAACAGTGATATTAGCTAGCTTTTTTTTAATGAGTCACCTAGGCTGGAGTGCAGTGTTGCAATCATAGTTTACTGTAGCCTCAAACCCCTGGGCTCAAGTGATCCTCCTACCTCAGCCTTCTGAGTAGCTGGGACTAGAGGTGCATGCCACCATGCCCAGCTAATTTTTATATTTTTTGTAGAGACAGGGTTTCGCCATGTTGGCCAGACTGGTCTCAAACTTCTGAGCTCAGGTGATCCGCCTGCCTCGGCCTCCCAAAGTGCTGGGATTACAGGGATGAGCCACTGTGCCCAGCCTTAGTGAGCATTTATTGAGTTCTTACACTGTGCCAAACACACATGTTCTAAGTGCTTTATATATGGTGTCTCATTGAATCCTTACAGGAACCTACGAAGTAGATACTCTTATTCTATCTATTTTACAGATGAGGAAAGTGAGAGAATAAACAAGGGATGGTAGGTGATCTTAAGTTTCTCTTAGCTAAGATGGCTGCGGACACTATTATTTGCTCTAGAGGTCACCTAGCCAAGGAAATCCTCATTTCAACTTGGTTTATAGCAAGCCATCTTCTCTGGACAGAGCTGCTGCTGACTTCTTTTTTGACTCTTCTTTTTCTGTTTCAGTCGGGACAGAAAAAGAAGAGTATGAGATAATTAATAAAATGTTCCAGCTTATTAAATCTGGTTACACTGTAATCCTGTCTTCCTGAGATTATTCCTAGGCCACAAGAGTTTTATATGTTCTTAAATTTTTTTTTTGTATTTTTATTTTTTTAAAAACAGTCTTGCTCCATCACTCAGGCTGGAGTGCAGTGGCGCGATGTCAGCTCACTGCAACCTCCGCCTCCTGGGTTCAAGCAATTGTCCTGCCTCAGCCTCGTGAGTAGCTGGGATTACAGTAGTACACCACCACACCCGGCGAATTTTTATATTTTTAGTAGTGACAGGGTTTCACCATATTGGCCTGGCTGGTCTTGAACTCCAGACCTCAGTTGATCTGCCTGCCTCGGCCTCCCAAAGTGCCTAGGCTGCAGTGCAGTGGCACGATCTTGGCTCACCGCAACCTCTGCCTCCCGGGTTCAAGCAATTCTCCTGCTTCAACCTCCCAAGTAGCTGGGATTACAGGTGCCCACCACCACACCCGGCTAATTTTTGTATTTTTAGTAGATACAGGGTTTCACCATGTTGGCCAGGCTGGTCTCGAACTCCTGACCTCATGATCCGCCTGCCTCGGCCTTCCAAAGTGCTGGGATTACAGGCGTGAGCTACCACACCTGGCCAGCCCTGTTCTTAAATTCTTTTTTTTTTTTTTTTTTTTTTGTCTCTGTTTTGAGACAGAGTGTCGTTCTGTCGCCAGGCTGGAGTGCAGTGGCGTGATCTCGGCTCGCTGCAACCTCTGCCTCCTGGGTTCAAGCAATTCTCCTGCCTCAGCCTCCTGAGTAGCTGGGATTACAGGCGCCCGCTACCACGCCCGGCTACTTTTTTTGTATTTTTAGTAGAGACAGGGTTTCACCATGTTGGTCAGGCTGGTGCTCAACCCCTGACCTTGTGCTCTGCCCGCCTCGGCCTCTCAAAGTGCTAGGATTACAGGCGTGAGCCACAGCACCTGGCCACCTGTTCTTAAATTTTTAAGTCACTTACTTGTAATGTTTTGATGTATTTGTTGATTCCTTCAGGTGGCTAATTCCATCCATTTGTATGGCTGTTACTAGTTTCATGTTATTTCCAGGTTGTTGGACAATACTTCACAGTAAGCCCCATATTGTACAGACTTTGAAACCAAATGATCTAGCTTTGAATCTGGCTCTGCTACTTACTAGTTCTGTGACCTTGGGCAAGTTACTTAGCCTCTCTGCCCTAGTTTTCTCATCTATAAAATTGGAGAAATTGGTATCTATGTTGTAGAGTTGTTATATGAGGACTAATAGTAAAGTCTTTGTACTTTTTTGAGCCTGTTTATTTTTTCTTTTTTGAGACAGGATCTCACTCTGTCGCCCAGGCTGGAATGCAATGGTGCAATCATGACTCAATGTAGCCTGGACCTCCCAAGCTCTAGTGATCCTCCCACCTCAACCTCCCGGGTAGCTTGGACTACAGATGCATGCCACCATGCCCAGCTAATTTTTGTAATTTTTGTAGACATGGGGTTTCACCATGTTGCCCAGGCTGGTCTCAAACTCCTGAGTTCAAACAATCTGCCCGCCTTGGCCTCCTAGGAGCTTCAGTTTTCTTATCTGTAAAAGGAACAACAGAGTATGTGGCATGTCCAACCATTTAGTAGTCAGAAGCTGTTATTATTCCCAGCATCATTCATTAAGAACCAGCACTGCACTACAAGGTAATGTAGTTCATATCATTAGCAATAGCTATCATATTCCTGGGATTTACAAAAACCAGGTGATTGTTTTTAGTTATAAAAGATTCTGTGGCTCATGCCTATAATCCCAGCACTTTGGGAGGCTGAGGCAGGCGGATCACCTGAGGTCGGGAGTTCGAGACCAGCCTGACCAACATGGAGAAATCCCGTCTCTACTAAAAAACAAAATTAGCCGGGCATGGTGGCGCATGCCTGTAATCCCAGCTACTCAGGAGGCTGAGGCAGGAGAATTGCTTGAATCCGGGAGGCGGAGGTTGCAGTGAGCCGAGATCATGCCATTGCACTCCAGCCTGGGCAACAAGAGCGAAACTCTGCCTCAAAAAGATAAAAGAAAGATTCTGTGGAATATTGCGCATAGATCTTCTGTGTTTTTTTTGCATTTGCCTGTTCAATTGTCAGCATTGGGCAGTGTTGCATGGCAGTTAAGAGAACAGACTTTAAAGGGGTAGAATCCTGGCCCTACGACTTTGTATCTGTGTCTGCTTGAGCAAGTTGCTTTAATATTTCTGAGCCTCACTTTCCTCATCAGCAAATGGGGCATGATCATATCTACCAGTTAGGATCCCCATAGTATTAGAAAAACATATTTTAAAGCTTTGTAAATAGTAGCAGTGTCAGCCAGGCGCGGTGGCTCACACCTATAATCCCAGCACTTTGGGAGGCTGAGGCGGGCAGATCACTTGAGCTCAGGAGTTCAAGACCAGTGTGGCCAACATGGTGAAACCCTGTCTCTACAAAAAATACAAAAATCAGCTGGATGTGGTGGTGCACGCCTGTAGTCCCAGCTAGTTATGGGGCTGAGGTGGGAAGATGGCTTGAGCCCAGGAGGTCATGGCTGCAGTGAGCCAGGATTGCAGCACTCCACTCCACCCTGGGTGACAGAGCAAGACCCTGTATAAAAAAAGAAAAAGTAGCTGTGTCATTATTGTGTTGTCATTGCCATTGGATTTCAGTTGGGTCTATATGTTTTCACCCTAACTTCTCAAGATAATACCAGAATGTACTAGGTATCCGGCTGGGCGTGGTGGCTCACACCTGTAATCCCAGCACTTTGGGAGGCTGAGGCGGGCAGATCAGTTGAGGCCAGGAGTTTGACACCAGGCTGGCCAACATGATGAAACCCCATCTCTACTAAAAATACAGAAATTAGCCAGCATGGTGGTGGGCGCCTGTAATCCCAGCTACTCTCAGGACGCTCAGGTGGGAGGATTGCTTGAACCTTGGAGACAGAGTTTACAGTGAGCCGAGATTGCAGACTACACCCCAGCCTGAGCGACAGAGCGAGACTCCGTCTCAGAAAAAAAAAAAAGATTGTACTAGTTATCAACCAACTTGAGGTCTTCTGGTGTTTTTGAAGAACTGAAGCCACTTCCTCAGGCTAGCTTATGAATATGCTTAGGAAGGGTCAGCCAGTCTGGGATTCCCATTTCCACTGAGTATCTCTGTTTTTAACAGGGCTCTTCAGATGGAGTTTCTAAATCCCTGGAGCTTCATCAAGGTCGGTCTCGCTCCCAGGTAAATGGAAACAGTGGCGCATTGATCAAGGAAGAGAAGAGTGATCACCGTCTTCCAGCTCCATCACAATGTGCCTTATCCAGAGACAGCAATGAGTGTAATAATGGTAACCGCTACCTCCCTATGAATAATAGGGAGAAGAACCACTTACAAGAGCAAAAGCTAGAAACTGTGGCACAACGGAAAGAGGACTGACAAGCTGAAGATGGCTTCACCAAACCAGGAAGAGGGAAAAACTTTTACTTTTCTGATTTTAGGCCCAAGCTAGAGGAGGATATAAATGCTTACCCTAGATTTCTCCAGAATTTTGGTGGGATGTCCTATTGTGTCCATCTTTTCCCCTTCCCTGCCTGTTTCTGGGACTTCAGATTCAGTGGTCTCTTTCTGGAGAAGTTCTGGTCAAAGATGAATGGCAGTAAGACTAGCTCCTAGTCTCAAATTGAATGTATAGCACCAATAGTTTATTTATCTCCTCTGGGAGCCTAGTAAGGCAGTAGCTGTCAGAAATTGGGTATCATCACATAAGGTCCTATAGAAAAGCTCTAGCTTTGGTTTTACTGAGCATTTATAATGATACTCATTATCATAGACTTATAAACCTATGAGGTTGTGGGGACAGCTGTGGCTTCCTGAGGTTTTTTTCTTTTTTTTTTTTCCCTCTATGAAGTGGTATCTACCTCTTCTTCACTCCTTCCAACTTACCTACCCCTGGATTTTGTACCACCACCTCTAGCTTTGGCCTGACAATCAGATAGGTAGATGTTTTCAGAAAAGTAAGGTAGTATTGGTTATTTTAATTTTTATTTTTTATTTTATACACTTCAAAAAAACTATCAATGGCCTTTGTACTGGGGGATTCAAGTGAATCAGAAAAGTACTGGGCAGATTTTTCCTGCCTCTCAACCAGTGCATTGTTTGTAAAATAGAAGATGTGGCACAGTTCATTCACTCCCTATTGCCCACACCATGAAAGGGTGGGGATCAGTGTAATGAACTTGAGTACGAAAGGGACTCAAAAGACTCTGTGTGTGTGTGTGTGTGTGTGTGTGTGTGTGTGTGAGTGTGCTTGTGTGTGTGTGTGGGTGGATGTTGTGTGGGTGGGTGTATATATGAATGTGTGTATATGCATACACATACCCTTTATATAAAGAGACAGATCTATTTATCTATACATATTTTATATATATGTAAGTGTGTGTGGATGTGTGTATATATGTGTGTGTATATATATATACACACATACATACATACATACATACATACATACATGGTGATGTCCCAGAGGATTTACTCAATTTCCCAGAAATGCTTCCACTGCTATGGAGTGGAAGGTTTCAAAAGACCACACTTTAAATCTGAAATTCTTATTAAGTCACAGCCCATCACAATTATGAGAAGTTGGATGGGCTTCTCTAAATCAGACAAAAAGTACTTTCCAGAAATTGCCTGTTCAGAACAATAAACTCTTGGGTTGTTACAAGCTTAATTTTGAACAGAGCCCTCACATCCCATATGGTGAAAACAGGAGGTTGGAATGGGATTGGGAAGAGTTGGGCATTTCCTTATGAAGGTTTGGAGAGAAAAGGAGGGGGATGGGAGGTGACTACCATTTGAAAGGGCTTTCAGCCAATTTGGAGGAAATCTCTTCTGGAACTCCAGGGTCAAATTGGTTTCAGGCTAGAATTGATTGACATGAATCCCTGAAGGAGAGAGGACTAGCTTTGGAAAGATAGGGTAGGGAAGTGTGAGGAAACTGACTATTTGATTTTACACGCCTAGATTGTTTCATTTGTTCATTGACATTCTGACTACTGGATCTTTTCATTTGCTTTGCAAGGAAGACCTTAGAGGACTCTGGCCTGGGCCTTGAGAAGAATTCTATTAAAAGATTCTCAGCCTCCTGTGTGGCCAGGATCTGCCCAGGATAAAGAGGCTATTCCTCCTTGCTGGAGATAATCTTGAGACAACCTTGCATTTCCAGTTTCCCTCCTTGGGCAGCCTAAGTATGAGGGTGGGAAACATGGCTTGCAATAAATTAGCATTGTGTCTTCATTCAGGAATTGAGGCTTCCAGCCTCATATACCTCCTTTTGGGCTTTGTGATATTCTTGCCCAAGAAGTACCATTTCTACAGAAATACAACTGACTAATCTTCTAGCAGGGTTCTTTTTGAAAAACCCCATGCACCTTAACCCACAGCAGGTCCTTGGTGATTTTTGCCCAACCAGAAGACTATTTGCTTACTGCCCACTTACAATGACCAGATCACAGGAAATTGAAAACAGTGTCAGACTATTTAGTCCTAATCTGTCCCAGATTAAGAGAATCCATGATTTTCATTGGGAGGGAGCCCTGGAATGCCTTGACCCCTGCCCAGATACTTCTTACATAAACCAAAGAAAGATGACAAGAGTGTACATCTAACCAGACAGAAGTAGAAACAAAGTATACAAAAACCTCCTCTTTGGAATCAGCTCCCCTAATGTGGTCCCCCTTCTCTTGGACCTGCCCAACCTGTCACAACATCTTGAAGGTAGGACTTCTATATCCAGCAAAGGAAGGGATAGTAGTAAATTTACATGGCTTGGAATTTTCTTTCTGGAGCCACAGAGGGATGAATCCTTTGGAGCTCTAAAAGCAGCCAGTATCACTGAGCTGTGAGATACCTATATCTCCATTTTCTAATAGGAAGCACTTGAACTTAAAATTGCTAAGATATTTTTTGCAGTTGCTATTTCTGTGCATCTTGAATCTATCTGACACAATCAAATGACAGTATTGTTAACTCTCACACCATTAAGAAAATTTCTTATTTTGTAGGCATTCACTGTGAGAGGTAAAATTGCTGCTTTGGCAGGGATGATTCCAGTTTGCCAAAAGGCTTTTCTTCCTTCCACAACCTCTTTTTCCCCCAGCCCAGGGTGAAACAAGTGGGTCATCTCCAACCTTGATTTTTATTTGGATTCAGCATTTTGGGTTTGGAAGGTTACAAGAAAGAACCATAAATGGCCATATTCCTAGATTTTTATTTATCTGACAAAATACACAACTTAAAAGCCAGGAAAACTAAGGTTCATTACTGGGAGATGAACTTTTTCTAATTGGAGGACAAATTGTGGAAGGTGGGGTCTGATTTTTGCTTCACCACTTGAAGAGACTGTCATCCTTCACCTGAGGTTCCATTTCTAGCTTTTATGTGACCTCTCTTGAACAAAGTCATTTGGGAACCCCCAGAAATGACCCCTTTACATTGTAGGACCATAAGCAAAACACTCTGGTTGTGTATAGTCACTGATCCGCAAGGACTTGCAGTTTTTTATTTCTGCTGGTGTGTCTTGGGATCAGCTTATAACTCCTACTCTTACTTAGTCAGTGACCAGTCCAGTCTGGTCTGGACCAGGCCTGACAAACTTCTGCTCACTTGCATCATTTTCATTCTGAGCCAGTAGGACTTTGGGTAGACTTTAAAGCCCAAGAATTGGTACTCGCTTTGGCTAGTGACATTTGATTTTTGTCTCCATCTTGATTTCTGACATCGTTGGCCAAGTCACATTAACTTTTTTTGATCACCGAGAAAAACCGTCGAACAAGGCATTATGGAGGGTGGTTAAGGTAGAGGGTGGGGGGCAGGAATGCTTATGTAGGGTAGGAAGAATGTGGGGGTAGCTGTTTGGTTATGGTGATCCAGTCCTTTGGAACCTTACAAGGCTCCTGTGGGCATGTCGATGTTACCATTACAGCCTCTACGACCCACCCACCTTTGAAAAGTCAGTACAAGTAGACCACAGTTGAAAGTAGTTAGTATAATTCTACTAAGGTTTAATCATTATACTTGTTCACTTCCTGGTGCATATTTCCTAAATATGCTTGGGGTTTGGGGTGGGGGGTTGAGTTTTCACTGTTCCATTGCGTGTCATCTTATATTTTTCTCCATCCTGTGACTTTGGCATCTTATTCGACTTTCTATTTTCTTTTCCCTTGGCTTATTGCAGTAGTCTGCTGGTGCAGGTAGAGAGCTCAGTGCACCTATTCCCCTGTTACTGCTAATTATCTTGAATATTGTCAGAGGTTATTTTGATGTTCTAAGAATATAAAGTCATTTTTTACAAAATCATCTTTTCCAGGTTAAAAGCAAAATAAAAAAATCCCCTGTGCTAGGGTGCCCATTTCAGCTTTTGACATTGCCCCTGTACTTTTATAGATGCTCTTTTTGTCCGTGTTGGTAGTAACTAATGACTAGTGAATTTTCATGTAAATGAAGCAAAATAAATATTTCAGATTTTATTAATCTCTCATAACCCAGCCAAATCTGATGACTTCATTTTAATTGCTTCCCAGAAGGCACTTCCCCTCCTACCTTCTATTCTATTCTATTCTATTCTATTCTATTCTATTCTATTCTATTCTATTCTATTCTATTCTAATCTGTTCTATTCTGTTTTTAGAATAACACACTAGGTAAAGAAACTTTAACTGCAAGGAGTCGGTGACTTTTAGTGCTCCCTGATAAATGATGTTATTGACAAAAGTAAAAAATTATTTCATTTTTTTTCCTGTATTACTATCTCCTCTCCTGTGCTTTTGACAGTGTGTTTAGTGGATGGATAATATGTATTTCTCTTTCCCACTCCCAGATTCCAAATTCCCTGCCTTTTTGGCCCACCTCACCACAAAAGCTCCATAGTTTATTAATGTAAGTTTGAATGGATGTTTCTTTGGGGAAACTTCAGGAGTTAATGGAAGAGTTTCAGAAAGGAATGAGAATGCCGCAGGAGTTGTTCTGTGATGGAAATTGGTCTGTTGTTCTGTTAATGCTGATGGAAAGAAACTTACAACGCTTAATAAAAATCTATTCTTTTAGTAAAAAAAATTGTGAAATAATTTTGGGTGTGTGAAGTTTGATTTCTTTTCCCATCTCTGGATCCCTTTCTGCAAATGGGGGATATACTTGTCTCAATTCAGAAGTGTTGTACAGAGATTTAGGAGTCTATTTGTATAATATCAGGTCAAGAGACCAAGTACAAGAATCATCAAAAGGTAGAGCATATTTAGCCTCCTGGTTAACTTCTTTATTTGAATGTCCTAAAGGCACCTTTGTCTTGACATTTCCCAAACTGAACCCATCCTTTCTGTGCAAGCCTGTGCCTCTCCATCAGTGACACTACTTTCTACTCAACTGCCTAAACCACAAATTGACCTGGGAGTGAACTGTCTTAGACTTGTCCCTCACTTCTCAAATCCAATTGATGAAAACACCTGTTGATAACACCCAACCATTTTTCTATTTCTCACATCTGTTTCCTCTTTTCTGTCCTGGCTCCTGTGGCTTAGTGGAGGCCTCATCATGTCTTATGTGGACTGTTGCAGTTACTCCCCGTCTTACTCCTTAACTGGGCAATTTTAAGCAACATTTTATGTCTAAGTGTATGTACCTTTTTCCAGTGAAAGGGCCCATACCTTTTTTCAGGTTCTTAAAGGAATCTGTGACACAAAAGGATGTTAAGAACCATTGCTTTAATCCACCATGCTTAGTAGCTTCTAGAATAAAGTGTCCCTCTAACATGCTGCTCTCTCGACTCCACGGTCCCTTCATGATCTGGCACCTGACCACATCTCAGCTCATTTACTACCTCTGTACTCCAGCCATAATAAAATGCATCCCATACACATTAAGCTGTCAATATCCATTTCTTCTCACTTGCTTGTACCATTGCTAAAATTCCTTCCTCCCTTTGTTTCTGGTGCAGACTTAACTTATTCCCTCAAGATTCAGCTCATGTCTTTATGATTCTTTTTCTGATCCCCAATTCGGTGATGAGTATAGACTCATCACAGCCAGCCCCTCTAGTGCCTTGCTGCATCTTTGCCCCTAGATTACACTTGTGAGCAGTGATTGTGCTTAACCATCTCTGTGTTCTTGGCACCTACTGCACAGCACACACTTAGTAAATGTTTGATAAATAAGTGAAGGACAGCTAAAACACTTTTTAATAAGTCCTTTGGTACAAAGCAGATTTCAGACTTTGAAGGCAGAGGATATGGTGGCAAAAACTCAGGAAGATGGAGTATGAGGTTTCAGCCCTGGATGGTATTCACTTAAATATGTTTTAAAATTGAGCTCTGAGTCACCTTTGAGCAATAGAGGGATGCTTTGAGCAGAGTCTGAAGCCAGGACTCTAGGGCATTCTTTACTGCTTCTGCTGAGTGACTCTAGCTGGGCTTGGCCTCTCTAACCACTTTGTGCCTTGTGTGTACAGATTCTAAAAGGAAACAGCTGAGCCTCAAGGTGAGCACTAGAGGCCTGCCGAAGCTTGTAAACACTTTATCCTTAAATGAAAAATTATTTATAACATCTTTTGTCTTATAACTTGTGTTATAACTTATAACATCTTTTGTTCATTATAGCTACAGATGTCTTTTCCTGGCCTTTGATCTTTGAGTGTTGGGACTGTGAAAACTTAATAGAAGGAAATCTTTAGCATTTGGCTTTTTAAAATGACCATTTATTGCAGACCTATTAGGTACCAGGCATAGTACTAAACTCTCATACATTATTTCTTATCCTTAAACAACTCTCCAAAGTACGATCCCTACTTTACATATGAGCAAACTGATTGAGTGGTGCCCAAGTTCACACACAGCTAATAAGTAATAAACTCCGGGTTCTAAATCTAAGCCTGTTTTGACTTCGATAACTCATTTCTGCCTCCCCAGCATTCCTTCCTTATTCTGGCAATTAAGCCCAGTTTTCTCCTTCGGGGGAAGTGGCCATCTATCTTGGGGTAGAGTTGGGTTGACCATCAGTCATATGGCTTCATCTCCCCCAGCACGGGGATGGAGGGGTAGGTGACCTAAGCAGGGCCAATTGTAGTGCTTTTTCATGGAGTTGAGGGAGAAAGTTACAAAGAATGAAAATATCTCTTTTAAGATTACAAGAATTAGGAATAATGTGAGCCTGGAACACTGCCTTCTGTTTACATCTTCCACAACTAGCCTTTATTGCATGTGAAAAATATGAAAATTCCGTAATAATTTAATAGCAGATACACAAAGGCATCTATTGAGGGCCTACAATGTGCACGGGAGAGAGTTCTAGACACTTTATGTACATTTTCATTATTCAGTCCTTATACATGTATAATTTCTAACTTGAGAAAAGGAGAATGTATCAGTCAGGATAGGCTAGGTTTTGCTGCAATTATAACCCCCAAATCTCAGTACTTTAACAAAAGTATACTTATTGCTCGTATGTCCAACAGGGATTGACAGCAGAACTCTGTTCATGCATGGTGACTGGTGAACACTAATAGACTAATAGAAATTCCATCACCGCCAGGCACGGTGGCTCACACCTGTAATCCCAGCACTTTGGGAGGCAGAGGCAGGCAGATCACCTGAGGTCGGGAGTTCGAGACTAGCCCGACCAACATGGAGAAACCCTGTCTCTACTAAAAATACAAAATTAGCCCGGCGTGGTGGCACATGCCTGTAATCCCAGCTACTAGGGAGGGTGAGACAGGAGAATCACTTGAACCTGGGAGGCAGAGGTTGCAGTGAGCCGAGATCACGCCATTGCACTACAGCCTGGGCAACAAGAGCGAAACTCTGTCTCAAAAAAAAGAAAAAAAAATTTCATCACCAAGACTCCACTTTTTTTTTTTTTTTTTTTTTTGAGTTGGAGTTTCGCTCTTTTTTTGCCCAGGCTGGAGTGCAGTGCAATGGCATGATCTCGGCTCACTGCAACCTCTGCCCCCCAGGTTCAAGTGATTCTCCTGCCTTAGCCTCCTGAGTTAGCTGGGATTACAGGCGTGCGCCACCACACCCAGCTAATTTTGTATTTTTTAGCAGAGACGGGGTTTCACCATGTTGACCAGGCTGGTCTTGAACTCCTGAACTCAGGTAATCCGCCGACCTCAGCCTCCCAAAGTACTAGGATTACAGGCGTGAGCCACTGCGCCTGGCCACCAAGAGTCTACTTTCAAGGATCATTTCCATAGTTCGTTACTAGAGAAGTTTCTCTGAATGTGTAGAGCATCAATATGTTAAGTAAAAAAAGTTCCATCACTGAGTCAGGGGAAGGCATATGACCAAAATATACCTTGGCTCTTAAAGCTTAGAGTGTCACAGATCACTTCTCTCTTTTCATTGCCCAAAGCAAGCCACGTGGTTGCAGCTAATTTTATAGAGGTGGAAAAGAACAATTGTACTATGTGCCTGAATGGCGATAAAACTGGTTAAGTTTGGTGAGTCACAATGACAGCGTCACAGGAAGAAATGGTCCATTTCTGATTGACTTAATTCACTTTTGGTTGGTACCCATTACTTAAACCATTTGAGACCTTCAGTCTAAAATTTGGAATGTAATAGCTAAACATTCATTCCCGTTTCAGTGTTTCAGTAGGGGTTCTCTGCATGTGGTCAGAGGTGAACATAATCTGGTGGTAATACAAGCACTGAGCTTTTAGTCCC
Source organism: Pongo pygmaeus (assembly GCF_028885625.2). Taxonomy (NCBI): domain Eukaryota; kingdom Metazoa; phylum Chordata; class Mammalia; order Primates; family Hominidae; genus Pongo; species Pongo pygmaeus. The sequence goes on along the minus strand of NC_072396.2, from coordinate 54,630,487 downwards.
TGTAGCCCACCCTGTGGGGTGGTTGTGAGGATTAAATGTGTACGCAAAGGGCCTGGCATATACTACAGCCTAGATAAATGTTAGCTGTTGTGGGTTAGGGAAGAAATGGTAGTAGATGAGAGACTTATGTACACTCCCAGTCCTGACTTCCCACATTCCTTCCCATTCTATAATCTGACATCAGCCCTCCCCATCTGAATGTGGCTGCTTCCAAAGGTGACCTGTGTGCTCTCAGTCATGAAGTTCAGGGTTTCCCTACAGGCCTTATCTTGCTGAGGTCTTCCATACCAATATGATGCTGCAAAACAACCCATTTACTGAAACTCTGACTTCCCTGACACTTCTCTCTTGTTTCTCTTAACTTTTGGACTACCTAAAAATATATGTAATATTTGATAAATACAAAAGGATGTATGTAACATACATTATGAAATTCAATAATAAAATGAACACTCAAACCCACCGCCTAACCTAATAATGATCCCATCTCTCTACCTTCCCCAGAGGTAATCAGTATCTTGATTTCATTTTATTTTTATTCTGAGACACAGTCTTGCTCTGTTGCCCAGGCTGGAGGGCGGTGGCGTGATCTCAGCTCATTGCAACCTCCACCTCCTGGGTTCAAGCGATTCTCGTGCCTCAGCCTCTTGAGTACGTGGGACTACAGGCGCCCACCACCACGCCTGGCTAATTTTGTATTTTTAGTAGGGACGGGGTTTCACCATGTTGGCCAGGCTGGGTCTTGAACTAATGATCTCAAGTGATCCGCCTGCCTCAGCCTCATAAAATGCTGGGATTACAGGCGTGAGCCACTGCGCCTGGATTTAAATGTGATGTCTCATTCCTACCTCTCCATTGTTTCCTATACGCCATCCTCCTCAAGCTTGATTCCCTTATCTCTGATTAATGTCACCATTATCCTCATAGTCACCCAAGCCACAAACCTCAGTCACCCCAGATTCTTTCCTCATCCACAAGCTCAAACATTCTGCTTCTGCAGTGTCTCATATCTGCCCCTCTTCATTTTCATGGCTCCTCCCCATCTTACTTCTTCCTCTTCTCCTTCTTCTTTTTTCCTGCCATTCAAAATGTGACAAGTGGTTCAGCAACATTAGCATCACCTGGAAACCTAACAGAAATGCAGACTATTGGCCGGGCATGGTGGTTCACGCCCATAATCCCAACACTTTGGGAGGCCGAGGAGGGCGGATCACTTGAGGTCAGGAGTTCAAGACCACCCTGGCCAACATAGTGAAACCCTGTCTCTACTAAAACTACAAAAAAATTAGTCAGGCATGGTGGCAGGAGCCTGTAATCTCAGCTACTCAGGAGGCTGAAGCACGAGAATCGCTTGAACCCGGGAGGCAGAGGTTGCAGTGAGCCAAGATCGCGCCACTGCACTCCAGCCTGGGTGACACAGTGAGACTCTGTCTCAAAAAAAAAAAAAAAAAAATGCAGACTATTGGGCCCTACCTGAGATCTACTCAGTCAGAATCTGCATTTTGTTTTTTTTTTTTGAGACAGAGTCTCGCTCTGTCACCCAGGCTGGAGTGCAGTGGCACGATCTCTGCTCACTGCAAGCTCCGCCTCCCAGGTTCACGCCACTCTCCTGCCTCAGCCTCCCAAGTAGCTGGGACTACAGGTGCCCACCACCACGCCCAGCTAATTTTTTGTATTTTTAGTAGAGACGGGGTTTCACCGTGTTAGCCAGGATGGTCTCGATCTCCTGACCTTGTGATCTGCCCACCTCAGACTCCCAAAGTGTTGGGATTACAGGCGTGAGCTACCACGCCCGGCCAGAATCTGCATTTTAACAAGATTCCTGTATAATTCATATGCACATTAAAGTATAACAGGCTGTCATGGTTGCTCATGCGTGTAATCCCAGCACTTTGGGAGGCTGAGGCAGGAGGCTTGCTCGAGGCCAGGAGTTCAAGACTAGCCTGGGCAACATAGTGAGACCTCATCCTCTACAAAAAAAAAAAAAAAAAAAAAAAGAAGCTGGGTGTGGTGGTGCACACCTGTAGTTCTACTCGGGAGGCTGAGGTGGGAGGATCGCTTGAGCCCAGGAGGTCGAGGTCGTAGTGAGCCATGATAGCTCCATTGCACTCCAGCCTGGGTGACAGAGCAAGACCGTGTCTCTGAAATAAACAAATACAGTAAAATACAGCAGTACCCTAGTTGAGTCTCAATCTTGATAGCTGTAAGTCTTCACCAGTTTATAACCTATGCCCCGTGTCAGTGCCACTCAAGCCTGGCTGCATATCAGAATACCTCAGAAATCTTTAATTTTTCATTTATCTTTTCATGATTTATAACATCCACTAGTTGTTTTTCAATATAGAAATACAAAGAAGAGGCCAGACGTGGTGGTTCATGACTGTAATCCCAGCACTTTGGGAGTCCAAGGCAGGTGGATTGCCTGAGGTCAAGAGTTCAAGACCAGCCTGGTCCACATAGTGAAACCCCATCTCTACTAAAAATACAAAAAGTAGCCAAGCGTGGTGGTGCCTGCCTGTAATCCCAGTTACTTGGGATGCTGAGGCAGGTCAATCACTTAAACCCAGGAGGCGGAGGTTGCAGTGAGCTGAGATGGCGCGACTGCACTCCAGCCTGGGTGACAGAGCCAGACTCCATCTCAAAAAAAAAGAACAGCCGGGCACGGTGGCTCACGCCTGTAATCCCAGCACTTTGGGAGGCTGAGGCGGGCGGATCATGAGGTCAGGAGATCGAGACCATCCTGGCTAACACGGTGAAACCCGATCTCTACTAAAAATAGAAAAAATTAGCCAGGCGTGGTGGCGGGCACCTGTAGTCCCAGCTACTTGGGAGGCTGAGGCAGGAGAATGGCGTGAACCTGGGAGGCGGAGCTTGCAGTGAGCAGAGATCGTGCCACTGTACTCCATCCTGGGCGACAGAGCGAGACTCTGTCTCAAAAAAACAAAAACAAAAACAAAAAAGAAATACAAAGAAGGAACTTTAAATTGGCCCATGCCTTACCCAGGTAGATCCAAATGATAGTCTTTTTAAAAAAAAAAAATTATTTGTTTGTTGATTTTGTAGAGACAGGGTCTCTGTATGTTGCCCAGACTGGTATCAAACTCCTGGCCTCAAGTGATCCTCCTACCTTGGCCTCCCAAAGTGGTGAGATTATAGGAGTGAGACATTATTATTTTTTTTTTTTTGAGGTAGGGTCTCACTCTGTCACCCAGACTGGAGTGCAGAGGCACGATCATGGCTCACTGCAGCCTCAACCTCCCTGCACTCAGGTGATCCTCCCACCTCAGCCTCCCAAATAGCTAGGAATACAGAAACCAGCCACCATGGCTGGCTAATTTTTTTATTTTCTGTAAAGACAGGGTCTCACCATGTTGCCCAGACTGGTCTCAAACTCCTGGGCTCAAGTGATCCTCCCACCTCAGCACCCCAAAGTTCTGAAATTACAGGCATGAGCCACGACACCCCACCTGTATTTAATAATTTTTTTTTCTCAAAACCATTCTTTTTTTTTTTTTAATTTTTTTAAAATTTTTTTATTTCTGTAGGTTATTGGGGAACAGGTAGTGTTCGGTTACATAAGTTCTTTAGTGGTGATTTGTGAGATTTTGGTGCACCCATCACCCGAGCAGTATATATTTAATTTTTTTTTTTTTTTTTTTGAGACGGTTCCCTCTTGTTGCCCAGGCTGGAGTGCAGTGGCGCGATCTTGGCTCACTGCAACCTCCGGCTCCTGAGTTCAAGTGATTCTCCTGTCTCAGCCTCCTGAGTAGCTGGGATTACAGGCGCCCGCTACCACGCCCAGCTAATTTTTGTATTTCTTTTTTTTTTTTTTTTTTTTGAGATGGAGTCTTGCTCTGTCGCCAGGCTGGAGGGCGGTGGCACGATCTTGGCTCACAACCTCCACCTCTCGGGTTCAAGCCATTCTCCTGCCTCAGCCTCCTGAGTAGCTGGGACTACAGGTGCCCGCCACCACACCTAGCTAATTTTTGTATTTTTAGTAGAGACAGGGTTTCACCATGTTGACCAGGCTGGTCTTGAACTCCTGACCTCAGTTGATCCACCCGCCTCGGCCTCCCAAAGTGGTGGGATTACAGGCGTGAGCCACCACGCCTGGCCTAATTTTTTATTTCTAATAGAGATAGAGTTTCATCATATTGGTCAGGCTGGTCTCGATCTCCTGACCTCAGGTGATCTGCCCACCTCAGCCTCCCAAAGTGCTGGGATTACAGGCGTGAGCCACCGCGCCCGGCCTATATTTAATAATTTTTAACACTACATACTATTCCATTAGATGAATTAATTCCCTATTCATAAGTGCTTTGTTTTCAGTTTTAGCTATTACAAACAATGCTGCAGTGATGATCCCTGTACACATATCTTGGTGAACTTCTGCAAGGATATCCATAGGATAAATTTGTAATGGCAAGATTGCTGGGTGTATCAGTTAGGATGCTTTTGGTTGCGAGTAACAAAATACACTTCCAGCCAGCAGTAGGGTGAGCTAGAGCTACCCAGTTTCTTTCAGTCTTTCCACTTTGCAGTCCATACTTTTTCCAGGTAGTTTTCTATGTGTAGACCCATCACTCTGCCTTGATCCCTGGACCAGCAGCATCATTATCATCTGGGAACTTCTTAGAAATGCAAATTATCAAGCGGGTGCGGTGGTTCCTCCTGTAATCCCAGCACTTTGGGAGGCTAAAGCAGGTGGATCACCTGAAGTCAGGAGTTCGAGACCAGCCTGGCCAACATGGTGAAACCCTGTCTCTACTAAAAATACAAAAATTAGCTGGGCGTGGTGGCACACGCCTGTAATCCCAGCTATTGGGGAGGCTGAGGCAGGAAAATCGTTTGAACCTGGGAGGCAGAAGTTGCAGTGTGTCAAGACAGCACCACTGCACTCCAGCCTGGACAACAGAATAATGAGATTCCATCTTTAAAAAAAAAAAAAAAACTAAAAAAATGCAAATTATCAGTCCCTACCTCAAACCTACAGAATCTGAAACTTGCAGGGGCTAGGGGTAGCGACCAGCAATTTGTGTTTTAACAAACTAAGTGATTCTGATGCATGCTTAAGATAGAAAACCATTGCTTTGGCCAAGATGACCCTAAGATGACTGTCAGTGGCAATGGAGGCTGTGAGTCTCTTCCTTTAAGTCTAGCAGGAAAGAGAAAACATCTGACCCAGCATTCCAAGCAGGATTCCCAAGACTTGCCCTAATTGGCTTGTTTAGGTCATAAGTCTTCCCCTGAACTAATAATGTCTGCGACCAGAAGAAGTGGGAGTAGGATCAATTTACTCCAAAATACATGGGCTACAAGTAGAAGGAATGGATACACAATAAAAATTTAGGAATTGTTAGGAAGGAAAAAGTGGGGAACGATTGCTGAGAAGGTACTAGCAAAGCCTACAACATTTAGTTAAGGGGTATGCGTATGATATATATAGATATAGATATAGATATAGATATAGATATAGATATAGATAGATAGATAGATATCCAAACTGTACCCTCAAAAGATTGCACTTGCTTACAGTCCCACTAGCAGCATATGACAGTATGTTTCTTCATACCCTCACTAGCCCTGTATGTAATCAGACTTTAAAAACTGTCCCAATCTAATAAGAAAAGATGGTATCTTACTGTTTTGATTTCTATTTCTTTAATCATGGATGAGGATGAATATCTTTTCAAATCACTGTTGATGTGTGTAGGTCTTTCTCTGTAACTACTTGCTTATTTCTTAGCTCATTTATTATTGGGTTCTGCCTTTTTTTTTTCCTTTATTATTATTATTATTATTATACTTTAGGTTTTATGGTACATGTGTGCAATGTGCAGTAAGTTACATATGTATACATGTGCCATGCTGGTGCGCTGCACCCACTAACTCGTCATCTAGCATTAGGTATATCTCCCAATGCTATCCCTCCCCCCTCCCCCCACCCCACAACAGTCCCCGAAGTGTGATGTTCCCCTTCCTGTGTCCATGTGTTCTCATTGTTCAATTCCCACCTATGAGTGAGAATATGCGGTGTTTGGTTTTTTGTTCTTGCGATAGTTTACTGAGAATGATGATTTCCAATTTCATCCATGTCCCTACAAAGGACATGAACTCATCATTTTTTATGGCTGCATAGTATTCCATGGTGTATATGTGCCACATTTTCTTAATCCAGTCTATCATTGTTGGACATTTGGGTTGGTTCCAAGTCTTTGCTATTGTGAATAATGCCGCAATAAACATACGTGTGCATGTGTCTTTATAGCAGCATGATTTATAGTCCTTTGGGTATATACCCAGTAATAGGATGGCTGGGTCAAATGGAATTTCTAGTTCTAGATCCCTGAGGAATCGCCACACTGACTTCCACAAGGGTTGAACTAGTTTACAGTCCCACCAACAGTGTAAAAGTGTTCCTATTTCTCCACATCCTCTCCAGCACCTGTTGTTTCCTGACTTTTTAATGATTGCCATTCTAACTGGTGTGAGATGGTATCTCATTGTGGTTTTGATTTGCATTTCTCTGATGGCCAGTGATGGTGAGCATTTTTTCATGTGTTTTTTGGCTGCATAAATGTCTTCTTTTGAGAAGTGTCTGTTCATGTCCTTCGCCCACTTTTTGATGGGGTTGTTTGTTTTTTTCTTGTAAATTTGTTGGAGTTCATTGTAGATTCTGGATATTAGCCCTTTGTCAGGTGAGTAGGTTGCGAAAATTTTCTCCCATTTTGTAGGTTGCCTGTTCACTCTGATGGTAGTTTCCTTTGCTGTGCAGAAGCTCTTTAGTTTAATTAGATCCCATTTGTCAATTTTGGCTTTTGTTGCCATTGCTTTTGGTGTTTTAGACATGAAGTCCTTGCCCATGCCTATGTCCTGAATGGTAATGCCTAGGTTTTCTTCTAGGGTTTTTATGGTTTTAGGTCTAACATTTAAGTCTTTAATCCATCTTGAATTGATTTTTGTATAAGGTGTAAGGAAGGGATCCAGTTTCAGCTTTCTACATATGGCTAGCCAGTTTTCCCAGCACCATTTATTAAATAGGGAATCCTTTCCCCATTTCTTGTTTTTGTCAGGTTTGTCAAAGATCAGATAGTTGTAGATATGTGGCATTATTTCTGACGGCTCTGTTCTGTTCCATTGATCTATATCTCTGTTTTGGTACCAGTACCATGCTGTTTTGGTTACTGTAGCCTTGTAGTATAGTTTGAAGTCAGGTAGTGTGATGCCTCCAGCTTTGTTCTTTTGACTTAGGATTGACTTGGCGATGCGGGCTCTTTTTTGGTTCCATATGAACTTTAAAGTAGATTTTTCCAATTCTGTGAAGAAAGTCATTGGTAATTTGATTGGGATGGCATTGAATCTGTAAATTACCTTGGGCAGTATGGCCATTTTCATGATATTGATTCTTCCTACCCATGAGCATGGAATGTTCTTCCATTTGTTTGTATCCTCTTTTATTTCCTTGAGCAGTGGTTTGTAGTTCTCCTTGAAGAGGTCCTTCACATCCCTTGTAAGTTGGATTCCTAGGTATTTTATTCTCTTTGAAGCAATTGTGAATGGGAGTTCACTCATGATTTGGCTCTCTGTTTGTCTGTTATTGATGTATAAGAATGCTTGTGATTTTTGTACATTGATTTTGTATCCTGAGACTTTGCTGAAGTTGCTTATCAGCTTAAGGAGATTTTGGGCTGAGACAATGGGGTTTTCTAGGTATACTATCATGTCATCTGCAAACAGGGACAATTTGACTTCCTCTTTTCCTAATTGAATACACTTGATTTCCTTCTCCTGCCTAATTGCCCTGGCCAGAACTTCCAACACTATGTTGAATAGAAGTGGTGAGAGAGGGCATCCCTGTCTTGTGCCAGTTTTCAAAGGGAATGCTTCCAGTTTTTGCCCATTCAGTATGATATTGGCTGTGGGTTTGTCATAAATAGCTCTTATTATTTTGAGATACGTCCCATCAATACCTAATTTATTGAGAGTTTTTAGGATGAAGGGTTGTTGAATTTTGTCAAAGGCCTTTTCTGCGTCTACTGAGATAATCATGTGGTTTTTGTCTTTGGTTCTGTTTATATGCTAGATTACATTTATTGATTTGCGTATATTGAACCAGCCTTGCATCCCAGGGATGAAGCCCACTTGATCATGGTGGATAAGCTTTTTGATGTGCTGCTGGATTCTGTTTGCCAGTATTTTATTGAGGATTTTTGCATCAATGTTCATCAAGGATATTGGTCTAAAATTCTCTTTTTTTGTTGTGTCTCTGCCAGGCTTTGGTATCAGGATGATGCTGGCCTCATAAAATGAGTTAGGGAGGATTCCCTCTTTTTCTATTGATTGGAATAGTTTCAGAAGGAATGGTACCAGCTCCTCCTTGTACCTCTGGTAGAATTCGGCTGTGAACCCATCTGGTCCTGGACTTTTTTTGGTTGGTAAGCTATTGATTATTGCCACAATTTCAGCTCCTGTTATTGGTCTATTCAGAGATTCAACTTCTTCCTGGTTTAGTCTTGGGAGGGTGTATGTGTTGAGGAATTTATCCATTTCTTCTAGATTTTCTGGTTTATTTGCGTAGAGGTGTTTGTAATATTCTCTGATGGTAGTTTGTATTTCTGTGGGATCGGTGGTGATATCCCCTTTATCGTTTTTTATTGCATCTATTTGATTCTTCTCTCTTTTTTTCTTTATTAATCTTGCTAGCGGTCTATCAATTTTGTTGATCCTTTCAAAAAACCAGCTCCTGGATTCATTTATTTTTTGAAGGGTTTTTTGTGTCTCTATTTCCTTCAGTTCTGCTCTGATTTTAGTTATTTCTTGCCTTCTGCTAGATTTTGAATGTGTTTGCTCTTGCTTTTCTAGTTCTTTTAATTTTGATGTTAGGGTGTCAATTTTGGATCTTTCCTGCTTTCTCTTGTGGGCATTTAGTGCTATAAATTTCCCTCTACACACTGCTTTGAATGCATCCCAGAGGTCTGGTATGTTGTGTCTTGGTTCTCATTGGTTTCAAAGAACATCTTTATTTCTGCCTTCATTTCGTTATGTACCCAGTAGTCATTCAGGAGCAGTTTGTTCAGTTTCCATGTAGTTGAGCAGTTTTGAGTGAGATTCTTAATCCTGAGTTCTAGCTTGATTGCACTGTGATCTGAGAGATAGTTTGTTATAATTTCTGTTCTTTTACATTTATTGAGGAGAGCTTTACTTCCAAGTATATGGTCAATTTTGGAATAGGTGTGGTGTGGTGCTGAAAAAAAATGTATATTCTGTTGATTTGGGGTGGAGAGTTCTGTAGATGTCTATTAGGTCCACTTGGTGCAGAGCTGAGTTCAATTCCTGGGTATCCTTGTTGACTTTCTGTCTCGTTGATCTGTCTAATGTTGACAGTGGGGTGTTAAAGTCTCCCATTATTAATGTGTGGGAGTCTAAGTCTCTTTGTAGGTCACTCAGGACTTGCTTTATGAATCTGGGTGCTCTTGTATTGGGTGCATATATATTTAGGATAGTTAGCTCTTCTTGTTGAATTGATCCCTTTACCATTATGTAATGGCCTTCTTTGTCTCTTTTGATCTTTGTTGGTTTAAAGTCTGTTTTATCAGAGACTAGGATTGTAACCCCTGCCTTGTTTTGTTTTCCATTTGCTTGGTAGATCTTCCTCCATCCTTTTATTTTGAGCCTATGTGTGTCTCTGCACGTGAGATGGGTTTCCTGAATACAGCACACTGATGGGTCTTGAGTCTTTATCCAATTTGCCAGTCTGTGTCTTTTAATTGGAGCATTTAGTCCATTTACATTTAAAGTTAATATTGTTATGTGTGAATTTGATCCTGTCATTATGATGTTAGCTGGTTATTTTGCTCGTTAGTTGATGCAGTCTCTTCCTAGTCTCGATGGTCTTTACATTTCGGTATGATTTTGCAGTGGCTGGTACCGGTTGTGCCTTTCCATGTTTAGCGCTTCCTTCAGGAGCTCTTTTAGGGCAGGCCTGGTGGTGACAAAATCTCTCAGCATTTGCTTGTCTGTAAAGTATTTTATTTCTCCTTCACTTATGAAGCTTAGTTTGGCAGGATATGAAATTCTGGGTTGAAAATTCTTTTCTTTAAGAATGTTGAATATTGGCCCCCACTCTCTTCTGGTTTGTAGGGTTTCTGCCGAGAGATCCGCTGTTAGTCTGATGGGCTTCCCTTTGATGGTAACCCGACCTTTCTCTCTGGCTGCCCTTAACATTTTTTCCTTCATTTCAACTTTGGTGAATCTGACAATTATGTGTCTTGGAGTTGCTCTTCTGGAGGAGTATCTCTGTGGCGTTATCTGTATTTCCTGAATCTGAATGTTGGCCTGCCTTGCTAGATTGGGGAAGTTCTCCTGGATAATATCCTGCAGAGTGTTTTCCAACTTGTTTCCATTCTCCCCGTCACTTTCAGGTACACCAATCAGACGTAGATTTGGTCTTTTCACATAGTCCCACATTTCTTGGAGGCTTTGCTCGTTTCTTTTTATTCTTTTTTCTCTAAACTTCCCTTCTTGCTTCATTTCATTCATTTCATCTTCCAGGGCTGATACCCTTTCTTCCATTTGATCACATCAGCTCCTGAGGCTTCTGCATTCTTCACGTAGTTCTCGAGCCTTGGTTTTCAGCTCCATCAGCTCCTTTAAGCACTTCTCTGTATTGGTTATTCTAGTTATACATTCTTCTAAATTTTTTTCAAAGTTTTCAACTTCTTTGCCTTTGGTTTGAATATCCTCCCATAGCTTGGAGTAATTTGATCGTCTGAAGCCTTCTTCTCTCAGCTCGTCAAAGTCATTCTCCGTCCAGCTTTGTTCCGTTGCTGGTGAGGAACTGCGTTCCTTTGGAGGAGGAGAGGTACTCTGCTTTTTAGAGTTTCCAGTTTTTCTGCTCTGTTTTTTCCCCATCTTTGTGGTTTTATCTACTTTCGGTCTTTGATGATGGTGATGTATAGATGGGTTTTTGGTGTGGATGTCCTTTCTGTTTGTTAGTTTTCCTTCTAACAGACAGGACCCTCAGCTGCAGGTCTGTTGGAGTACCTGGCCGGCCGTGTGAGGTGTCAGTCTGCCCCTGCTGGGGGGTGCCTCCCAGTTAGGCTGCTGGGTCAGGGGTCAGGGACCCACTTGAGGAGGCAGTCTGCCCGTTCTCAGATCCCCAGCTGCGTGCTGGGAGAACCACTGCTCTCCTCAAAGCTGTCAGACAGGGACATTTAAGTCTGCAGAGGTTACTGCTGTGTTTTTGTCTGTGCCCTGCCCCCAGAGGTGGAGCCTACAGAGGCAGGCAGGCCTCCTTGAGCTGTGGTGGGCTCCACCCAGTTCAAGCTTCCCAGCTGCTTTGTTTACCTAAGCGAGCCTGGGCAATGGCGGGCGCCCCTCCCCCAGCCTCGCTGCCGACTTGCTGTTTGATCTCAGACTGCTGTGCTAGCAATCAGCGAGACTCCGTGGGCGTAGGACCCTCTGAGCCAGGTGCGGGCTATACTCTCCTGGGGCACCGTTTCCTAAGCCCGTCGGAAAAGCACAGTATTCGGGTGGGAGTGGCCCGATTTTCCAGGTGCCCTCTGTCACCCCTGGAAAGGGAACTCCCTGACCCCTTGCGCTTCCCGAGTGAGGCAATGCCTCGCCCCTGCTTCGGCTGGCGCATGGTGCACTCACCCACTGACCTGCGCCCACTGTCTGGCACTCCCTAGTGAGATGAACATGGTACCTCAGATGGAAATGCAGAAATCACCCGTCTTCTGCGTCGCTCGCGCTGGGAGCTGTAGACCGGAGCTGTTCCTATTCGGCCATCTTGGCTCCTCTCCCTCGCCTTTTTCTTAACAGATTTTTATTTTCTTTCTTTCCTTCTTTCTTTCTTTTCTTTCTTTTTTTTTTTTTGATACAGAGTTTCACTCTGTTGCCAAGGCTGGAGTGCAGTGGTACGATCTCAGCTCACAGCAACCTGTGCTTCCTGGGCTCAAGTGATTCTCCTGCCTCAGCCTCCCAAGTAGCTGAGATTACAGGCGTGAGCCACCATGCCCAGCTAATTTTTGTATTTTCAGTAGAGATGGGGTTTCACCATGTTGACCACGCTGCTCTCGAACTCCTGACCTCAAGTGATCCGCCCACCTCAGCCTCCCAAAGTGCTGGGATTACAGGTGTTAACCACCATGCCCAGCCTTAACAGATTTTTCTGAACTCCTCATAAATAAACTAGCCCTTTGTCATGTATGTTGTAAATATGTTTTCCCAGTTTTGCTGATCTTTTGAATTTCTTCATGGTATTTTTTACCTCCCAAAGCTTTGAACTTCCATACAAATCTATCAATCTTTTTCTTTATGGCATCTGAGTTTGAGATTCTGCTTTAAAAAGGCCTTCCTGGGCTGGGCGCAGTGGCTCATGCCTGTAATCCTAGCACTTTGGGAGTCTGAGGCAGGTGGATCACTTGAGGTCAGGAGTTCCAGACCAGCCTGGCCAATGTGGTGAAACCCCGTCTCTACTAAAAATACAAAAATTAACCGGGTGTGGTGGTGCACACCTGTAATCCCAGCTACTCGGGAGGCTGAGGCAGGAGAATCACTTGAACCTGGGAGGCGGAGGTTGCAGTGAGCTGAGATCACGCCATTGCACTCCAGCCTGGGCAACAGAGGCTTTTTTTCTCTGTCTCAGAAAAAAAGGGCTTCCCCATTTCTAGAGTACAAATAAGTACATTAATATTTTCTTCCAAAATTATTATGTTTTCACTTTTTTCTACTTTCACTTCTGATACACCTGGAATTATATTTTGGTATAAGGAGTAAGATAAAGATAATTCCCCCACCCCTTCACTACCAACTAGCCAGTTATCTGAGCACCATTTTCTCCATTGATTTCAATTGTGGCCTTTATCATAAATGATTTTTTTAATGTACTTGAGTCTACTTAGGGAATTTTTATTTGTTCCATTGATCTAATTCTTTTTTTTTTCTTTTTTTTAGATGGAGTTTTGCTCTTGTCACCCAGGCTGGAGTGCAATGGCACAATCTCAGCTCACTGCAACCTCCACCTCCCAGGTTCAACTGATTCTTCTGCCTCAGCCTCCTGAGTAGCTGTGATTACAGGTACACACCACCCCACCCGGCTAATGTTTGTATTTTTAGTAGAGACAGGGTTTCACCATGTTGGCCAGGCTGGTCTCGATCTCCTAACCTCAGGTGATCCACTCACCTTGGCCTCCCAAAGGGCTGGGATTACAGTCATGAGCCACCATGCCCAGCCCATCTAATTATTTTTACTATACTAAACTATTTCAATCATCTTAGCTTTGCGGTATTTTTTTTTTTGAGACAGGGTCTCACTCTGTTGCCCAGGCTGGAGTGCAGTGGCCCAATCTTGACTCACTGTAGCCTCCACCTCCTGGGCTCAAGTGATCCTCCCACCTCCACTTCCCAAGTAGTTGGAACTACAGGTGCGTGCCACAACACCTGGCTAAGCTTTGTAGTATTTTTTTTTTTTGAGACAGAGTTTTGCTCTCGTTGCCCAGGCTGGAGTGCAATGGCGCAACCTCGGCTCACCGCAACCTCCGCCTCCTGGGTTCAACCGATTCTCCTGCCTCAGCCTCCCGAGTAGCTGGAATTACAGGCATGTGCCACCACGCCCGTCTAATTTTGTATTTTTAGTAGAGATGGGGTTGCTCCATGTTTGTCAGGCTGGTCTTGAACTCCCAACCTCAGGTGATCCACTGGCCTCAGCCTCCCAAAGTGCTGGGATTACAGGCATGAGCCACCGCACCCAGCCGCTTTGTAGTATTTTTAATATCTGACAGAACTTGTTTTCTGTCATTTTCTTTTTTTTTTTTTTTTTCAGAAATGTTCTCATTATTGCTTTTCCAGGTGAACATTGATATTACTTGTCAAGTCAGTGAAGTTTTTTAAAATTAAGGATGTTGGCCTGGTGCTATGGCTCACACTTGTAATTCTAGCACTGTGGGAGTCCAAGGTAGGAGGATTGCTTGAGCCCAGGAATTTGAGACCAGCCTGGGCAACGTAATGAGGCCCTGTTTCTACAAAAGCAAAATAAAATTAGGGATGCTGGGCCTCCACTCCAGACATAGTGAAGCAGATTTTAAAAATATGACACTCTGGGCTGGGCACGAGGCTCATGCCTGTAATCCTAGCACTTCACTGCAACCTCCGCCTCCTGGGTTCAAGCAATTCTCCTTCCTCAGCCTCCCAAGTAGCTGGGATTACAGGTGCCCACCACCACGCCTGGCTAATTTGCTATATTTTTAGTAGAGTGGGGGTTTCACCATGTTGGCCAGGCTGGTTTCGAACTCCTGACCTCAAGTGATCCGCCCACCTCAGTCTCCCAAAGTGCTAGGATTACAGGCGTGAGCCAGCACACCCGGCCTCAATACTTAATAGGATAGAAAAACAGAAAACTGAAATAAAAATTTTCTTTTAGAAAAGGGAGTTCTGATGTTGAGACAATCATCTATCCTTTTGGAAAAAATTAAGCTATATCCCTCCATCATATCAAATTAACTAAAACTCTAAAAGCATTCTAGAAGCTGGGAACAAGACAAAGTCTGTACTCTGACAGAGCTTACAATCTAAGGGGAGAATAACTATGAACAAATAAACAAATTAGATAACTTCACAGGGAGATAATCTTTGAAGAAAATAATCAAGGTAATAGGGCATATCTTGGCAGAGAGGGGAGTGGCTAATTTAGTTAGGGTGGCCATGGAAGGCCTCTTTGAAGAAGCAATATTTGAGTTGATTTCTGAAGGTGTCAGCCATAGGAAGATGTAGGGGAAGAGAGTTCTAGATAGGAGAAATGCAAAGATTCTGAGGAGGAAATGAGTTTAAGGTAGATTAAAGATCTAAATGGAAAGTATCATAACAGAAAAACAAAAAAGATAATATGGTTGTTACTTTGGATAAGGAAGGTCTTCTAAAACAATAAACAAAGCTGCAAAACCATAGCAGAAAAGATTGATATAAGTATAAACTATATAAACACTGAAAACTTCTGCATGATAACACAAACCATAAACAAGTTACATACTGTGGGAAAATATTAGCAACATACATTTTAGACAAAGGATTAATATCTAGAAATATAAATGACTCCTACAACTCAACATGGAAAAGACAATGCTGTAAGAAAAAATAGGCAAAGGTTACAAATAGTTCATAGAGGATGGGCCAATAATAAACATCATATGAAAACATGCTCAACTTCACTAGTGATGGGGGAATGCAAATTAAAAACAAACAAACAAACATGAGTTATCATTTTTCATCAATCAGAGTGTAAAACAATCGAAAAGGCTGGGCACAGTGGCTCACGCCTGTAAACCCAGCACTTTCAGAGGTCGAGGCAGGTTGATCACCTGAGGTCAGGAGTTCGAGAGCAGCCTGGCCCACACGGTGAAACCCCGTCTCTACTAAAAATACAAACATTAGGTGGGCATGGTGGCACACACCTGTAATTCCAGCTACTTGGGAGGCTGAGGCAGGAGAATCACTTGAACCCGGAAGGCGGAGGTTGCAGTGAGCCAAGATCGCAAAATTGCACTCCAGCCAGGCAAAAAGAGCAAAACTCCATCTCCAAAAGAACAAACGAACAAACAAAACAACCTAAATGCCAGGGTCCTAGGAAATATGAAGATACACTGCTGATGGTATTCAAAAATTGGCATAGTGCCTTTGAAGGGCAAGTTGGCAGTATGTATTAAAATTGAAAATATTTTTATTTTATTTTATTTTATTTTTTTTGAGATGGAGTCTCACTCTGTCACCCAGGCTGGAGTACAGTGGAGTGATCTCGGCTCACTTCAAGCTCCGCCTCCTGGGTTCATGCCATTCTCCTGCCTCAGCCTCCCGAGTAGCTGGGACTACAGGCACCTGCCACCACGCCTGGCTAATTTTTTGTATTTTTAGTAGAGACGGGGTTTCACCGTGTCAGCCAGGATGGTCTCGATCTCCTGACCTCGTGATCCACCTGCCTCGGCCTCCCAAAGTGCTGGGATTACAAGCGTGAGCAAAATATTTACACTCCATGACTCAGTAACCTTCTTTTGAGTGTCCATCTAGAGAAACATGCTTGGGCACAAAGAGGTCCCTACGGCAATGTTCACTGCAGCCCTGTAATAGTGAAAAATTAAGACCACTTTAAATATCCATCAAGGGAGAGGAGAAATAGATTAAGACTGCCTCCGTCCCCGGTGATGAAATTCCCTGCAGTAATTAAAAAGAAGAAAGTTGGCCGGGAGCAGTGGCTCATGCCTGTAATCCCAGCACTTTGGAAGGCTGAGGTCGGCAGATCACGAGGTAAAGAGATCAAGACCATCCTGGCCAACATGGTGAAATCCCGTCTCTACTAAAAATACAAAAATTAGCTGGGCATGGTGGCTCGAGCCTGCAGTCCCACCTACTCAGGAGGCTGAAGCAGGAGAATCGCTTGAATTCAGGAGGTGGAGGTTGCAGTGAGCCGAGATCACGCCACTGCACTCCAGCCTCGCGACAGAGCGAGACTCCGTCTCAAAACAAAAAAGAAAGTTGATTTTTTTTTGTTTTTTTTTTGGTAGAAAGATCTCCAAGACTTATTGTCAACTGAAGAAAGCAGTTGGCCGCCTAATTTGATCGAACAGTAGGATCCTGTTCATGTGAAAATGATAAATACCCACACCAACCTCCATATTTCTATGTTACTATCCTGCTGCTACCCACCCGGACCCCCACTCGCAGTGGAGAGGATTTTGGTTTGAGCAGTGAGGCTGTTTGAGTGGCTGCAATCCCAGTTCACCTCACAATTACCACCAAGTAGTCACGGGAGTCTGCTACATAATTGGTGAAGCCCAGCACAACATGAAAATGGAATGGAGAGCCTCATGTTCAAAAAGCAGAGAAGAAAGCTGGGTGTGGTGACTCACGCCTGTAATCCCAGCACTTTGGGAGGCTGAGGCGGGTGGATCACCTGAGGTTGGGAGTTCGAGACCAGCCTGACCAACATAGTGAAACCCCATCTCGACTAAAATTACAAAAATTAGCCATGCATGATGGCTGGCAGCTGTAGTCCCAGCTACACAGGAGGCTGAGGCAGGAGAATTGCTTGAACCTGGGAGGCAGAGGTTGCAGTGAGCCGAGATCGCGCCACCACACTCCAGCCTGGTCGACAGAGCGAGACTCCATCTCAAAAATAAAAAAAAAAAAAAAGGAGGGGAAGTGTAATTAAAGGTCCCAACCTAAAAAGTTTTTTCCTGTGGAGCCAAGATGGCCGAATAGGAACAGCTCCAGTCTACAGCTCCCAGCGTGAGTGACGCAGAAGACGGGTGATTTCTGCATTTCCAACTGAGGTACCGGGTTCATCTCACTGGGGAGTGCCAGATAGTGGGTGCAGGACAGTGGGTGCAGCACACCATGCATGAGCCAAAGCAGGGTGAGGCATCGCCTCACCCAGGAAGCGCAAGGGGTCAGGGAATTCCCTTTCCTAGTCAAAGAAAGGGGTAACAGACGGCACCTGGAAAATCGGGTCACTCCCACCCTAATACTGCGCTTTTCCACGGGCTTAACAAACGGCACACCAGGAGATTACATCCCGCACCTGGCTTGGAGGGTCCTACGCCCATGGAGCCTCACTCATTGCTAGCACAGCACTCTGAGATCAAACTGCAAGGCGGCAGTGAGGCTGGGGGAGGGGCGCCTGCCATTGCCGAGGCTTGAGTAGGTAAACAAAGTGGCCAGGAAGCTCAACCTCTGGGGGCAGGGCACAGACAAACAAAAGGCAGCAGTAACCTCTGCAGACTTAAATGTCCCTGTCTGACAGCTTTGAAGAGAGTAGTGGTTCTCCCAGCATGCAGCTTGAGATCTGAGAACGGGCAGACTGCCTCCTCAAGTGGGTCCCTGACCCCCGAGTAGCCTAACTGGGAGGCACCCCCCAGTAGGGCCGGACTGACACCTCACATGGCCAGGTACTCCTCTGAGACAAAACTTCCAGAGGAACGATCAGGCAGCAGCATTTGCGGTTCACCAATATCCGCTGTTCTGCAGCCACCGATGCTGATACCCAAGCAAACAGGGTCTGGAGTGCACCTCGAGCAAATTCCAACAGACCTGCAGCTGAGGGTCCTGACTGTTAGAAGGAAAACTAACAAACAGAAAGGACATCCACACCAAAAACCCATGTGTACGTCACGATCATCAAAGACCAAAGGTAGATAAAACCACAAAGATGGGGAAAAAACAGAGCACAAAAACCGGAAACTCTAAAAATCAGAGCACTTTACCTCCTCCAAAGGAACGCAGCTCCTCACCAGCAATGGAACAAAGCTGGACTGAGAATGACTTTGACAAGTTGAGAGAAGAAGGCTTCAGAAGATCAAACTACTCTGAGCTAAAGGAGGAAGTTCGAACCAATGGCAAAGAAGTTAAAAACCTTGAAAAAAAATTAGACAAATGGCTAACTAGAATAACCAATGCAGAGAAGTCCTTAAAAGACCAGATGGAGCTGAAAACCAAGGCACGAGAACTACGTGACGAATGCACAAGCCTCAGTAGCTGATGCGATCAAGTGGAAGAAAGGGTATCAGCGATGGAAGATGAAATGCATGAAATGAAACGAGAAGAGTTTAAAGAAAAAAGAATAAAAAGAAACGAACAAAGCCTCCAAGAAATATGGGACTATGTGAAAAGACCAAATCTACGTCTGATTGGTGTACCTGCAAGTGATGGGGAGAATGGAACCAAGTTGGAAAACACTCTGCAGGATATTATCCAGGAGAACTTCCCCCATCTAGCAAGGCAGGCCAACATTCAAATTCAGGAAATACAGAGAATGCCACAAAGATACTCCTCGAGAAGAACAACCCCAAGACACATAATTGTCAGACTCACCAAAGTTGAAATGAAGGAAAAAATGTTAAGGGCAGCCAGAGAGAAAGGTCGGGTTACCCACAAAGGGAAGCCCATCAGACTAACAGCGGATCTCTCAGCAGAAACTCTATAAGCCAGAAGAGAGTGGGGGCCAATATTCAACATTCTTAAAGAAAAGAATTTTCAACCCAGAATTTCATATCCAGCCAAACTAAGCTTCATAAGTGAAGGACAAATAAAATACTTTACAGACGAGCAAATGCTGAGAGATTTTGTCACCACCAGGCCTGCCCTAAAAGAGCTCCTGAAGGAAGCACTAAACATGGAAAGGAAAAACCAGTACCAGCCACTGCAAAAACATGCCGAATTGTAAAGACCATCAAGAAACTGCATCAACTAACACGCAAAATAACCAGCTAACATCATAATGACAGGATCAAATTCACACATAACAATGTTAACCTTAAATGTAAATGAGCTAAATGCTCCAATTAAAAGACACAGACTGGCAAATTGGATAAAGAGTCAAGACCCATCAGTGTGCTGTATTCAGGAAACCCATCTCACCTGCAGAGAGACACATAGGCTCAAAATAAAGGGATGGAGGAAGATCTACCAAGCAAATGGAAAACAAAAAAAGGCAGGGGTTGCAATCCTAGTCTCTGATAAAACAGACTTTAAACCAACAAAGATCAAAAGAGACAAAGAAGGCCATTACATAATGGTAAAGGGATCAATTCAACAAGAAGAGCTAACTATCCTAAATATATATGCACCCAATACAAGAGCACCCAGATTCATAAAGCAAGTCCTGAGTGACCTACAAAGAGACTTAGACTCCCACACAATAATAATGGGAGACTTTAACACCCCACTGTCAACATTAGACAGATCAACGAGACAGAAAGTCAACAAGGATACCCAGGAATTGAACTCAGCTCTGCACCAAGCGGACTTAATAGACATCTACAGAACTCTCCACCCCAAATCAAAAGAATATACATTTTTTTCAGCACCACACCACACCTATTCCAAAACTGACCACATAGTTGGAAGTAAAGCACTCCTCAGCAAATGTAAAAGAACAGAAATTATAACAAACTGTCTCTCAGACCACAGTGCAATCAAACTAGAACTCAGGATTAAGAAACTCACTCAAAACCTCTCAACTACATGGAAACTGAACAACCTGCTCCTGAATGACTACTGGGTACATAAAGAAATGAAGGCAGAAATAAAGATGTTCTTTGAAACCAACGAGAACAAAGACACAACATACCAGAATCTCTGGGACACATTCAAAGCAGTGTGTAGAGGGAAATTTATAGCACTAAATGCCCACAAGAGAAAGCAGGAAAGATCTAAAATTGGCACCCTAACATCACAATTAAAACAACTAGAGAAGCAAGAGCAAACACATTCAAAAGCTAGCAGAAGGCAAGAAATAACTAAGATGAGAGCAGAACTGAAGGAAATAGAGACACAAAAAAACCCTTCAAAAAATCAATGAATCCAGGAGCTGGTTTTTTGAAATGATCAACAAAATTGATAAACCGCTAGCAAGACTCATAAAGAAGAAAAGAGAGAAGAATCAAATAGACGCAATAAAAAATGACAAGGGGGATATCACCACCGATCCCATAGAAATACAAACTACCATCAGAGAATACTATGAACACCTCTACGCAAATAAACTAGAAAATCTAGAAGAAATGGATAAATTCCTCGACACATACACCCTCCCAAGACTAAACCAGGAAGAAGTTGAATCTCTGAATAGACCAATAACAGGCTCTGAAATTGAGGCAATAATTAATAGCTTACCAACCAAAAAAAGTCCAGGACCAGATGGGTTCACAGCCGAATTCTACCAGAGGTACGAGGAGGAGGTGGTACCATTCCTTCTGAAACTATTGCAATCAATAGAAAAAGAGGGAATCCTCCCTAACTCATTTTATGAGGCCAGCATCATCCTGATACCAAAGCCTGGCAGAGACACAACAGAAAAGAGAATTTTAGACCAATATCCTTGATGAACATTGATGCAAAAATCCTCAATAAAATACTGGCAAACCGAATCCAGCAGCACATCAAAAAGCTTATCCACCATGATCAAGTTGGCTTCATCCCTGGGATTCAAGGCTGGTTCAACATACGAAAATCAATAAACATAATCCAGCATATAAACAGAACCAAAGACAAAAACCACATGATTATCTCAATAGATGCAGAAAAGGCCTTTGACAAAATTCAACAACCTTCATGCTAAAAACTCTCAATAAATTAGGTATTGATGGGATGTATCTCAAAATAATAAGTGCTATCTATGACAAACCCACAGCCAATATCATACTGAATGGACAGAAACTGGAAGCATTCCCTTTGAAAACTGGCACAAGACAGGGATGCCCTCTCTCACCACTTCTATTCAACATAGTGTTGGAAGTTCTGGCCAGGGCAATCAGGCAGGAGAAGGAAATAAAGGGCATTCAATTAGGAAAAGAGGAAGTCAAATTGTCCCTGTTTGCAGATGACATGATTGCATATCTAGAAAACCCCATCGTCTCAGCTCAAAATCTCCTTAAGCTGATAGGCAACTTCAGCAAAGTCTCAGGATACAAAATCAATGTGCAAAAATCACAAGCCTTCTTATACACCAATAACAGACAAACAGAGAACCAAATCATGAGTGAACTCCCATTCACAATTGCTTCAAAGAGAGTAAAATACCTAGGAATCCAACTTACAAGGGATGTGAAGGACCTCTTCAAGGAGAACTACAAACTACTGCTCAATGAAATAAAAGAGGATACAAACAAATGGAAGAACATTCCATGCTCATGGGTAGGAAGAATCAATGTCGTGAAAATGGCCATACTGCCCAAGGTAATTTATAGATTCAATGCCATCCCCATCAAGCTACCAATGACTTTCTTCACAGAATTGGAAAAAACTACTTTAAAGTTCATATGGAACCAAAAAAGAGCCCGCATCGCCAAGTCAATCCTAAGCCAAAAGAACAAAGCTGGAGGCATCATGCTACCTGACTTCAAACTATACTACAAGGCTACAGTAACCAAAACAGCATGGTACTGGTACCAAAACAGAGATATAGACCAATGGAACAGAACAGAGCCGTCAGAAATAATGCCACATATCTACAACTATCTGATCTTTGACAAACCTGACAAAAACAAGCAATGGGGAAAGGATTCCCTATTTAATAAATGGTGCTGGGAAAACTGGCTAGCCACATGTAGAAAGCTGAAACTGGATCCCTTCCTTACACCTTATACAAAAACTAATTCAAGATGGATTAAAGACTTACATATTAGACCTAAAACTATAAAAACCCTAGAAGAAAACCTAGGCAATACCATTCAGGACATAGGCATGGGCAAGGACTTCATGTCTAAAACACCAAAAGCAATGGCAACAAAAGCCAAAATTGACAAATGGGATCTAATTAAACTCAAGAGCTTCTGCACAGCAAAAGAAACTACCGTCTGAGTGAACAGGCAACCTACAGAATGGGAGAAAATTTTTGCAACCTACTCATCGGACAAAGGGCTAATATCCAGAATCTACAATGAACTCCAACAAATTTATAAGAAAAGAACAAACAACCCCACCAAAATGTGGGCGAAGGATATGAACAGACACTTCTCAAAAGAAGACATTTACGCAGCCAAAAAACACATGAAAAAATGCTCATCATCACTGGCCATCAGAGAAATGCAAATCAAA
The DNA here is from genome assembly GCF_028885625.2 of Pongo pygmaeus. Lineage (NCBI taxonomy): Eukaryota > Metazoa > Chordata > Mammalia > Primates > Hominidae > Pongo > Pongo pygmaeus. Next base: position 54,607,903 of record NC_072396.2, on the reverse strand, counting down.
ACCACAATGAGATACCATCTCACACCAGTTAGAATGGCGATCATTAAAAAGTCAGGAAACAACAGGTGCTGGAGAGGATGTGGAGAAATAGGAACACTTTTACACTGTTGGTGGGACGGTAAACTGGTTCAACCATTGTGGAAGTCAGTGTGGCGATTCCTCAGGGATCTAGAACTAGAAATACCATTTGACCCAGCCATCCCATTACTGGGTATATACCCAAAGGATTATAAATCATGCTGCTATAAAGACACATGCACACATATGTTTATTGCAGCACTATTCACAATAGCAAAGACTTGGAACCAACCCAAATGTCCAACAACGATAGACTGGATTAAGAAAATGTGGCACATATACACCATGGAATACTATGCAGCCATAAAAAATGAAGAGTTCATGTCCTTTGTAGGGACATGGATGAAACTGGAAACCATCATTCTCAGCAAACTATCGCAAGGACAAAAAACCAAACACCGCATGTTCTCACTCATAGGCGGGAATTGAACAATAAGAACACATGGACACAGGAAGGGGAACATCACACACCGGGGACTGTTGTGGGGTGGGGGTAGGGGGGAGGGATAGCATTAGGAGATATACCTAATGCTAAATGACGAGTTAATGGGTGCAGCACACCAACATGGCACATGTATACATATGTAACAAACCTGCACGTTGTGCACATGTACCCTAAAACTGAAAGTATAATAATAATAAAATTTTTTTTTTTTTAATTTTCTTCCTAGGCCAGGCTTGGTGGCTCACGCCTGTAATCCCAGCACTTTGGGAGGCCAAGGCGGGCAGATCACTTGAGGCCAGAAGTTCGAGACAAGCCTGGCCAACATGGTAAAACCCCGTCTCTAATTAAAAAAAAAAAAAAAAAAAGCCAGATGTGGTGGTGTGCACCTGTAATCCCAGCTACTTGGGTGGCTGAGGCAGGAGAATTGCTAGAACCTGTGAGGCAGAGACTGCAATGAGCAGAGATCACGCCACTGCACTCCAGCCTGGGTGACACAGCATGACTCTGTATGAAAAAAAATTCTTTTTTCCTTTAAAAAAATGTTTTTACTTATAAAACATAGTAAGTGTAATAGTAATGCATGAATAATGACAAGTTACAGAAAAATATTTTTGTCATAATTTTACATGATTTTTTTTTTCTTTTGAGACGGAATCTCACTCTGTTGCCCAGGCTGGAGTGCAGTGGCACGATCTTGGCTAACTGCAAACTCTGCCTCCCGGGTTCAAGTGATTCTCCTGCCTCAGCCTCCCTAGTAGCAGGGATTACATACAGGTGTGCGCCACCACAGCCTACTAATTTTTGTATTTTTAGTAGAGACGGGGTTTCACCATGTTGGCCAAGCTGGTCTGAAACTCTTGACCTCAAGTGATCCACCTGCCTCGGCCTCCCAAAGTGCTGGGAATACAGGTGACAGCCACTGCGCCTGGCAAAAATAGTGTTATTAATATATCATGATCATCAGATTTTTCTGACTCACTTTTCTGCAAATTCAATTATTTGGTCATCAACATTTTTAGCAACTTCATTTTTTTTTTTTTTTTTGAGACAGAGTTTCACTCTTGTTGCCCAGGCTGGAGTGCAATGGCATGATCTCAGCTCACCACAACCTCCCCCTCCCGGGATCAAGCGATTCTCCTGCCTCAGCCTCCCGAGTAGCTAGAATTACAGGCATGTGCCACCACGCCCAGCTAATTTTTGTATTTTTAGTAGAGATGGGGTTTCACCATTTTGGTCAGTCTGGTCTCGAACTCCCAACCTCAGGTGATCCACCCACCTCGGCCTCCCAAAGTGCTGGGATTACAGGCATGAGCCACTGGCCGCAACTTCTTTTTTTTTTTTTTTTTTTCTTCTTTGAGACAGAGTTTCACTCCTGTTGCCCAGGCTGGAGTGCAGTGGCATCATCTCGGCTCACTGCAACCTCCGCCTTCCGGTTTCAAGTGATTCTCCTGCCTCAGCCTCCCAAGTAGCTGGGATTACAGGCGCCCACCACCACACCCAGCTAATTTTTTGTGTGTTTTTAGTAGAGACGGGGTTTCACCATGTTGGCCAGGCTGGTCTTGAACTCCTGACCTCGTCATCTGCCCACCTTGGCCTCCCAAAGTGCTGGGATTACACGCGTGAGCCACTGTGCCCGGCCACATTCATTTTTTTTTTTTAAAGACAGGGTCTCACTTTGTTGTCCAGTCTAGAATGCAGTAGTGGGATCACAGCTCACTGCAGCCTTGACCTCCTGGGCTCAAGGAATCCTCCCGATTCAGCCTCATCAGTAGGTGGGACTACAGGTGTGCACCACCATGCCTGGCTAATATTTTAATATTTTTATTTTTTATAGAGATGAGGTCTCACTTTGTTGCCCAGGCTGGTCTTTTGTTTTGTTTTGTTTTGTTTTGTTTTGTTTTGAGACAGCGTCTCACTCACTTGCCCAGCCAGGAGTGCAATGGGAGATCATGGTTCACTGCAGTCTTGACCTCAAAAGCTCAAGCAATCCTCCCACCTCAGCCTCCTGAGTAGCTGGGACTTCAGGCACCAACCACTACACCCAGCAAATTTTTTGTTTTTTAATTTTTAGTAGAGATAGGGTCTCACTTTGTTGTCCAGACTGGTCTCAAACTCCTGGGCTCAAGCAATTCCCCAAAGTGTTGGGAGTATAAGTATAAGCCATTGCGCCTGGCCTGTCTCTTCAATTACAGGGAAGAAACTTTTATATTGTCTTCTTCATTGATATTTTATCTGAAACTTTTCATTTAATGTGTCTATTGTGACAATCTTTAATTTTAATTTCTATTTCTAAGCCTTTGGATATTTGTTTTGCTGTGTTGCACCAGGTTTTAAAACCAGAGATTCTAAACTCTTTGAAAAATTATAATAATCCTCTCCATACACTTTACTGCAATGTCCATGGGTACTTGTTTATTTCATAATCATTTCCTTGCAAAGTTTACTGCCTGAGTGCCAGCAGTTCCTGTCCCAGTGTGCAGGCCAAAGCGTTAATCTTTGTACAGATCCTGCAGGGACAGGCCCTGGTGACAGGACAAGCTTGCCTCTTACAACCGGTCTCCTCACTGTTCCTGCACAGAGGCCCTCCTCTCTCCCAGATCTATAGCCACTGCTACCTGTGCTGCTGCTTTTGCTACTGCTGCCACTCTAGTCACTGGCTTGACGTCCCCCTCTGGGCCCTGATGTCCCCCTCTGGTGTGTTTCTGCACACCAGGCGGCCTGTCTAACTGCTTGGTGGCATGCACATTGCCTGCAGTTTCCATAGGCTGTGGGTGCTGCCACTTAGCATATCCCTTCTGCTCATATGCATGATCCATTGTCACAGTGGACTACACTTAGAAAAGACAAGCTCAAAGATAAAATTATCAATTTCAAGACAGCCACAGCATTACATTAAACCAAGCCTAAGGCCCCTTCTAGGAGCAGAGCTCGGTGAACAGGCACGCCCATGAAGCTGGCCCTGGAGGCGTGGGTTGGTGTTCTCCATTGCTTAGTTTGGCACCTGGGGCACCATCCTGCTAGTTTTTATTTCAAGTGTGTGCAAACCACATTTTGTTTCTGTGTTTCAAATTATGCAAAGAACCATTAATTGATTACCTTCCCATTACACTTACACACCAGTTGCTGTTAAATCCACACTAGTGGTATAAAGGAATGGTTAAGAGCCTGGTCTCTGACCCTGTATCACCAGGAACCCCTGCTAGGATACAAACTAGCTAAGTGACCTCCAGCAAGTGAATTAAAGTTTCTGTACTCAGCTTCATCATCCATACAATGCTAACAGTATTGATATCTACTTCATATGGTTGTTCTAAGGATTCAGTGACTTAATGCTTGTAGCGAGTTTGTAACAGTGCTTAGCACAGTAAGTTCTCAGATAATGTTATTTAGTATTATTTTGTCTTTTGTTTTTACTGTCCCTGTACTTTCAAGTCTGTTTCAGAGGACACCTGTTTTTCCTCATGTAAGTTTCCCCCCAAATCCCCCGTTTTCCACTCATGTATTTTATAGTTCACTGTAGCCCTCATCATTTTTTTTTTTTTTACCTCAATAGCTATAACATATATGTAGAGAAATGAATTGGAAAAGATCCTGCTGAGGTTCCCTCTAGAGAGGTAAGCAGGCATTGAATGCCCTGTCACGGGGAGAGTTCAGCCTGGCTGTTTGAATGTTTATAATGGGAATGCATTTACATTACAATGGGATGGAACTGAATCTGTGTTATTAAAAATAAATGTTTACAACTGTTAAATGGAGGTGGGATGGGGGAGGTAGGCTTCCAGGGCAGCCTGGTGCTGTGGCAGCCAGGTCCCATCATGGACGCCATCCTCTGAGACTGGACCAGTCCACACATTTCCAGGGCAGCAGCCAGCTGCCTCCCATCCTTAGCAGTGGCAAGACTTCCTTTGTCAGCAAATCTGACTGCCTCTGGTTCAGACCCCTGGCAGCTTTGCCTTTCCCAATATCCTTTGTCCACTCCCTACCTCTCAAGGACACTGGGGAGGAATTTTAGGAGTCGGGGTAGGTACCACTGTACCTAGGTCCAATGCTACCTCTTGTGAAGCCTTTCCTCACACACCCACTGAACGTGTTTGAATTAACTGTGACTGCCTCTTTGTTCCGACACCACACAGGTTGCTCAAACCTCTAGGTAGCACTTAGGGTTTGACCTTTTCCAGCCTCCTTGTTTTGTTAATTTATTAGATCGTCTATTCCCTAAGGGTACACACAGGGTCTCTAATTCAGGCTTGGAGACCCTGACCCCCACCTGTAGCCCGCCCAGTCCTCTTGCCCTCATCTTAGGGCTTTAGCACTTTTTTTTTTTTTGAGAAGGAGTCTTGCTCTGTCGCCCAGGCTGGAATGCAGTGGCACAATATCGGCTCACCGCAAGCTCCGCCTCCCGGGTTCATGCGATTCTCCTGCCTCAGCTTCCCGAGTAGCTGGGACTACAGGCACGTGCCACCACACCCAGCTAATTTTTTGTATTTTTAGTAGAGACGAGGTTTCACCATTGTTGGCCAGGATGGTCTCGATCTCTTGACCTCGTGATCCACCCGCCTCGGCCTCCCAAAGTGCTCAGATTACAGGCGTGAGCCACCATGCTTGGCCAACACTTTTGATTCCTTTTGCCTTTGTCCCTAGCTAGCTGTTTTTGTTATTCAGGTCTCAGCTCCTGTCACCTTCTCTGAGAACCCTTCCTTGACTACCTTATCTAAAATAGACTGCTTTCCTTTCAAATCATTCTCTATCTCATGACTGGTCTTACTTTCCTGATAGCACTCACCTCAATTGGAAATTCTCTGATTTGCCTCACTTTTTATCCGTCTCCCTTGCTGGAAATGAGTCACAGAAGGGCGGGGACTTGTCTGTTTACCCCTAAATCCCCAGTGCCTAACAGTAGGTGTTCAAGAAAATATGTGAATGAAATTCACATATTAATGAAATTTTATTTGATCATTGACTGTTTCTGCCAGTAGACTGTCAGCTCCATGCAGGCCAGGGCCTTATCTGGGGTACCTCAACATCCTCAGCACCTAGCACAGTGCATGATGCATAGTAGATTAATAAAGAACTGTTGGGTGAGGGAATTAATGTTCCACACACACCTGAACTTAACATAGTCCAAATTAAATTTAGTCTCTTCCCCACCAAATCTGTTTTCTCTTCTGTGTAGCCCAGTTCATTCAGTGGCACCGTCATCTATGCTGACACTCAACCCAGAAATGGACTCACACCCCTTTCACTCACTCATCCACTATTATCAGTTTCCAAACACTGCCTAGTCAACCTCCAAAATATCCAAATTATCTCATCTTTTTCTACCCTTTCCCAAACTATCCTAGACCAATTTTTTTCCCCCCACACTAGTGAAACAGCCTCATTCCTCCTGACTCCTTGTGAAGCTAAGAAATCTTAAACTGCAGGACCTGTCACTTTCCATAGGGTCACATGGTCATGTGTTTTATAAAGTTCACAAAATATATTTAAACAACAATTGGTTCAAAGTGCTGTCCCTTTCCACTGAGGGCCTGGCCATACTTTCCCTTGCATTAGGTGGTGTTGGAGCTGCCTGACATTTTTGAGATCCACCTAAGGGGAAGTTGATTTGGGGGATACATTTAGGTTGGGTTTCATGGGATATTTGTTATTTAAAAATTTATTTTATTTTTATTTTGTAGAGACAGGGTTTCACTATGTTGCCCATCCTGGTCTTGAACTCCGGGCTCAAGCGATCCTCCCATCTTGACCTCCCAAAGTGCTGGGATTACAGACATGCAATCTGCACCCGGCCCCATGGTACATTTACATGTACCTTGTATCACTTCTCTTCATAATTATTGCCCAGGTGTAGAAATTGCTTGTAGAAATACTCTTACTGCCTACCTTTGAACCTAATTTTGTATTCAAAAGTCATTTTTTTTTTTTTTTTTGAGATGGAGTCTGGCTCTGTCACCGAGGCTGGAGTGCAATGACACAGTCTCGGATCACTGCAACCTCCGCCTCCCGTGTTCAAGCGATTCTCCTGCCTCACCCTCCTGTGTACGTGGGACTGCAGGCGCGTGCCACCACATCCGGCTAATACTTGTATTTTTAGTAGATACGGGGTTTCACCATGTTGGCCAGGCTGGTCTCGAACTCCTGAACTCGTGATCCACGCGCCTCGGTCTCCCAAAGTGCTAGGATTACAGGCATGAGCCACCGCGCCCGGCTATTTTTTTCTTAAAGACGTCTCACCCTTCCTCCCCCAAACCATATAAGCTTCAGGTCCCATTAAACCCGGACCTTTCAGTGCAGTGGCTCAGGCCTGTAATCCCAGCGCTTTTAGAGGATCTGAAACCAGGAGTTTGAGACCAGCCTGAGCAATACGGCGAGGCCTGGGCTCCATAAAAAATAAAAAATAACCGAGTGTGGTGGTGTGCGCCTATAGTCTCAGTTACTCAAGAGGCTCTGGCGGAAGGACCGCTTGAGTCCAGGAGTTCTAGGGTGCAGTGAGCTATGATCTCCCAGCCTGAGTTAACAGAGTGAGACCTTGTCTCTAAAACAACAAACATAAAAAAAAAAAAAAAACCCTAAACCATCCTCTGGGTAAGTCACAAATATGAGACTCAGCTACTCCTGCTCAAAAACCTGTGTTTTCTTTTTGCTAACTGCATACAATCCAAACTCTTTTGCATTTCGCAATCTTTCATGTTGTGACCCTTTACTGTTTGACCTCCTACCTCTCTCTCTTCTGTTTTCCTTGTTCCAACAATATTCAACTTTTAGTAAATATTTTTCTATGTGCCTCCATGCATTTGTACACGTTGATCCTTTTGAGTACAATGTTCTCGCTTGTTTATTTAAGTGAACTTATATCCTTCATGTCCCCCTGCCGTCTTTCTTACAGCAGCTGCAAGTAGCTTGTAAGGCTCTTTTGTAGCTTCATGTTGTATTTTGCAAAGGTCATTTTGCAGGTGGTATTTGTGTGTTTACTGCGCCTTCTATTCCAATTGTTTACTCGCAACTTTGTTTCCTGCACTGGCAGATGCCCTCCCACTCCAGAGGTCCTGTTTTCACCATTGCATCTCCAGGGCCTAACCCACCATCACTGGTTAGTAAATTGTGTGCACGCACACATTTCTTTTTTAAAGCAATGGGACCTTTTAAGAAAATGAAATAGTAAGATAACTCCTAGAGAATTTTCTAGAATGTTTGAGAAAACCTAGGCCATCTTGAAGCATATGTACGAAGCTCCACTAACTCAGCAAAGCTCCACTAACTCAGCCTTTCCTCTCATCTCCCCTCCTCTCCCCTCCCCTCAGGCTACAGTCAGAAAATTGTGGGACAGGTGCAAACAAATCCTTGAACTGTATTTGAACTGAAGTGAAACAGTAGGGTCAAAGAAGAGTTCAGAGGGAGTTGTGGAGTTGGCAGCAGCTTTACAGAGGAACTACACTGAGGGCCTGGGGACAGAACGCGGGTAGCACAGGGCGCAAGGTTCAACGTCCCTGCTCTGGAACTCAAGTCACTTGGCTTCTCGAAGCCCCTGCCTTCATTTGGTGATAATCACAGAGCTTTCTTCACAGGGGGAAGAACGAACAACGCAGACACCGTGGGAAAGAGCCCAGCCTATCGAAGGTGCTCAATGAACAGGAGCCGCGGTGAGTACTCCGCCTCTACCCCGGCTGAAGCCCGCCCCCGCCGCCACCTATTAATTTTGTAGTTTGGAGTCACCGAGTTCACCTCCTCTCATAGGAGGAGAAGGCTGGGGAGGAGGAGTGTGCGAGTCGGGGTAGCTTAACTCCCTGTTTGCCCGGAGGAGGGGGAAGGCTAGGAAGTTTCGGGCCCCACTCAAAATGGAGCCAAACGTCTGCCTCGCCTAAGATGGCGGCTTCTCCGCCTCTGGGCTCAAGGTCTTCAGCGGCGATTGGGCACCTTAAAGAGACGAGCAGGTCCAAAGGTGGCTGAGAACCGCCCTCCTTTCCTCAAGGTGGCGCCCCGCCCCCTGATGACGTCACCCGGGAGCCGGCGGCTCGCGGTTCCCCGCCTCCGCCGCGCTCACCTCGCGAGTCCAGCCCTCGTAAGATGGCGGTCGCCTTGGTTGTCTGGGTAGCGCCGCCACTCTCAACATGGTAGCTGTTTACCCGGTATTTCTCCTCCCCTCTCCGCCTCAACTTCCTCGTTGTTTTGAATAAACTTTATTGACTACTCCGAATTGCCTACCGCCGCCACTGGGCTTCTCCCAGCGACTTTTCGGGCCGTGTGCCTCGGACGTGGCGGCCGGTTCATCTCTTTCCCCGTTGGTTTGCTCGCGAGTATCTCCTGCCGGCCGAGCGACGACGCCACTTGCCCGTTCGCCGGGTGGCCGCCAGACTAGGCCCAAGCAGCGGTCTCCAGTAGGCCCGAACGGCCGGGCCGAGGGGAATGTTGTGGAGGAGGCTGCTCTGAAACACCGTTGGGCGGCTGGCGCCGCGCGACCCAGCGGGGGGCTCGAGGGGAAGGCAAGCGAGGTTCCCGGCGGTACGGGAACTATCCCAGAATTCGACGCGCGTCGCCGTAGGGGCCGGAACTACCGGACGAGCCTCCGCTGAGGCGCCTCGCAGTCCCGGAGCTAGCCCGGCTGCCGGCGTGTCGCTGGGGCTGAGCTCCGCGGGCGTGGAGTCCTTGCAGCCCAAAGCATGAGGAGGTCCCTGTAGGATTCTGGACCGAAGACGTTCTTGTCAGGTTTGGGGCGTGAGGAGGTTCCTGTCAGTTGGGGAAGCGTTAAGATTACTGTAAGTTTTGGGGGCTGCGAGGGTATTACTGTCAGTTTTAGGATATACTGTGAGGTACCTGAACATCTGGGGAGACTAGGGAGCTTTCATCAGTTTGCGGGGGGGCTGCAAGGAAACGCTGCCAGTTTCCGAGCGATGCAAAAGAATCCTTGCTTAGTTTCAGGAGTGTGAGGAAATTCTAGTCAGTTTGAGGGGTTTTGAATAGATCCTTTTGAGTTTCAGGGATGCAACCAGAACCCTGTCATCTTTAAAGTATAGAACGAGCTGGTCAGTTTAGAGATTTATATTTATTTCAGTTTTGGGGGTGATGAAACTCCTGACTGGTCGGGGAAGGAATGATATTGAGAGTGATGGAAAGGATTATTTAAACTCTCCGAACACGACCCCAGAACTGATTTGAGTTGGGCGCCTAGTCTTGTCTGTCTTGTTCGTGAAGGCTTTGAGTAACCTGAAGAGACTTTCAGGGATCCCTTATCTCTCTCTGGTTGGCCCTATTTCAGGGGGTGAGGGGAGGGTCTTGTCTTGAGATACCCCCAGCCTCATTTTTGACGCTGTGGTTTGCGTCATAATAAAGGGAGCTCTGTGAAACGGGTCAGCTAGGAGAGGGTTCAGTGAGAGATGAAAGAAGCTTCCCGAAAAGGCTTCAGGTATTTTCTTGAAACCCGGAAAGAAGTTATCACTGACTCCGGGGCCGAAGAAGGTGGGGGGTGGGGAGTGGGGAGTGTGGGGGCGGTGGGAAGCCTGGAAGGTTGAGCTCCGTTCTTTACGTGTGAAAGAAATTCTAAGGGCCGGGTGGACTTTCTCTGGTTGCCCCCTACAGCCGCACCAGCTGTGTTGCATCCCGGCGGCGGTAACTCTCTATTGGAGAACTGAGGGCTGGTGCAAGGGGGTGGGGGGCGGGGGCTGATTCACTCTGTAAAAAGTGTTGTTTGTGCCTAGCCATCGTCCAGAGAGGACGCGTGCTGCCGCCTCCCGCCCCTCTTGACACGACGAACCTGGCCGGCCGCAGAACGCTCCAGGGCCGAGCGAAGATGGCCTCGGTGCCGGTGTATTGCCTCTGCCGGCTGCCTTACGATGTGACCCGCTTCATGATCGAGTGTGACATGTGCCAGGACTGGTTTCATGGCAGGTAAGGAGGGCAGGCCAGGCTACACAGGGTGCGGTGGCCAGGTGTGTTCACTTGCTCTCTCTTCCTTTCTCAGCTCTGTTTTTAGATTCCGGCTCAGAACCCCCTCTCCCAGACTCAGGTTCTGCCATCTCTCCTTGCAGAACAGGACCTAGCTGACGTTAGTCTCTGGTTTCTCCTTTTCCTGTGTTTTCCCTTGTGTATTTCTTCTTTGCACCTTTCTTTTGAGTGGTTTTTTAGATTTATAAGACCCCTCCCTTTTCTTTCCTCTCACAAAGAATCATTTTTATGTTCTTTTTTTTTTAATTATTTTATTTTTTTTTGAGACGGAGTTTCGCTCGTTGCCCAGGCTGGAGTGCAATGGCGCGATCTCGGCTCACAGCAACCTCTGCCTCCCAGGTTCAAGCGATTTTCCTGCCTCAGCCTCCAAGTAGCTGAGATTACAGGCATGCACCACCACACCCAGCTAATTTTGTATTTTTAGTAGAGATGGTGTTTTTTCCATGTTGGTCAGGCTGGTCTGGAACTCCCGACCTCTTGGAGATCTGCCTGCCTCGGCCTCCCAATGTGCTGGTATTACAGGCGTGAGCCACGGCGCCCGGCCATCATTTTTATATTCTGACAATTATGTTTTGCTTCAGACACTGGCTTTTGGGAAAACAGTGTTGCTTATTGAGGTAGTTGAGTCCATAAACAGGGATTTAAGTCGTGGCTTTGTACTTAGTTTCAGAGTGACCATGCGCAAGTTGCTTTGCTTTTCTGAGCCTCATTGTCTTCAGCTATAAAATGTTATCAAATATATGGTTTCTGACTTTGCAAAGCAGTTTGGATGTATTCCATAAATGGAGGCAGAAATGCAAGAGTATTTTATTTCTACAGCATTTATCTGCAGAACCATCCAACTAAATTGAATTAAGCAGAATAGATGCTGGGTAAAACAGGAGTAAAACCACTGATGAATTCCCTTCAGTTAACCGTGTGTGCACATAAGCACCTGTCACCCAGAATTCCGGAGAGGTTAGTGTGTGCGATAAAACTAATATTTCATTAATGGGATTTAAATCTCAGCTATGGAAAGACAACCTTGAGGGGGCTTTGTACACTGGAGCACAACAAAACAGTGTATGGCACCCTCCTCCTGTTGCCTGTTAGATTCTAGAATTTTCAGTTGTCTGGTCTCCTCCAGAGGGGCTATTTCTTTTTCTTCTTTTCTTTCTTTTTTTTTTTTTTTGAGACAAGGTCTCACTGTTGTCACCCACGCTGGAGTGCAATGGCATGATCTCAGCTCACTGCAACCTCTGCCTCCCGGGTTCAAGCGATTTTCGTACCTCAGCCTCCCGAGTAGCTGGGATTACAGGTGCACGCCACCACGCCCGGCAAATTTTTTTGTACTTTTTTGATAGAGATGGAGTTTCACCATGTTGGCCAGGCTGGTCTCAAACTCCTGACCTCAAGTGATCCGCCCGCCTCAGCCTCCCACAGTGCTAGGATTACAGGCGTGAGCCACTATGCCCAGTGAGCTATTTCTGTTTATCACACTCAAGACCAAACTATAGGTGCTGGTGCTGCTAAAATCCTGCCCTCAGCAGGGACTGCCCCCTTGCCCCATATCCAAATTCATGTTTAACTGATCTCTATTGAATATTTATTGTGTGCCCGGCACAGAGTTCTGTTTTACTGCCTCATGTTATTTAAGAGGGGACAACCCTAGAGGGTGGGACCTTTTCCTTTGCCCTGAAAATAAGTGGGGATTAAGATGTCTTTCAGGATTCCTGGTGTCTTTGCTAGTGCTGATCAAGTCACTCCTCAACTTAAAGTTCTTCTTTCAGTGGTTCGTCTCTGCGATAAAATTCAGTATCCTTTATATGACAGACAAGACCTTTTGTGATCTACTTGTTCATTCTCATTTCCTGCCAGTCCTCCTCTCTTGTTCTTTATGTCCTAGCAGGACTGAACTACCTATAGTTCTGGGAAAATTTTATACTCCTTTATGCCTTTTTGTCTTTGTACATGCAAACTCCCACTAATGCCCTCTCCCCTTTGCAACTCACAGATTGTAAAAGGTGTAAAAGTCCTTCTTCCTCTTTGTTCCCATTGCACTTTGTGTGCGTCTTTATTAAAAAGTAATTATTTCATCATATCATAGTTATAAATATACCTGTGTCATTCATTAGCCAGAGCTTCCTGAGGGCAGAGATGTCATCTTTTCATTTTTGGTATCCCCAGAACCTAGTTCAGTGCTAAACATGTAATAGATGCTGAGTACATTTTTGAATGAATTAATGAGGCTTCATGAAAAAAAGCTGTTGGATGGGGCCCTTACTTTGGATTGTACGGGAAATGTGTAGGTTCAGACCTGTAAAATGGGCTCCTGCTAACTCCTCACTCTGGAAACAGGGAACAGGAATGAATGCTTCCTGAGTGCTTATGTCTGCCAGACCCCATGACAGGGACTTGGGATAAATTATTTAGTCTATATCCAGGCCTGAAAGTTGGATATTTCTCTTTTAAATAATGTTCTTAATTTTTTCTTGGTTTTATAGTGAGACCTGCTTGTTGTAGAAAACACAGAAAAAGAATAAAGAAAGAAATAAAACTCACCTTGAGTCTACTACAGCCTGGCACAATCCACTGTTAAATTTGTTGTTGCATTAACTCCCATCTTTTGACTTAGAATATAAACATGTATTTTTACAAGATGGGATTGTGTTATAAATACCATTTTACAACCTATTTTTTATTTCTAGTTAATGTTACAATGTAATTGCCAGTTCATTAAATATTCAGCTAAACTTGATTTCTGATATCCCACAATATATATGTGTCACCAGTTAATTTGGTAATTTCTTTTATGGTTGGACATTGTACTTTTTTGAACATTATTTGTACTTTTTTATATTATAAATAATGTGAGGAAACTTTGGACGTTCTGGAAAGGTTTTGCATCTTGATATGAGTGCTGATTAAAACAGAAAAACATTATGGAAAGCATCTTTGCCTGGTAGATACTTGACATTTATTTATAAGGAGCACCATTGAGGCCTTAAAGAATTCTAAACTTACAAATACAGAATGGGCTTATGGGCCAGGCCCCTCTTTAGTCACATTTCTGTGGTGAGTTGTGTGTTTCTGTGTACACTCTAACACAAGTTAACTGCCTTAATTTTTTTCCATGAAATACACCAAATTTTAAAAATCTCTTTTGCTTCTCTCAGTGGGCCCCCACTGAACAAGGAAGCTAGCTGAGAATCAGGTCCTTGGGGGTGGCTGCTCTTGCTTACTCAGTGCATTGCTCACAGAAACACACCAGGTTTATAGTGCGCCATTTAAGTTTGTACTTCAGCACAATTGGAAATTACTACATACTGTGGACTTTTTATGGTTGCTTGTAAGAGTTAAGCCAACAAATTTTAAATCCACAAATACCTAGAGGTGATAGAAATCTGTTCATATCTCTAGTGACTTTTTTTTTTTTTTTTTTTTGAGACAGAGTCTCACTCTGTTGCCCAAGCTGCAGTGCAGTGGCACGATCTTGGTTCACTGCCACCTCTGCCTCCTGGGTTCAAGTGATTGTCCTGCCTCAGCCTTCTGAGTAGTTGGGATTACAGGCGCGCACCACCACACCCGGCTCATTTTTGTATTTTAGTAGAGACAGGGTTTCACCATGTTGGTCAGGCTGGTCTCGAACTGCTGACCTCGTGATCCACCCACCTTGACCTCTCAAAGTGCTGGTATTACAGGTGTGAGCCACCATGCCCGGCCTCTAGTGACTTTTGTAGGATAGATTTCTTGAAGTCCAGCTAGGGATTATGGAATGTAATGCCAAGTTACTTTCTGGAAAGGTTATAACAAGGGAGGCAACTATTCCATTTTGCAGCTGAGAATCTGGAATTCGTGGAGGTTAAGTGACTTTCTGAGTGTGGATTTGAACTTTGAATTATTTGATTCCAGAGCCCAGGTTCTCAGAAGTGCAAAAAACATGGTATTGCTTCATTCTTCCTGTAAGAAGCTGGATTTTGCAAAAACATTTTGATTTGTACAGCGGTGGTTCTCAAACTTCAGCATGTATCAGACTCACTTGGAAGACCTGATGAAACACAAGTTAGGGATGCCCTAGCTACAGTGTTTCTGATTCAGTAGGTAAGCGGGGCCCACCCTTGAGAACCACTGATTTAGAACATTATCCTGTCTTGATTCCTTCCCCTTCTGCGAAGTGTGATAGCTTCTGATACTGAGGGATGGATGGACTAACATATCATTACTGTACACCAGTCATTCTCTTTTTCTGGTACAGAAAAATTGGAATGAACATTCTTTTTATATTATTCTTTTTTAATTCCTACGTGAGCTAACACAGGAGGAACGAACTTTTTTAAAGTACAGTTCATCAACTGGGAATTTGTTCAAAATGCAATTTCTTGGGCTGGGACTGGGACTCAGCAGTCTATATTTTAACAAACAAGTGATCCTGATTCACCCTAACATTTAAGAATCATTGCCGTACAATAGTGGAGAAAACTAGTTGGCAAGCATTTATTGATTGCTGGGATTTTTAGCACAAATCTCACTCTACAGTTTACCTGTTTATAAAAGAAATATTGGTTGATACATGCCCAAGGGAATAACTTTGGTGTGGATTTTTAACTCTAGAGGAAAGGACACTGATTTCAGATCTGGGTTCAAATTCTGATTCTGTTACATATTAGCAAATAATTTCTTATCTGTGAAGCCTCAGTTTCCCTGAGAGGTTGTGATGATTTAAATAAAATGGTTATAGCTATCGTTTATTGAGCACAAGCTAATGTTCCACTCACTATGCTAACCGCTTCGCCTAATTATCTTTATCTTTTTGGGGATTTTAAAAAATTATTCCATTTAATAGTTATAGGACTATTCAAATTACCTATTTTATGTTGGATGTGTACTTTCCAAGAATTGACCCATTTCATCTAAGTTGTCAAATTTATGTTTGTAGAATTGTTCATAGTATTTATTATCCTTTTGATATTTTTAGGCGCTGTAGTGATAATTTTGTTTCATTAGTGATACTAAAAATGTATCAGGCTGGGCATGTGATGTCATTCATGCCTATAATCCCAGCACTTTGGGAGGCCAAGGCTGGTGGATTGCTTAAGCCCAGGAGTTAGAAACCAACCTGGGCAACATGGTAAAACCCCGTCTCTACAAGAAATACAAAAATTAGCAGGGTGGGTGGCACATGCTTGTAGTCCCAGCTACCCGGGAGGCTGAGGTGGGAGGATTGCTTGAGCCCAGGAAGTTGAGGCTTCAGTGAACTGTGATGGTGCCACTGCACTCCAGCCTGGGTGACAGAGCGAGACCCTGTCTCAAAAAAACCGAAAACAAACAAACAAAAAAATATTTGTCTTCGTATTTGTCAGACTTGCTAGAGGTTTGTCAGTTTTATGGATCTTTTCAAAGAACAAGCTTTTTGTTTCATTGACTTTTTCTATTGTCTTTCTGTTTTCAATTTAATTGATTTCTGCCATTATTATTTTCTTCCTCCTTTGGTTTATTTTGCTCTCTATCTAGTTTCTTGAGGTGGGAGTTTAGATTATTGATTTGAGACTTTCTTTTCTTTTTCTTTTTATTTTTTTCTGAAACGGAGTCTCGCTCTTGTTGCCCAGGCTGGAGTGCAATGGCGCGATCTCGGCTCGCTGCAACCTCCACCTCCCGGGTTCAAGTGATTTTCCTGCCTCAGCCTCCCAACTAGCTGGGATTATAGGCGCTCGCCACCACGCCCAGCTAATTTTTTGTATTTTTAATAGAGATGGGGTTTCACCATGTTGGCCAGGCTAGTCTCGAGCTCCTGACCTCAGGTGATCCACCCGACTCGGCCTCCCAAAGTGTTGGGATTACAGGTGTGACCCACAGCACCCGGCCTTTCTTTCTTTTCTAATGTAAGCCTTTAGCTGTTAATTTTCTTCTCAGCACCAATAGATTTTTAATATGTTACATTTTCCCTTTTCATGTAGTTCAAGGCATTAAAAGTTTTTTTTTTTTTTTTGAGGCAGTGTCTCTCTCTCTTGCCCAGGCGGGACTGCGGAGGCAGGATCATAGCTCACTGCAGCCTCCAACTCCTGGGCTTAAGTGATCCTCCTGCTGCCTCAAGGCATTTTTAAATTCCCCTTGAGACTTCCTGTTTGACCCATGAAGTATAGAAGTATGTTGTTTAATTTTTAAGTTTTTGTAGAGTTTCCTGTTATCATTCTGTTACTGACTTCTAGTTAGATAGTAGTCAGAGAATATACTCTGTATGATTTCAATTCCTTTACATTTATTGAGATTTGTTTTATAGCCTAGAGTCTATCTTGGTAAATGTTTCATGATCACTAGAAAAGAATGTGTATTCTGCCATTTTTGGGTAGAGTGTTCTATAAATGTCAATTAAATACTGTTGGTTAATGGTGTTGCTGAACTATTGTAATCCTTGCTGATTTTTTCTTTTTTCTTTTCCTTTTTTTTTTTTTTTTTTTTTTTTTTTTTTGAGATGGAGTTTCGCTCTTAATTGCCCAGGCTGGAGTGCAATGGCGCGATTTGGCTCACCGCAACCTCCAGCTCCCAGGTTCAAGCGATTCTTCTGCCTCAGCCTCCTGAATAGCTGGGACTACAGGCATGTGCCACCACGCCCAACTAATTTTGTATTTTTAGTAGAGACGGGGTTTCTCCATGTTGGTCAGGCTGGTTTTGAACTTCTGACTTAAGGTGATCCACCCGCCTCGGCCTCCCAAAGTGCTGGGATTACAGGTGTGAGCCACTGCACTCGGCCTACTCATTCATTCATTCATTCATTTATTTTTGAGACAGGGTCTCTATGTCACCTGGGCTGGAGTGTAGTGGTTTGATCATGGTTTACTGCAGCCTCAAACTCCAGGGCTTAAGCAATCTCCTCATGCTTCAGCCTCTACAGTAGCTGAAACTACAAGCACGTGCCACTGTGTGTCCTAATTTTTAAAATTTTTTGTGTGGGGAGGGTGTGGGTGTAGGTTGGTGGTACCTCCCTTTGTTGCCTGGGATGGTTTTGGACTTCTGGCTTCAGATGATCCTCCCACCTCAGTCTCCCAAAGTGCTGGGATTACAGGCATGAACTACTGCTCTTGGCCCGAGTTATCTCTGTACTGCTTTTTTCAGTACTTGCTCTAGATATTACATTATACATGTAACTTACCATAAGCAACTGCTCTTGACATTTTACCAGTTTGATTGAAGAGTAGAAACTTTACTTTTCTTTTTCCTATTTTTTTGAGACAGAGTCTAACTCTGTCACCCAGGCTGGAGTGCAATGACGTGGTCTCGGCTCACTGCAACCTCTGCCTCCTGGGTTCAAGCGATTCTCCCACCTTAGCCTCCCGAGTAGCTGGGACTACAGGTGCGGTCCACCATAGCCGGCTAATTTTTGTATTTTTAGTAGAGACGAGTTTTCACTATGTTGACCAGGCTGGTCTCGAACTCCTGACCTCGTGATCCGCCCGCCTCAGCCTCCCAAAGTGCTGGGATTACAAGCGTGAGCCACCATGTCCGGTTGAAACTTTACTTTTCTTTATGTGCCTTAATGCTCTTTTGTTTATAATATAATTAATCGTTTTGTTGTTGTTGAGACAGAGTCTTGCTGTGTTGCCCAGGCTGGAGTGTAGTGGCACAGTCACGGCTCACCTGCAGCCTAAACCTCAGCCCCCCCCCCCCCCCCACCCCCCAGTAGCTGGGACTACAGGCATGCACCACCATGCCTGGCTGATTTTTTTTTTTTTTTTTTGTGACGAAGTCTTGCTCTGTCGCCCAGGCTGGAGTGCAGTGGCGTGATCTCAGCTCACTGTCCGCCCCTCCAGGTTTAAACAATTCTCTGCCTCAGCCTCCAGAGTAGCTGGGATTACAGGCGCCCGCCACCACGCCTAGCTAATTTTTTGTATTTTTAGTAGAGACGGGGTTTCACCATCTTGGCCAGGCTGGTCTTGAACTCCTAACCTCAAATGATCCACACGTCTCGGCCTCCCAAAGTGCTGGGATTACAGGCGTGACCTACTGCACCCAGCCTACTCATTCTTTTAGGATAAGTGTTGGCAACAGATACGTTTAGTTTTCCTTAATCTGAGAATATCTTGATTTCCCTTGAATTCTTAGGGGATCTTTTCACTTGATATCAAACTCTGGGTTTCTAGTTCTTTTATCTCAGTGCTTGAAAACTGTTCTGCTACTTCTTTTGCCCTCCACGGTTTCTGATGAGAGAGCCTCTGTCATTCAAATTGATGTTCTCCTTGAGGTAGCGTGTCATTTATCTCTCATTGCTTTCAAGATTTTTCCTTTGTCTTTTGCTTTTAGGAATTTGATTAAGCCATGTCTTAGTGTGGATTTCTTCCGGTTTGTCTTTTGTTGTAGTCCTGTAGGTTACTTGAGGCTCTGTTCATTTTTTTTCCAATCTGTTTTGTTTCTGTTGTTCAGATTGGATAATTTCTATTGTTCTATCTTCAACTTACTGATTCTTTTCTCTGTTTTCTCCATTCTGCTGTTGAATTTTCATTTAAGTTACTAAAGAATTTTCATTAAGTTACTGTATTTTTCAGTTGTAAAAATTCTATTAGGTTCTTTTCTATATCTTCTATTTGTTGAAGAGATTTTCTATTTTTTGTTGACACTTTCTTATTTTTTTTTTTTTTTGAGACAAGAGTCTAGCTCTGTGGCCTAGACTGGAGTGCAGTGGTGCGATCTTGGGTCACTTCAACCTCCACCTCCCGGGTTCAAGTGATTCTCCTGCCTCAGCCTCCCAAGTAGCTGGGATTAAAGGCACACACCACCATGCCTGGCTAATTTTTGCTGACACTTTCTATTTATTTATTTATTTTATTATGATGATGATTATTATTTTTTTCTGAGATAGAGTTTCACTCTGTTGCCCAGGCTGGAGTGCAATGGTGCGATCTCGGCTCACTGCAACCTCTGCCTCCCTGGGTTCAAGCGATTCTCCTGCCTCAGCCTCCTGAGTAGCTGGGATTACAGGCACACGCCACCACGCCCAGCTATCTTTTGTATTTTTAGTAGAAATGGAGTTTCACCATGTTGGCCAGGCTGGTCTCGAACTCCTGACCTCGTGATCTGCCCACCTCAGCCTTCCAAAGTGCTGGATTACAGGCGTGAGCCACTGTGCCCGGCGACACTTTCTATTTATTCATTTGTTTCAGGCATGTTCTTAATTGCTCATTGAAACATTTTTATGATGGCGCCTTTAAAATTCTTAAATAATTCCAACATCTGTGTCATCTCAGTCTTAACATCTGTTGATTTTCTTTTCTTATTCGAGTTGTGATTTTCTTTGTTCTTGATATGACAAATAATTATTTTAATTATATTCCGGACATTTTGGGCATTATGTTATGAGATCCTGGATCTTATTTAAGACTTCTGTTTTTGCAGGCCTTCTCAGACACTGCACTCCAGTGGCAGAAAGGGGGTACCACTTCATGACTGCCAGGTGGGGGTGGAAGTACAGGTTCCCCACTTGGTCTTTGGTGCTATCCACCACCTGCTAGGTGGGTGGATCCTGCTGTCTCTAGTCGGTCTGCTTTCTTCCCTTCACCTTTCAGAGTTTTATGTTTGTTTTATATATATTGTCCAGGGTTTTTAGCTGTACTTGGAGGGATAGGGAGGAGTGCATCTACTTCATATTGTTCCAGAACCAGCAGTGATAGGTTAAATAACGTGCCCAAAGCTACACAGACAGCTGGACCACACATCAAACCTGGGTCTCCTGTACTCTCACTGTGAAATACAGTACTATAGACAATATAAGCACTGTTCAAGTTGTTAGAAGTTATGGAAGATAGGGAAAATCAGATATGTGCTATGTGCCAGGCATTGTTGTGGACACTGAGGTGGGGGAGGGGGGATACGGCAGTGAACATGAGACAGTAAACTAACAGCTTAATATATAGTGTGTCAAGTGATAATACATGGTCTAGAGAAAAGTAAAGTAGGGTGAGCAGGAGAAGGAGTACCACCCCAGGGTTGAAGTAGTGGTTACTTTATACAGGATGATTACAGATGGGTTACATATGAGCCTGAAGGAAAGTGAGGAAGGGAACCATGCTGGTAAGTAGGGGAAGAGGTTTCAAGTAGAGAACATAAAGGACCCAAGTGGGGAGCAGGCCTGGCATGCTACCAGTCCAGTCCAATGCTATTGGAACAGAGTGAGTGAGGGGAGAGTAATAGAAGCCGAGGTTAAGGGTCGGGGGTGCACAGATCATATACAGCAGTGATTTTCCAAGTATGGTTCCCAGACCAGCAGGATCAGCATTATCTAGGAACTGGTTAGGCCAATTCTTGGATCCCACCCCAGACTGACTGAATCAGAAACTCTGGAGATGGAGCCCTAGAATCTGTGGTTTTAACAGCCCTTCAGATGCACGCTAAAGTTTAAAAACCATGGGTATAGGGTGTAAGGACTTGGTTTTTACTCTGGATGGGAGCCACAGAAGTTTTTTGAGCAAGTGAGAGTTGTGATCTGATTTAGGTTTTGGCTCTTGTGAGGATAGACTGAAGGTGAGGAGCAAGGTAGAAGCAGGGAGAATTTGGGGGCTACTGTAGATCATTATTCCTTAAAGTGTGGTCCCTGGACCAGCAGCATCAGCATCACCTGAGAGGTCATTAGAAATGCACGTTTATAGGCCCAACCCAGTCCTACTGAATCAGGATCTCTGGGGATGGGGCCTAGGAATCTGTATTTTAACAAGCTTACCAGGTGTTTCTGATATTCCCTAAAATTTGAGAAACTCTGGTCTAGTTAGGCAGTGGTGGCTTAAAGCAGTCAGTGATAATGAGAAGTGGTTGGATTTTGAATATATATCGATACAGGATTTGCTGATAGATTGGATTGGGGTTGTGAAAGAAGGAACTCAAGAATGACTCAATTTTGAGGAATTTGGTGTAAAGGGGACTAGAGTAATGGGGCAGAGACTGAGGGGATCACAAAAGGGTTTTTTGGGTTTTTTTTTTTTTTTTTTTTTTTGGTGATAGAACAGTCTGTCTGTGTGCATGTCAGTGCATATGAAGTTATTCCATTGGTGCATCCAGAATTTAGTGAAACCTGTTATATGACAAACTCATAAAGGAGACACTTCCTAGGTACGCTGGAACTTGCTGTGTCCTTTGCATTCCTTTAAGTCCTGTGTGCCTGGAGTTGGGGGGGGTGGGGCGGTGGGAATGGTGGATGCTTCAGCTTCTGGTTTTATAGATGGTGCTCTGTCTGGACCTGGATCCTTGGGCACCCTCAGAAAGCAGAGGTTGAGGAGATAAGAAGCCAGACAGGATCTTGAGCAAAATCATCATCTCTCAGGCATCTCCAAGTCTCAGCTCCCACTCAGTTCCACATCCCTGGAAGAGTTGAGTGTCCATTTTGGAGTGCTCATAACACTTGACTGTATTAATTACCCCACATTATATCCTGGTTACATATTGTAGTGATAGAGTAGAGTCACAAAGTCCTGAATTTGTATCCTGCTCTGCTACTTAGTAGTTTTGTAATTGCCAACAATTTACTTAACCACTCAGACCCAGATTTCTCATCTGTTAGATTAGGATAATATTAACGATGATGATGATAGCTAATATTTACCATGTGCCAGGAACTTTAAGTACTTTACCTATTTTAGCTCATTTAATCCTCTTAACCACCCTATGAAGTGGGTACTATTAGTACTTCCATTTCACAGATGCAGAAACTGAGATGCAGAAAGGTTAAGTATAAATTGCTTAAGTTCACATAGCTAGTGAGTGGCAGAGGTACGATTCAAACCCAGGCAGTTTGGCTCCTAAGCCTGTACTTTAAACCTCTGCTTCTGTGTTTAATGTCTGTGAATGTTGTACGGAAGGCCCTGATTTGTTGTGGAGATTAAATGTGATAATATGTAAAGTTCATAGCCCAGTTTTTTCTCAGTGCCTTTTATGCTAACTTCAAATTCATTCACTCACTATCCTGTTACCTTGCTTTACTGACTTTATAGCACTTACGAAACTGTTTTGACACTGCCTCTCTGTCTCCCGCTCTAAAATGTCCAGTCCATGAGGGCAGTGTCTGCTCAATCAATATTTGTTGAATTTATGCACTCATTTACTTAACAAATACTGCTTACCGTGTGCTTGGCTTTGCAGTATACGATGGAGATAACTCATCTTAGTCACAAGACCTGGTGCTATAATAATTA
This sequence comes from Pongo pygmaeus, assembly GCF_028885625.2. Classification (NCBI taxonomy): domain Eukaryota; kingdom Metazoa; phylum Chordata; class Mammalia; order Primates; family Hominidae; genus Pongo; species Pongo pygmaeus. The sequence goes on along the minus strand of NC_072396.2, from coordinate 54,585,292 downwards.
TCCCCTTGACTAAGGAAGCTACTCAGAGCAAATCAGCATTTACCACCCTTGGTCCCAGGTGGTGACTATCGAGACAGTGCAGCCAGAAGCCCGATTTTTCATTTGTCTGCCTCCCTGATATGAGGAGTTGTCTAACACGTTGATGTTTGTTGAATAATAAGTAAGGCAAGACTAAGAGATGGGAAAGGTGAGGACTTTTGGTAAACAAGATACACTATCTGGCAAATGTAGTGGGGACAGACAGCAGGTAAGTGAGCAGTTCCAAGGCCTCGTGGTGAAGGCTGAAATAGGGATAGTGTTGTGGGGGTGCCACAGCAGCAGGGAAGAGGAAGAGCAGGAATGTTCCAGGTAGAAGGAGATACATGTGATGAAACCCAGAGGCTAGAGCTAGACAGAGTATGGCACTGAGAGTCTGCTGGCTTTTTAGAGCAGAGCCGGCTTCATGGGTGTGTAATTGCTATAGTCACATGGTGCCCCATGCCTGAGGTTTAATGTTCTGTGGTGGTTGTCTTGAAATTCTTAATAATTTTGCCTTTGATTTTGTGATTTGTATGTGATGGAACAATGGAGTGTGCACTGGGGACTTAAGAGTCTTGGCTCATATGTGGTTCTACCTCCTGCTGCCTTTCTACGTCCCTGAACAGGTTCTTGGCTAGCTGCCTGGGGCGCTGGGCCCAGGTGCAGGTGTGGACAGAGTCGGTTGGGTGCATGTACCCTGTGTACTAAGTCACCGGGCAGGGCCCCAGGGTACTTGTGTGGGCCTGCACTCGCCCCTTGAGTTATCCCTGTACCCAAGGGAGCGTGACAGTAAATAGCATATTAAAACTGCATGGGAAGTTGAGAGAGAGACCATGGAAGAAAGGAAAAAGCTTTTCTATTTTTTGAACAGGGAGCTCCCTCTTTTCATTTCCATTAGGCCCCACAGATTGTAAGTGGGCTATGCAGTAGGAACGTCTCCCCCAGCGTATGCTGTGTGTAAGGGGAAAGAGGTGAGCTCGGCCAGAGAGGCAAGGCCTTTTGGGCCATGGTAAGTTTATACTTTACTTTAGGAAAAATAGGGACCCTGTGAGGCATTTTAAGCATGGGTCGATAGGATCAAATTTGTGTTTTTAAATGATCACTTTGGCTGTAGTGTGGAGGGCCGATTGGGTGGGGACAGAATAGGGGCCAGGAGTCCAGTTAGGAGGGCAGGACAATAACTGAGTTAGAGATAATAGTGGCCTGAACTAGCGCAGGGGCAGTAAGGATGACAGATTAACACAATTGATAGCTAATAAAGAGAGTTGATAGGACATGCTGATAACTTGGATAATAACAACAAACATACACAGCACTTACTATGGGCCAGACACTGTTCTAAATACTTTTTATATATTTAGTTTGTTTGCTTTTGATAACAACCTTATAAAATAGGTACAGTTTTTATCCCCATCTTACAATGAGGAAACTGAGGCACAGCGAGGTTAAGTAACTTGTCCAAGATCCCACAGCTAGTAAGTGGCACAGCCAGGATGCAAACCCAGAGAATCTGGACCTAAAGTCAGTGTTCTTAACTTGATGCTAGAACGTCTACTTTAGGGTATAGTGGAGGGGAGAGGGCTAGAGGTGAATCAGTGATGGCTGCCAGGTTTCTGGCTTGAATGCCTGGTGAGGTTATGGAGCCATTGCTGAAGTGGGAAACCTAAGAGAAGGGAGCATGTTTAGGGGACAGACAGAGGGAGAAACTGAGTTTGGACATGTTGAATTTGAAGTACGTAAGTGGCTATCCAGTAAGAAATGTCTCCCCCAGGAGACATTTGGAGGGAAGTGTCTAATCTGGCTTGGAGTTATAAGTGCACAGAGGGCTCATAGAGCCCTGGGAGGGAGAACAATGAGGAAAAGTGAGGAGAAAAGAGTGCCCAGGTAAGAGGACCTAAGAAACTTCAACATTTAAGTACTGGGCAAGAGAAAAAGAGTTCATCGGGAAAAAGGAACAGCCAAAGACATGATTAAAATCACATCACATCCCTACTCATAGTAGCTGTGACTCCCCAGTTCTTGTGGCTACCTAGGAAAAGCCAGAGTGCTTTACAGTGGCCTACAATACCCTACTACGTGAGTCTATTGCCTTTCTGACTTATTACTGTCCTCCTAGCTCTCTACTCTAGAACACTGTCCTCCTCTCTGCTACCTTCGTAGTCTAGGGATGCTCCCACCACAGGGCTTTTGTACTTGCTGTTCTTATTGGGATGCTCTTCCTTCATAGCCACATGAGGGGCTTGCTCCCTTACTCCCTTTGGGTCTTTATTCAAAAGCCATTTTGTCAGTCTTTCCCTGTCTTCCCTATCTAATATTTCACTCTCACTACCATTCTTCCTGGCCCCCCCATTGTGTGTGTGTGTGTGTGTGTGTGTGTGTGGTGTGTATAGTTACATATTCACACATATATATTTCTCTATATTCCCCTTCCTGTTTTTTTTCTACCTAGGTCTTCTCACTATCTAACATACAATGTGTTTCACCAATTGCATTGATTTATCTTGTTTCTTGTCTGCCTCCCCACTAGAACATCAGCTCTATGAGGGCAGGGATTTTTGTATGCTTTGTTTTTTGTCTTTGTCTCACCAGCACCTAGACCAGAGCCTGGCGGATGCTCATTAAATGTCAGCTGAAGGAATGGGCACCAGCCAAATGGGGCGTTGTAGAAGTCAAGGGTAGAGAGCTTGTCAGGTGGAGAGTGTACAGGGTTGGCAGTGCGAAAATGGTGCTAAGAGGTTAAGGGAGATAAAGCAGAGAAGTACTTATTGCGTATATCAACAAGGAGGTCAGGAAATCAGTGAGATCTATTTTAAAGAAGGTGGGGACTAAGATCAGGCTATAGCAGGGGATGAATCACAAAGTGCACATAGCAACCCTAAAAAAGTATCGATTTGGCTCTGATAGAACACCTCTGGATACTACTAGGCATCTAAGGGTGGGAGGGAGACTTTTTACTGTATATACTTCTGTACTCTGAGTTTTGCACCATGTACAACTGTTACTTATTCAAAAAAGGAGTCATTATCAAGCTTCGTAGGTTTATTTACTTCGTTTTTAAGCTGCATAGGTTTAAAGAAAGAAGGTGTTTGGCTGTGAAGGGGCAGACAGGAGGGAGAGAGGATGGGAGGGCGGGTAGGTCTTGGTTTTTTAATTTGTAAACATCAATAGACTTGTTTAAATGCTATTGTGAAGAGAAAGAGAGGGAGATTGAAGATACTGCAGAAAGAAGGAATAATTGATTGAGAAGGTAAGAAAACATGTGACCCAGGTGGAAAACTTGGCTTTAGAAGGAAGGAAAGATAGTACTTTTGTTGTGACAGGAAAAAAAGGATGGGTGTAGAGGAGGTAGATTGGTGATGAGAAGTTAAGATAGTTCACCTCTGATTACTTAATTTTCTCTAAGAAGTAGGAAGTGCATCGCTTCTTGGTCTTTTGGCTAAGATCAAGTGTAGAAGTAGGAAGTGGCTGGCATGATGGCTCACACCTGTAATCCCAACACTTTGGGAGGCTGAGGTAGGAGGATCACTTGAGGCCAGAAGTTTGAGACCATTCTGGGCAACAAAGCAAGACCCCCTCTCTGTAAAACACACGTACAGACACAAATTAGCTGGGCATGGTGGTGTGTGCTTGTAGTCTTAGCTACTTTGGAGGCTGGGGCAGAGGAGGATCACTTGAGCCTAGGAGTTAAAGGCTGCAGTGAACTATGATTGGCACCACTGCTCTCCAGCCTGTGCAACCCAGTGAGACCCTGACTCTAAAAAAAACAAAATAAAACAAAAACGTTAAGAAACTCAAAGAATGAAAGCAAAGAGTGCTTAAAACAACAACAACAACAAAAGCCAAAACCAAAAACCAGAAGTAGTAGGAAGCAAGGTAATTTTTGAGAGAGAAGAGGCAGGTAGTAGTGGGGTGAGAGATTTGAAATAGCCACAGTAGATAATGAGAGAGAGTTGAGTGGGGAATTTCAGAAGGATCGTCAGGCAGGCATGATCCAGATGTGTTTTTTTTTTTTGAGACGGAATCTTGCTTTGTCGCCCAGGCTAGAGGGCAGTGGCACGATCTCGGCTCACTGCAACCTCTGCCTCCTGGGTTCAAGCTGTTCTCCTGCCTCAGCCTCCTGAGTAGCTGGAATTATAGGTGCCCACCACCATTCCCAGCTAATTTTTGTATTTTGAGTAGAGATGGGGTTTCACCATGTTGACCAGGCTGGTCTTGAACTCCTAACTTCAGGTGATCCACCCGCCTCAGCCTCCCAAAATGCTGGAATTAGAGGCGTGAGCCACCGCGCCCGGCCAATCCAAATATTTTGGACAGTGAATTTATGATGGCACCAATCCATGGGTGATTTTTCTCTAGCCACATCTAGTGGGCTAGAGTTAGGTAGTTGTACTGAGCCAGGGTTAGGGTTTGCATGTGGGGATGAAAGGCAGTGGGGCAAGTGAGGGTATCTGTAAGAGAATGGTTGAAGTGAGGAATGTTGGAATCTCAACTAGATAGGGAAGGAGGGTAAAGTCAAGAATGTGTGAATAGGTGAAAAATATGAGGATAAAGAGTTTTGAGGGCAAAGAACAGGTTGTAGTGAATGAGAACTGGATAGATAGACTTGTGGTCAGAGAGGGCGATGTATGAGTTTCATATTCCAGACGTACAGCAGTTGCTGGTGTTGACAGGGTCTGGGGGATGGTCATGAGAGTTGGTAGCTGAAATGGGAGTAGAGGTGTTAACAGTCTCTGAAGATGAGAAGATCAAAGAACTAAGTGCCTGGAATGTTGTGTCTCCACATGGATACTGATTTCATGTAGGATGTTGTCAGGACTTGGGATGGAGAAGAATCTGAGCAGGTTCTTCAGCGAGTGAAGGGGTATGTTGGGGAGATGGGTATGTGGCAGTGATGAAGAGGAATAGGAAGTGGTATGGCTGCATGGTATGGAACTCAGAGGACTGGGAGCTCTTACACAAGGGTAGAGGAGAGATGATCTGGAAGTCTCACCAGAGAGTGAGAGGGATGGCTACCCACAACCCAGTCCTGAGTTACGAGGGTATGGGAGAATGTGCAGCTATAAGGGCTCTAGCACAATGCTGCTTAGATTTTCTGTGGCAAAGAACCAAGGCACTTTTAAAATTTCCAGTCTATAATGGGCCAATCCTTTTATGATATAAAAAAAGAATTACTAGAAAAAATGGTATGAACCGGCCGGGCGCGGTGGCTCATGCCTGTAATCCCAGCACTTTGGGAGGCCGAGGCGGGCGGATCACGAGGTCAGGAGATCGAGACCATCCTGGCTAACACGGTGAAACCCCGTCTCTACTAAAAATACAAAAAATTAGCTGGGCGTGGTGGCAGGCGCCTGTAGTCCCAGCTACTCGGGAGGCTGAGGCAGGAGAATGGCGTGAACCCAGGAGGCAGAGCTTGCAGTGAGCCAAGATCATGCCACTGCACTCTATCCTGGGCGACAGAGCGAGACTCTGTCTCAAAAAATAAATAAATAAATAAAAATTTAAAAAAATGGTATGAACCAAAAAACATATAAAAGACAAGCCCAAAATTTTATTCTTAGATTGAATGGAGATAAAATTATTCTGTTAAATTGCTGTAAAAACTTTGGCATAATAGTGATGCTTACTCTTACTTTCTGTACTTATCACAGACCTGTAATAAATAGTTCACAGACTAGCATTAGTCTGTGGACCACACTTTGAGTGGCACTGGTGTAGAGAAAATGATTTTCCCATAGGAGAAGCTGCTTTCAGTTAAGCCTGGAAGGTGAAGGAGTGTTTGTTGAAGGGGGTGCCAATGTTGAGCAGTTTGTTTACCAAGTTGGGAAAGGGGATGAGCAGCGGATGTTTAGAGTAGAGAAAGCACATAGCCACATGGGGTGAAAGTTTAGGAGAGAGAGAGGTGTCCGGAGAGAGGGTATGAGATAGAAAGCATGCAGTCCAGGGAACTGAGTTAATGCTACAAGGTCTGAGGAATATCTTTGAAGAAGTTTTAGGCAGGTGAAAGGTGAGGTCTGGACTGGGCTTCTAGCACTTACTGTGAAACCGGATACTTACTGTGTATCAGACTTTATGCTCACTGTGCTACACACATTAGTATTATTTTTGTAGAGATGGGGTTACCCTGTGTTGCCCAGGCTGGTCTTGAACTCCTGGCCTCAAGCGATCCTCCCACTTTGGCCGCCCAAAGTACTGGGATTACAGGTGTGAGCTACTGCGACTGGCCGTGCTATGCACTTTATATACATTATCTTATTGAATCCTTAAAAACCCTACAAAGTTGATGGTGATATCCCTAGTTTATTGATAAGCTGCTGGTTTATAGGCATGAGATTATTAGTTGGGAAGATGGTAGAGTCCTAATCCCAGGAAGTCCATTTATGAGCATGATCTTGGCTGAAACAACTTGAGCTCTGCCTTAATGTTCTCTGCTGTGTTTGGTAAACCATACATTTTAAGACCTAAACCATACATTTTAAGACTTGGGTCTTCTTTTTTTTTCTTTTTTTTTTTTTGGAGACAGGGTCTTGTTCTGTCTCCCAGGCTGGAGTGCGGTAGCACAATCATGGCTCACTGCAGCCTCAATCTTCTGGGTTCAAGGGATCCTCCCAGCTCAGCCTCCATGCTCAGCTAAATTTGTTTGTTTGTTTTGGTAGAGATGGGGGGTCTCAATTTGTTGCCCAAGCTGGTCTTGAACTCCTGGGTTCAAGTGATCCTCCTGCCTCGGCCTCCCAAAGTTCTGGGATTACAGGTATGAGCCACTGTGACTGGCCTAGGTGTTTAATTTTAGCAAGAATTTATTTGGAGGGCTGCTGGTGCCTTCCCTAGTAAGGGAAGGTTGAATTTTGTGAGATTACCACCTCATATACATGCAAAGTCAAATTTTCAAAATTAAGTAAATCTTTTTAAGTCTTTAAAATGTGAGATAAGCAACAGATGTTTATTGTAGGAAATTAGAAGCACAGATAAGATAAAAAGGATTATCTGTAATTTTTCATTTAGAACTACTGTTGACTATAAATTTTTTTCAGTCTTATATAATAAAGTATCTAAAGTTTAAAAATTAGGTTATAAGACTGGGCGTGGTGGCTCACACCTATAATCCTAGCACTTCAGGAGGCAGAGGCGGGTGGATCACTTGAACTCAGGAGTTTGAGACCAGCCTGGCCAATGTGGTGAAACCTCGTCTCTGCTAAAAATACAAAAAAATTAGCCAGGCGTGGTGGCACATGCCTATAATCCCAGCTAATTGGGAGGCTGAGGCAGGAGAATCACTTGAACCCAGGAGGCAGAGGTTGCGGTGAGCCATGATCACACCACTGCCTAATACAGTAACCCCTAACCACATGTGGCTGCTGAGTGCTTGAAATTTTAAATTTTACTTAATTTTAATGGATTTAAACATAAATAGCCACATGTACTTAATAGCTGTTCTATTGGACAGCACTGTTCTAGACCTCATAAAAAATAAAATTTCCATAAACCTTGGCTGTTTTTCTCTTTTTCAGTTGTGTTGGTGTTGAAGAGGAGAAGGCTGCTGACATTGACCTCTACCACTGCCCCAACTGTGAAGTCTTGCATGGGCCCTCCATTAGTAAGTGGATCTTAGGGTTTCCTAGATAAGACAATTCAGAGGAGAGACAAAGGAAAGGAAATTTGGGGGAGTGATTGCTTTTGCCTGAGCACTTCTGATTCTTCTTCCTCAGGAAATAGCAGAAGCCTATGCAGGCTCCACAGGCCAGCAGCTATCTCACTGAGAGGGCAGAAGTTCATAACTTCACCTCCCTCCCTTCCTAAGGCTTGTCTAGAGAAAGTACCCATCTTCACCAGGAACTTTCCTGAATCTGTGAGGGCCTCATTGACTCCAGATGCTCCAAGGGGTGGTTAGATTGGAAGAGAAGGATCTGCTGAGGCCTTTGTTCTTGGTATCATAGCTCATGACCGTTCTGACTCACAATCTCTCATGTTTTTCTGGCTTAGTGAAAAAACGCCGCGGATCTTCAAAGGGGCATGATACACACAAGGGGAAACCAGTGAAGACCGGGAGCCCTATGTTCATCAGAGAGCTCCGGAGTAGGACTTTTGACAGGTGAGAAACCCTGCCTCCAGGGGCTGATGAATGCCAGGGCTCTGGGAGGCTGGAACTCACCTCTTCCCAGCTTTCCCAGTGGCTGTCCCATTAGGAGCTTCCCCAATTTGTGAATATCTTCAGGGCTCTGCAAATTCCCTCTGGTTTGGTCAATTTCTGGAAAACTTTTGGTAGTTGGGAGGAAGTACTCACCTAAGTTAGATACTTCCATTCATCCAAGGAATGCTGACTAGAAGGAGTCTTAGGATCAGAAAGTTTAATTCTCTCATAGAGAAGAAGAAACTCTTTTAATATAAAAAAATTATTGGTCATATATCTCTTTTATGATCGAAAAGAGGTTTTATCTTTTTAAAATTAAGCTGGCCTTGTTAAAAGTAAATTACATGAAATAAGCAAAAATAATGAGTTAAAAAAAGGAACAAAGCATTCTCTTTTGCTTGGTTTTTTAATTCAGTAGACCATGTTCAGGTTTTTAAAAAATAATTTCAACTTTGATTTTAGATTCAGGAAGTACATGTGCAGGTTTGTTTACGTGGCTATATTGCATGTGCTGAGGTTTGGGGTGCAAATGGTCCCATCACCCAAGTAGTGAACATAGTACCCTGTAGCTAGTTTTTCAGCCCCTTCCTTACTACCTCCCTCCCAACTTGAGTGGTCCCCAGTATCTATTGTTCCCATCTTTGTCTATGGGTACCCAATGTTTAGCTCCTACTTAAAAGTGAGAACAAAAGCAGTATTTGATTTTCTGTTCCTGCATTAATTGGCTTATGATAATGGTCTCCAGCTGCATCCATGTTACTGAAAAGGACATGATTTCCTTCTGTTTTATGGCATGTAGTATTCCATGGTATATATGTACCACACTTTTCTTTATCCATTCCACTATTGATGGGCACCTAGTTTGATTCCATGTTTTACTGTTGTGAATAGTGCTGCAGACATATCAGTGCATGCGTCTTTTTAGTAGAATGGTTTATTTTCCTTTGGGTATAAATCCAGTAATGGGATTGCTGGGTCAAATGGTAGTTCTCTTTTAAGTTCTTTGAGAAATCTCCAAACTGCTTTCCATGGTGGCTGAACTAATTTACATTCCCACTAACATGGTGTAAGTATTCCCTTTGGTCTGCAGGCTTATCAGGATCTGTTATTTATTTTTTTTTTTTTTACTTGTTTTCAGGTTTTCTGTAACCGAAGTGTTAATTGGAATAAGTGTTCCTTCAACTTAATGTTTCTTGTTTTATTTGTTTATTTAAAGGCAGAAACTTCTCCTCTCTACTCCGGACTCCTCAGGTTCCTTCTCCAAAGTCAACCCGTTATTTGTAGATTCTTTCAGAAATGGTTTTTGCATATACAAACATAGATTTTTTTTAACTCCTTTTTTTTGACACAAATGGAAACAACTGTGTATTGTTCTGTATCTTGCTTTTTTTAAAAAAAAATGTATATTTGAGATCAATCCATAATAGCACATACAGATGTTCTTTTTCATGGCTGTTTAATATTACATTGCATGGTGTAACATTTATTTAACCAGTCCTCTACTGATGGACGTTTAAGTTGATTCCAGTATTTTGCTATTAGAAAGAAATACTATAATGAATATCTTTGCACTTAAGTTTTTGCATACGTTGCCAATTACATCCATAGTGGCTATACCATTTCACACTCCCACAGATAATGTGCGGAGGGTGCCGATCTTCCTATATCCTAGCCAATATTTGTTTGTTTGTTTGTTTTATTTTATTTATTTATTTTGTTTTTGAGATGATGTCTCGCTCTTGTCCCCCAGGCTGGAGTGCGATGGCGTGATCTCGGCTCACTGCAACCTCCGCCTCCTGGGTTCAAGCGATTCTCCTGCCTCGGCCCCCCGAGTAGCTGGGATTACTGGCGCCTGCCACCACGCCCGGCTAATTTTTGTATTTTTAGTAGAGACGGGGTTTTTACCATGTTGGCCAGGCTGGTCTTGAACTCCTGACTTCAGGTGATCCACCCGCCTCGGCCTCCCAAAGTCCTGGGATTACAGGTGTGAGCCACCGCTCCCAGCCACCAATATTGTTTATTATCAATTTGTTTTGCCTTTCTGATAAAATAAATTGTGAGATCCTGCTGTTCCCACTGGTACTTCTTTCTTTCTTTCTTTTTTTTTTTTTTTTTTTTTTTTTGAGGCAGTGTCTTGCTCTGTTGGCTAGGCTGGAGTGCAGTGGTGCAATATCAGCTCACTGCACCCTCCGCCTCCTGGGTTCAAGCAATTCTTCTGCCTCAGCCTCCCAAGTAGCTGGGATTACAGGCACGCACCACCATGCCCAGCTAATTTTTGTATTTTTAGTAGAGATGGGGTTTCACCATGCTGGCCAGGCTGGTCTCAAACTCCTGACCTCAAGGGATCTGCCCACCTTGGCCTCTCAAAGTGCTGGGATTACAGGTGTGAGCCACTGTACTCAGCCCACACTTGTATTTCTTTAATTATGAAGGAAAAACTAGATTTTTTTTTTATTTGAGACAGGCTGGAGACCACTGGTGCAGTCACCACTCACTGCAGCCCTGACCTCCCTAGCTTAATCCATCTTCCCACCTGCGCTTCCCGGGTAGCTGGGACTACAGGTGTGTGCCACCACGCCCAGCCAATTTTTTTTTTTTTTTGTATTTTTTGTAGAGACAGGGTTTTGCCATGTTGCCCAGGCTGGTCTCCAACTCCTGGGCTCAAACAATCTGCCTTCCTTGGCCTCCCAAAGTGCTGGGATTACAGTTGTGAGCTACTGCACTCAGCCTTAGATTTCATACATTTATAAACCAGCTTGATTGTTTTCTCTGTGAACTACTTGCTTGTTTGATAGGCATTCTGTTGTGTTACTATTACTGATTTATAACAGCTTTCTTGGAGAAAATTTTAATTTCTATATGGTTAGGTTTATTTATTACTATTTTTAATGACTACTGGGTTTTTCCCAGGTTTTTCTACTCTTAAAGCTTTATTTTTTGGAATTTAATCTTTGGACCATCTAGGGTTATGTAAAGAATGAGATAGGCAGGCCGGGCACAGTGGCTCACACCTGTAATCCCAGCACTTTGGGAGGCTGAGGCAGGCGGATCACCTGAGGTTGGGAGTTCAAGTCCAGCCTGACCAACATGTAGAAATCCCCTATCTACTAAAAATACAAAATTAGCTGGGCGTGGTGGCGCATGCCTGTAATCCCAGCTAGTCTGGAGGCTAAGGTAGGAGAATCGCTTGAACCCGGGAGGCGGAGGTTGTGGTGAGCCAAGATTGTGCCATTGCACTCCAGCCTGGGCAACAAGAGCAAAACTCCGTCTCAAAAAAAAAAAAAAAAAAAAAAGAATGAGATAGGCATTGAACTTAATATATTTGTCCCAACACAAGTTGTCAGAGTTGTCAGATACACATTTTTTCTCCACCATGATTTAAAAGAAAACTATTTTCTGCACCATGATTTAAAGAAAACTATTTTCTTTCTTTTCTTTAAAAGAAAAAAAAAAAAGAGACAGGGACTCTCTCTGTCACCCAGGCTGGAGTGCAGTGGCATGTTCAAAGCTCACTGTAACCTCCAACTCCTGGGTTCAAGTGATCTTCCTGCCTCAGCCTCCCAAGTACGTAGGACTGTAGGCCTGCACCACCATGCCCTGCTAATTTTGAATTTTTTTGTGGAGACGGGTTTAGAAATGATGCCCAGGCTGAAACTCATTAAGTATGCATGTTGAGAAAGTTGTTGTATATGCATGTTGAGAAAGTTGTTGTATATGCATGTTGAGAAAGTTGTTGTAAAAATGTTGTTGTTTTGTTTTAATCAGTCTTTTCTCTTTGACAGTGTTTTAAACTGGGTAATGCTGCTCTTGGTTTGAACAAATCTGCGAAACTTGTCAGATGTGTCTTTTCTTTCTGGCCAGGCTGTTGACTGATTTCTTCTTGTCACCCAGAGAAGAGCACCATGTTGGCAGAATACTCCCCACCTCTGCCAGTGACCTGGTCTCTTGCCTTGGACAGATCATTTCTTCCCTGGCAGATGAGGTTTTTGCCATTAGTTGCCACCTCACATCAAGTCCCCTCATAAAAACCCCACCTCTTGGGTGAGTGGCAGCCTCCAATAAGGCCTTTAATGGGCAGGGCCTCAGGCTCAAGCTTTCTCTCCTGCGGCCCACAGCTCAGATGAAGTGATTCTGAAGCCCACTGGAAATCAACTGACTGTGGAATTCCTGGAAGAAAATAGCTTCAGTGTGCCCATCCTGGTCCTGAAGAAGGATGGGTTGGGCATGACGCTGCCCTCGCCATCATTCACTGTGAGGGATGTTGAACACTATGTTGGTAAGATACTACAGACCCTTTTAACTGTAACATTGTTCATTCCTGTCAAGATCTGTGTCCCTTCCCCTCCAATCTGTTTTTGCATTTCCTCTCTAACCATCTTGGGAATCTCAGGTGAAATGCCTTGTCCAAAGTCATTCTTTGGCAGAGATAGAGCCAAAATCCTAGTCTCCTCTTTGTTCTCCTTTCATGCATTCACTCATTCGTTTATCAGAGACAGGGTCTCACCCTGTTGCCCAGGCTGGAGTACATTGGTGCGATTAACTCACTGCAGCCTCCACCTCCTCCTGGGCTCCAGGGATCCTCAAACCTCAACCTCCCGAGTAGCTGAGACTACAGGGATGCACCGCCATGCCTAGCTAGTTTTGTTTATTTTTTGTAGAGATGATGTCACACTATGTTGCCCAGGCTGATCTCCAACTACTGGGCTCAAGCGATCCTTCTGCCTCGGCCTCCCAAAGTGCTGGGATTACAGGCGTGAGCCACTATGCCCAGCCCCTTCTCCTTTTAATAGTTCATACACCCCTAGGTTGAGCTCCGTTTTTTACCTGGGAAGTTCTAGGGATCATTGTCTGTCTTCTGTTGAAATGAGAAAGCTTTTGACTGTTGTTCTCACATGGCACTTGTTGTCTGGGCATGAGTTTCTGGGGAGAGGATGAGAAGAATTGGAGAAGCAAGGCCCAGGCAGGTGGACTACTATGTGTGAGGCTGTGTGTCTGGTAGTTCCGTTGCCCTAGCAGGGCACATAGATCTAAGGAAAGTGTGATGGGTTCCTACCCCGCCCCCCAAACAAACACACACATATACATACAGTGTCGGTGGAGAGAAGCTTTGAGTGTAAGGCCATTCTAGGGACTGATGAGGGGACAAGAGAGTCTTCCACAGTCCCTGAGACTACTTGGTGCAGAACCTATCTCTTTACTCCAGGTTCTGACAAAGAGATTGATGTGATTGATGTGACCCGCCAGGCTGACTGCAAGATGAAGCTTGGTGATTTTGTGAAATATTATTACAGCGGGAAGAGGGAGAAAGTCCTCAATGTCATTAGTTTGGAATTCTCTGATACCAGGTAAGAGGTGCAGGAATAACAAAAAAACCTGACAAAGTGCCTGAAACTTGTGTGATATATCTAGTGTATATTCGTGTTTCTCTCTCTTTTTTTTTTTTTTTTGAGACGGAGTCTTGCTCTGTCGCCCAGGCTGGAGTGCAGTGGCACGATCTTGGCTCACTGCAACCTCCGCCTCTTGGGTTCAAGCAATTCTCCTGCCTCAGCCTCCTGAGTAGCTGGGATTACAGGCACCCGCCACCATGCCTGGCTAATTTTTGTATGTTTAGTAGAGATGGGGTTTCACCATGTTGGCCAGGCTGGTCTCGAACTCCCTACCTCAGGTGATCTGCCCGCCTCGGCTTCCCAAAGTGCTGGGATTACAGGCATGAGCCACCCCACCTTGCCTCGTGTTCCTTTCTCTTCTTCCTGGTGGTTTCTTCCTTTGGGATGGCGAGCTGGATTATATTTTCTAGGGTAGCTGCTCACATTGTAACAGTTGAGTCATATTTCTCCTCCACAGTTTCTAGCATTGGATAGATTACATAGTAGCTATTTTAATTAATTTTTGTCTCCTTTTTCAAGACCTTAGGACAGCCTTCTTTGACCTTTTCCTCCTATATACAACAGTGCCATAGTCACTGTGTAACTGGTGGGATAGGTCCTCAGTTCCTGGAAATAGATTTACTAAAATTACCCCCATGTAGGTTTCTTACATTTAAAAAGAAAAAGAGAAACCTATTTACCTTTAAATGATTCTATCTGGACTCACACACTCAGTAGATAGATACGTATATAGTCTTCTCTTTGGGTCAGAAATGTGGGAAATACCAAGAAATCGTAACATATCTTTTTGCCCTTAGGAAACTTACTGTCTGATTATTTACATTTTTAACTTTTGTAGATTGATAGGAAGTTGCAAAAAAGTGTACAGGGAGGTCCTGTGTACTCTTCAGCCACTTTCCCTCAATGGTAACATATTATGTAATTACGGTACAATATTAAGACCCTTGCTGTTGTGTTTTTTTTTTTGAGACGGAGTTTCGCTCTGTCACCCAGGCTGGAGTGCAGTGGCACGATCTTGGCTCACTGCAAGCTCCGCCTCCCGGGTTCACGCCATTCTCCTGCCTCAGCCTCCCGAGTAGCTGGGACTACAGGCACCTGCGACCACACCCGGCTAATTTTTTGTGTTTTTAGTAGAGACGGGGTTTCACCGTGTTAGCCAGGATGGTCTCGATCTCCTGACCTCGTGATCCACCCACCTCGGCCTCCCAAAGTGCTGGGATTACAGGTGTGAGCCACCGCGCCCAGCGCTGTTGTTTTTAAGATGCAAGGTTAAACAACCTGAGAATGTTTAAAAACTGTATTTGTTAGTTTATACTTCACTTCATCCTGAAAGACTATTCAAGGTAGCTTACAGAGATGTGGAGAAGCCAAAAAAAAAGAGAAAATTAGAACAAAAGTGAAATAAGATTGGGAAATAGAATGCATGTGGTGGGTACTCTGCACATTTCCTAGTTGGTGGAGATGGACTATAGTTTTCAGTGAATTTCCTGAAGATCAGAACAAAGAGAGGAGTACAGTATTGTAAGGTTTGTGGCTTTACGTAGGATAAAAGCAACAGATGTTTCAGAGAAACATTTCTTTACCTGGAACTGAGCCCTGTGAGGTTGCTCTAGTGGTTTCTCATAAAGAAGACACTATGAGATGGGGATAGTGCAATAACTTCTATAATCCACATGCCAAGTGAGTAGTTGGGAGTGGGGTTGGGGAGTATGAGCATTTAGTGGAGGAAATGAACACCTTTGACTGGAGAAGCCTGTGGAGCTGGGACTTGGGACTTCTGGAGATGAGTAGAATGAGGATACTGACCAGACTTACAGAACAGAAATAAGCGTCCTATGTGCCTTTGGGGATTCTGTGGAGGGAACTTGTTCTCTGACTTATCTGACCCTCACTGAACTGTGGGGTATTTTATTCAGGCCTCAATCTTCTATTCCTAATCAGCTGACATCTGCTCTCCACCCCTTCCTTGGTAGACTTTCTAACCTTGTGGAGACACCGAAGATTGTTCGAAAGCTGTCATGGGTCGAAAACTTGTGGCCAGAGGAATGTGTCTTTGAGAGACCCAATGTACAGAAGTACTGCCTCATGAGTGTGCGAGATAGCTATACAGACTTTCACATTGACTTTGGTGGCACCTCTGTCTGGTACCATGTACTCAAGGTAGGAATGCGCATGGCTTCTGGAGGCAGCCAGGCCTTGGGCCTCCCTGTACGTGTCACATGGCAGCACAGAAACATTTTGAATCAGTTTGATTTACATTTTGAATAAAAAAAATTTGATTTGGCCGGGCACGGTGGCTCACGCCTGTAATCCCAGCACTTTGGGAGGCCGAGGCGGGCGGATCATGAGGTCAGGAGATCGAGACCATCCTGGCTAACACGGTGAAACCCCATCTCTACTAAAAATAAAAAAAATTAGCCGAACGTGTTGGCAGGCGCCTGTAGTCCCAGCTACTTGGGAGGCTGAGGCAGGAGAATGGCGTGAACCTGGGAGGTGGAGCTTTCAGTGAGCCGAGATTGTGCCACTGCACTCCAGCCTGGGCGACAGAACGAGACTCCATCTTAAAAAAAAAAATTGATTCAAAAATGTTTGACGAATCAAACATTTTTGAATAATAGCAGATGCCTGAGGTTTTCCTGGTTGTTACCTTCTTTTTTGTTGTTGAGGCAGAGTAAAAACAAAGATTTTATTTATTTATTTATTTGAAATGGAGTTTTGCTCTGTCGCCCAAGATGACAGGTGCCAGTGCTGGACTGCAGTGGCATGATCTCAGCTCACTGCAACCTCTGCCTCCTGGGTTCAGGCGATTCTCCTGCCTCAGCCTCCCAAGTAGCTAGGATTATAGGCGCCCACCACCATGCCCAGCTAGTTTTTGTATTTTTAGTAGAGACGGGGTTTCACCATGTTGGCCAGGCTGGTCTCGAACTCCTGACCTGAAGTGATCTGCTTGCCTCCACCTCCCAAAGTGTTGGGATTACAGGTGTGAGCCACTGCACCCAGCCATTCTTACCTTCTTAATTGAACCAATTTATACTCATACTAGCATGTATAGAAATGTCCACATTTACTTTGGAAATTCCTGGTAACATGAGAAACTTCCCTTTCTCCAACGTTATTGAGGTATAATTTATATACTGTAAAATTCATCCATTTTAATTGTACAATTTGATGAATTTTGTCAGTTGTATATAGTCATTTAACTGCCACCACAGTCAAGATAAAACCTGTATGAGAAGTCTTTTTAAAGTCAGGATTTCCATAGTTTCCTTTTTAGTAATTGTTACAATTTTGTAATTAGTGTATTGTCAGTGACTATGAAGGATTTTTGAGGTCTGGAAAACAAATTTCTTAAATGATTTTGGTTTTCACCATTGTTCAGATTATTTAGTTTTCTTTTTTATTATTATTATTTTTTTCTTAGAAACAGAATCTGGCTCTGTCACCCAAGCTGGAGTGTGGTGGTGCAATCATAGCTCACTGCAGCCTCTCACTCCTGGGCTCAAGGGATCCTCCCACCTCAGCCTCCAGAGTAGCTGGGACTATGGGTGTATGCCATCACTCCCAGCTAATTTTTTTTAAACTTTTTTTTTTTTTTTTTTTGAGACAGTGTCTCACTTTGTCACCCAGGCTGGAGTGCAGTGGCATGATCATGGCTCACTGCAGCCTCGACCTGCTGTGCTTAAGCTGTCCTCCCACTTCAGCCTCCTAAGTAGCTGGGACTACAGGTGTGCACCACCACTTCTGGCTAATTAAAAAAATATATTTTTGTAGAGACTAGCTCTCACTATGTTGCCCAGGCTGGTCTTAAACTCCTGAGCTCCAGCAGTCTTCCCACCTTGGCCTCCCAAAGTGCTAGGATTACAGACGTGAGCCACTGTGTCCGGACAATTTTTTTACTTTATTTTTTGTAGAGACAGAGTCCCACTGTGTTGCTCAGGCTGGACTCGAACTCCTGGGTTCAAGTGATCTTCCTGCCTCAACCTTCCAAAGTGCTGAGATTTCGGGCTTGAGCCAACATGCCTGGCCTAGTTTTCTTATCAGAAAAGTCAAAGGAAAGAATGGAAAACTTGGATTGTGGCTCTTGTCCAAGTGATCACAAGTCCTTAACTAGTTGTTTCCATTGGTTTATCATGTAGGAATTAGAATGTGTAAATGAAAGTGCTATTATGCAAATGTTAGGTTTAACTCTTTTATTTTAAAATAATTTCATTTTATAGAAAAGTTAGAAAATAATGGGAAGAATCTCTGCCCTTCCCCGAGATTCCTCAAATGTTACCATTTTATTATATTCTCTCTCTAAAGCAAACACAATAAAATGGTTATATATATATTTTTTCTGAGACATTTGTGCATAGTTGCAGACATAATATTCCTTTATATCTTAATAATTCAGTTGTAGTTCTTAACCACAAGTTTGTCTTAAAACTTTGTCTTAAAAACAAAGACAGTGTCTTAAATAATTTGTATAGTTATCAAAATCAGGAAGTTAACATTGATATACTGTACCTAATCAACAGATCTGATTCAAAATTCTCCAGCTGTACAATTGATATTTCTAGTGTTACTTTTCTACATTGAAATTTATTATTGTGAAATACTGGTTAAACCAATCATGCTGTGAGAATATATTTGTGCTACTGGGTTTTTGTTTGTTTCTTTCTTTTTTTTTTTTTTTTTTTTGCCAAATTATCTTTCTGGTGTTTATCCAGGCAAAACACAATTAGGAAATAAATGTTCTTCCAAAAGATAATCACATTACATATAATCTTCCAGAAGTCCTTGGGCGATTACTGAACTTTTAAACTTTTATTAGCTTTGATTGCAGGTGTGGGAAGGAACACTCTGTAAATGGCATTTGAAGGCAAATTCAATTTTCTTCTCATCTGTAATGTGGCCTTAAATTCTCCTAAGGCTACTAGTATTGATCTCCTCATCTGTAGAGGCCATTTTTTATTTGGCATTGTGTCTAAAATAGGAACACTTGGTGTACATTTGTCTTAACTTGAACAATTTTGTTTGAAATACCCTTTCCAATTTGTTTTTGTCAAGTTTATAGAAACTTAAAAGTACAAAAAGCAAAGTGACCTTTTGAAGTTTTCCAAATCCACATAAAAATGATAATTGGATGGGTTTGGGCAAGAACTCTGGCATATTGCCATCATTTTGGAGCATGGGAGAAATAGCCCTTTGGAGTACCCGTTAAGGACTTTTCTGGAAACCCTTGGTATTTTTGTCACTTCAACCTCTTTTTGTTTCAGGGTGAAAAGATCTTCTACCTGATCCGCCCAACAAATGCCAATCTGACTCTCTTTGAGTGCTGGAGCAGTTCCTCTAATCAGAATGAGATGTTCTTTGGGGACCAGGTGGACAAGTGCTACAAGTGTTCCGTGAAGCAAGGACAGACACTTTTCATTCCCACAGGTCTTCCCTTGAGTGCCTCTGGGATGGTTTGCAGAGGGTGGAAAGAAGAAGGGAGCTTTTGGCCCCACAGCGTATTAATCTGATTACGTGGGATGTCTTTCTCATATCAGCGAAAGGCGCAGAACTGGGCCTCAAGAAATTTCATGTGGTAGTCAGTGGGCAGCATGGTCACCTGGGGAGGCTGAAATTGGGGAATGTCCAGGAGGAGGCTGATGGACTTCTTTGTCCTGGATTGATGTCATCTGGGTGAACAGGGAACATGACTCTAAGCCCCGTAACTCTAGGGATAGTGCCTGGGAGGCTGGCATTCTAGGCTCTAAGTCAGAATGACCTGTGGTGGGGATAGTGCTTTTTTTCCCTAAACAGTATGTACCTGGGCTTCACTCTTAGAATTATGAATTCTTAGGTCTTGGGTGGGATCTGAGTATATTTATTGTGAAAAAAATCCCCCAGTTGTCTCAATTTGGGGAGAGTTGACATCTTTACTTGATTGGGTCTTATATGAATACAGGGTATCTCTTCATTTATTTAGATTTTCTTTGATTTCTTTAATCAGAATTAGTGTTAAATTTTCTTAAAATGTATAGTAGAATTCTCTAGTGCAATTACATATGGCTGGAGATTTGTTTTCTTGGGAAGTTTTAAATTAACATTCAATTTAAAAAATCTTTATAAGGTTATTCAGATTTTCTGTTTCATATTAAATAAGTTGCAATCATCTGCTTTTCAAGGAATTGGTCTATTTCATCTAAATTGTCAAATATATGTGTGGAGTTGTTCATAGTGTTTTCTTTTTTTTGAGATGGAGTTTCACTCTTGTCGCCCAGGCTGGAGTGCAGTGATGCGATCTCGTCTCACTGTGACCTCTGCCTCCCAGGCTCAAGAGATTCTCCTGCCTCAGCCTCCTGAGTAGCTGGGATTACAGGCTTGCACTACCACGCCCGGCTAATTTTTGTATTTTTAGTAGAGATGGGGTTTTACCATGTTGGCCATGGCTGGTCTCGAACTTCTGACCTTGACCTCAGGTGATCCACCCCCCTCAGTCTCCCAAAAGTGCTGGGATTATAGGCGTGAGCCACCGCACCCAGCCATAGTATTTTCTTATTACCATTTTGATGTCTTCCAAGTCTCTAGTGGTATTCTTGGTATCATTCCTGACGTTAGTTATTTGTGCTTTCTCTTTTGTTTGTGTCAATTTTCTATAGGTTGGTCAATTTTATTGATCTTTCCAAAGAGCCACTTTTTTCTTTTCTTTTTTTTTTTTTTTTTTTTTTGAGACAGAATCTCACTCTGTCACCCAGGCTGGAGTGTAGTGGTGCGATCCCGGCTCACTGCAACCTCCGCCTCCCAGGTTCAGGTGATTCTCTTGCCTCAGCCTCCTGAGTAGCTGGGATTACAGGCGTCTGCCGCCACGCCCGGCTAATTTTTGTATTTTTGGTAGAGTTGGGGTTTCACTGTGTTGGCCAGGATGGTCTTGATCTCCTGACCTCATGATCTGCCTGCCTCGGCCTCCCAAAGTGCTGGGATTACAGGGCTGAGCCACTGCACCCGGCCCACTTCTTGTTTTATTGATTTTTCTCTGTTGTCTTTTTGTTTTCAGTTGTGTTGATTTCTGCTTTTATCTTTATTTTTCCTTCCCTCTGCTTGCTTTGGGTTTATTTTGTTCTTTTTCTAGTCTTGAGATGAGAGCTTAGTTTATTGATTTCAGGCTTTCCCTAAATTTCCCTCTCAGCACTGATTTAGGTGTGTCACACAAATATTGACATGTTGTATTTTCATTAAGTTAAATGAGCTTTTGAAAAATTGAGGTACATCTTATATATTGTAAAATTTACCATTTTAAAGGGTACAGTTCAGTTCTTTGTATATTTACAAGGTTGTACAACATCACTGCTATTTAATACCAGAGAATGTTCATTATGTTATTTATCTACTTTTTGAGATGGAGTCTCACTCTGTTACCCAGGCTGGAGTGCAGTGGCATGATCTCGGCTTACTGCAGCTTTGCGTCCCGGGTTCAAGTGATTGTCCTGCCTCAGCCTCCCGAGTAGCTGGGACTACAGGCTTGTGCCACCACACCCGGCTAATTTTTGTGTTTTTAATAGAGATGGTGTTTCACCATGTTGGCCAAGCTGGTCTTGAACTCCTGACCTCAGGTGATCCACCCGTCTCGGCCTCCCAAAGTGCTGGGATTACAGGCCTGAGCCACTGTGCCCGGCCCGAATGTTCATTGTTTTTAAAAAGAAACCCTATACTCATTAGCAGTCACTCTTTATTCATTTGTTTGCCAGCCCTTGACAACCTCTTTTTCACTTCATTTGTGTATGGATTTGCCCTTCTGAATATTTCACATAGATGGAATGTTGTAATATGTTGTCTTTTGTGTCTAGCTTCTTTCACTCGTAATGTTTTCAAGAATCATCCATGTTACAGCATTTATCAGTATGTCCAGGCTGGAGTGCAGTGGCGCGATCTTGGCTCACTGCAACCTCTACCTCCCAAGCTGAAGCGATTCTCCTGCCTCAGCCTCCCGAATAGCTGGGATTACAGGCACCTGCCACCACTGCCTGGGTAATTTTTGTATTTTTAGTAGAGATGGGGTTTCACCATATTGGCCAGGCTGGTCTCGAACTCCCAACCTCAGGTGATCCGCCCACCTAGGCCTCCCAGAGTGCTGGGATTACTGGCGTGAGCCACTCCCGCTCCCCGGCCAGTGTTTCTTTTTTTTTTTTTTTGAGACGGAGTATTGCGCTGTTGCCAGGCTGGAGTGCAGTGGCGTGATCTCCACTCACTGCCACCTCCGCCTCCCGGGTTCAAGCGATTCTCTTGCCTCAGCCTCCCGTGTAGCCAGGACTACAGGCATGCGCCACCATGCCCAGCTAATTTTTGTGTTTTTAATAGAGATGGGGTTTTACCATGTTGGCCAGGATGGTCTCGATCTGTTGACCACGTGATCTGTCCGCCTCAGCCTCCCAAAGTGCTGGGATTACAGGTGTGAGCCACTGCACCGACCACTTCGTTCTTTTTAACAGCTGAATAATATTCTGTGGTGTGGATATGCCACATTTTGTTTATCCATTAGTCAGTTGATAGACATTTGAGTTGTTTGCACTTTTTGGCTGTTATGGGTAGTGTTGCTATGAACATTCGTGTACGAGTTATTGTGTGAACATAAGTTTTCATTTCTCTTGGGTATATATCTAGGAGGGGAATTGCTGAGTCATATGGTAACTCTGTGTTTAACTTTTTGAGGAACTGACAAACTGTTTTCAAAACAGCTGCATGCACCATTTTATATTCTCAACAGTAATGTATGAGAATTTCAGTGTCTTCACATCTTCCCCCAATGCTTATTGCTGTCTCTTTATGATTATAGCCATCCTAATGGATGTAAAGTGGTATCTCATTGAGGTTTTGATTTCTGTTTTCCGGTTGACCTTTGATGTTGAACATCTTTCCAAATGTTCATTGGACACTTGTATAGTTTTTTTTGGAGAAATATCTATTTAAATCTTTTGCCCATTCTTTAATTAGATTGTCTTTTCATTGTTGAGTTATAAGAATTTATATACTTTGGATACTAGACTTTTACCAGGTATATGATTTGCAAATATTTTCTCTCATTCTTGGGGTTGTCTTGTCACTTTATTGATAGTGTCTTATGAATGACAAAAGTTACAAATTTTGATGTCCAATTTATCTATTTTTTTTGTTTATTTGCTTATGCTTTTGGTGTCTAAGAGGCTTGCTTAATTCAAGGTCATGAAGATTTATGCCTATGTTTTCTTCTAAGCATTTTATAGTTTTAGTTCTTACATTTAAGTCTTTCATCCATTTTGATTTATATTGATTTTGTATATGATATGAGGTAAGGGTCCAATTTCTTTCTTTTGTATGTAGTTCTAGTTGTCCCAGAACCTTTTGAAAAGACTATTCTTTCCCCCATTGAATTGTCTTGACACCTGTGTCAAAAATCTATTGACCAAAGATAAGGGTTCATTTCTGGACCTTGAATTCTATTCTGTTGATCCTTCTAACAGTGTCACACCATCTCAATTACTGTACATTTGTAGTAAGTTTTGAAATTGGGAAGTGCCAGTGCTCCAACTTTTTCTTTTTCAGGATTATTTGGCCCCTTGAATTTTTTTTTTTTTTTTTTTTTTTTTTTTTTTTTTTTGAGATGAAGTTTTGTTCTTGTTGCTGAGGCTGGAGTGTAATGGTGCGGTCTCAGCTCACTGCAACCTCTGCCTCCTGGGTTCAAGCGATTCTCCTGCCTTAGCCTCCCGAGTAGCTGGGATTACAGGCACCCGTCACCGTGCCTGGCTAATTTTTTTGTATTTGTAGTAGAGACGGGGTTTCACCATGTTGGCTCAGCTGGTCTTGAACTCCAGACCTCAGGTGATCCACCTGCCTTGGCCTCCCAAAGTGCTGGGATTACAGGCGTCAGCCACAAGGCCCAGCCAGTCCCCTGAATTTTCATAAGAATTTTTTGGTTCAGCTTTCATATAGGTTTTCTAGTTATTTTGTAGTGTTTGCTCTAATTATTACTTTATACATACATAGCATATCACAGTCTACTAGCATTTACATATTACCTGTTTGAGGGAAGGGTTGAAACCATACCTCTTTTATTTGAGACAGAATCTCATTCTGTCACCCAGGCTGGAATGCAGTGGTAAGATGACAGCTCACCGCAGCCTTGACCTCCCAGGCTCAAGCAATCCTCTCACCCCAGCCTCCCAAGTAGCTGGGACCACAGATGTACACTACCACGTCTGGCTGATTTTTTTAGTTTTAGTGGAGATGGGGTTTTGCCATGTTGCCCAGGCTGGTCTTGAACTCCTGAGCTCAAGTGATACACCCACCTCGGCTTCCTAAAGTGCTGGGATTATAGGCGTAAGTCACCGCACCGGGCCCAAAACCTTACCTCTTTTTACATCCCTTTATCCTTCACGTTTTTCTATAATTAGTCATGTTTTACATTTTTCCATGTATTTGTCTTAAATATTTCTCTTCATACATTGATTATGAGATTGACGTGCTACCCACTACACCAAGAGGGCTACTATCCTCTGCGTATGTTGAGAACTGTATCACAAAGTTTTATAATTTTTGCTTTCCCTATGAAACATAATTTAGAAAACTCAAGAGAAGGAAATTCTATGGTATTCACCCATGTTTTTACTCATCTGTTTATTCTGTTTTCCTTTCTGGTGTTTAGAGTTTCAGGATAGGTCTACTGTCGACAAGTTCTTAGTTTTTTTCCGTCAGTAAATGTCTTGATTTTTTTTTCTTTCGTTCCTGAAGGATATTTTTCTGGATATAGAACTCTGGGTTAATAGTTCTTTTCTTTCAACACCTAAAGAATGTTTTGCTGTTTCGTTCTGGCCTCTGTGGTTTTTGATGAGATTTTGGCTATCATCTGAATTGTTTTTCCCCTATAGATAATGTATCATTTCTTGATGCTTTCATTCTTTTTTTTTTAAAGTTTTCTGCAGTTTGGCCAGGCTGTGTTTTTTTTTGTTGTGGATTTCTTTGGGTTTATAATGCTGAATGTGTTCACTAAGCTTCTTGAATGTGTAGGTTTATGTCTTTTGCTGTATATGTGAAATTTTTAGCCATTATTTCTTTTTCTTTTTTTTCTTTTTCTTTCTTTCTTTTTTTTTTTTTTTTTTGAGAGGGAGTGTCACTCTTTTGCTCAGGCTGGAGTATAGTGGTGCGATCTCGGCTCACTGTGGCCTCCGCCTCCCAAGCAGCTGGGATTACAGGCATGTGCCACCATGCCCTGCTAATTTTTGTATTTTTAGTACAGACAGGGTTTCACCATATTGGCCATGCTGGTCTTGAACTCCTGACCTCAGGTTATCTGTCTGCCTTGGCCTCCCAAAGTGCTGGGATTACAGTCATGAGCCACTGTGCCAGGCTGCCATTATTTCTTGAAATACTTTTTTAGACTCATGCTCTAACTTCTGCTGGATCTCTGATTACATGAGTGTTATGTATCTTGTCTTAGTCCCACAAGTCCTTGAGTTTATGTTTCTGTGTCTTTTTTCTCTCTGTTCAAGTTCAGATTGGGTAATTTCAGTTTCTCTGTCTTTGCATTTTCTGTTTCTTTCTTCTGTTGTCTCCATTCTTCTGTTGAGTTTGTCCATTGCATTAATTTTAGATATAGTATTTTTTTTTTTTTTTGACACAGAGTCTGTCTCTAGCGCCCAGGCTGGAGTGCAGTGGCGTGATCTCATCTCACTGCAACCTCTGCCTCCATGGTTCCAGTGATTCTCCTGCCTCGGCCTCCCGAGTAGATTACAGGCGCGCACCACCATGCCCGGCTAATTTTTATATTTTTAGTAGAGACAGGGTTTCACCATGCTGATCAGGCTGGTCTGAAGCTCCTGACCGCGTGATATACCCACCTCGGCCTCCCAAAGTGCTGGGATTACAGGTGTGAGCCACCACACCTGGCCCAGATACAGTACTTTTCATTTCTAAAATTTTCTTTTGTTTCTTGTGTATTTCTTTGCTGAGAATTTCTATTTCCTATTTTTGTGTCAAGCATGTTTGGAATTGCTCACTAAGGTATTCTTATGATGATTTCTTATGATGATTTCTTTCAAATTCTTGTTATATGATTCTATATTTGTCTAACCATATATTGTCTTACGTATATTGGATTGTCTGTTGTTTTACAAGTCTGTTTTTCTCTTCAATTATCAATATTATTGATATGATTTCATTGGCTTTTTAGAATGTTTAATACATGGTGAGGCAGGTCATTCACTCCCACCCAACTCCCACCCCCATCTGCTTTTCTCTTTTATAGTTTTCTGTTCCCAGGCATTTATTCATCCATCTTTGAATCCTTTGCCTGGTCTAGTCCATAATGACTTTTCTATACTGGGCATTTAGTAACTGATGGATTGAATTTGCCCATTAGCGGTTTGAGTTAATTAGTTGACATCTTGGTAGAAATGCCCACACACCGGGTGCAATGTACTTAGGGCCACAAGCATTGAGTGTCTACTGTGTGCCCTAGCATTGGGCTAAGTGCTAAGGACAAAAGATTGATAGGCTGTTTCAGTATAATATTCTACTAGCCACAATAGCACCAATAGGGGTATTCACCACTAGTTTTGGAAGCACAGAGAAGAGCGCTTAGTCTAGCCAGAGGTTCGTGAAAATCTTAGGAGAGCGACACTAGAAGGGTGAGTAGGGATTAACTAAGAAAAGAAAGACAGGAATGGCATTTCAGACATAGGGAAAGGTGGAAGCAAACCAAAACTGTGTGAAGCAGCTTATGGATACTAGAGCTTAAAGAGCAAGGGCTGGGGTAGATGAAAGTGAAAAGGTAGGCCGACTGAACTTACCACAGAGGCGATTGAGGGCCATTGAAGGTTTATTTGTTTATTTAGTTTCTAATGAAATATTTCAGATGTACCAAAAGATATAAAGAATAATATAGGCCGGGCGCAGTGGCTCACGCCTGTCGCTGAGGCTGGAGTGCAATGGTGCGATCTCGGCTCACTGCAACCTCCGCCTCCCGGGTTCAAGTGATTCTCCTGCCTCAGCCTCCCGAGTAGCTGGGATTACAGGTGCCTGCCACCATGCCCAGCTAGTTTTTGTATTTTTAGTAGAGACGGGGTTCACCATGTTGGTCAGGCTGGTCTCAAACTCCTGACCTCAAGTGACCCGCCCGCCTTGGCCTCCCAAAGTGCTGGGATTACAGGCATGAGCCACTGTGCCCGACCCTAATTTATATTTTAGATATATCGTTTAGGATTGGATGTGAAGGATAGATTTGAGATTATTGTAGAGCAGTGGTTTACAAACAGTTGGTATTCCTTTATACCCTTAAAAACTATTAAGGACTCAGAAGAGCTTTTTATTATGTGGTTTATATTTATCAATTTTTACCATATAAAATAGAAAATTTAAAAGTACTTGTTAATTTATTAAAAAATAATTATAAGCCCATTACATGTTAGCATGAATAAAAGTTTTTTATGAAAACTGTTTTCAAAAATGTTTAGTGGGAAGAGTGACATTGTTTTACATCTTTGCAAATCTCTATAATATCTAGGTTAATCAAAAATTGTTAGATCCCCAGACCTGCTTTTGCTTTCATTCTGTTGGATGTCACATCATGTACTTCCTGGAAAACTCCACTGTATACCCATGAGAATAAGGGTGAAAAAGGCAAAGAACACCATAATATTCTCATGAATATAGTTCTGAGTGGCATCTCAGCTTCTCTGAAAGAGTCTCGGGGAGCCTAAGGATTCCTTGGACCACACCTTGAGAACATCTGGTGTTGGGGAGCCAGTTTGGAGGCTAACTGCTCTTAAGGAGTTGGGTTTGAGATGAGTAGGTAGTGGAGATAACCAGAGGAAGAAAGGCCCTCTTCCAGCTTTGATTTTGCCTTGTTACACTACAGGGTGGATCCATGCTGTGCTGACGCCTGTGGACTGCCTTGCCTTTGGAGGGAACTTCTTACACAGCCTTAACATCGAGATGCAGCTCAAGTGAGTCCTGAAACTGGTGATTCCATGTTAGCCATTCCTGTCTGCTACAGTGAGGAGTATAATGTAGAAGGAGGGGAGATGGCCAGAAAGGAATGGTTCCTCGTTCCTGATCATGTTCAGCTGAAGATTAACACCTTTTCTGCACTTACTAGTAATTTGACTTTGGGCAAGTTATATAACCTTTGAGCCCAGGTTTCCTAATGTATAAAGTCAGATCTTGCAGAGTCGTTTTGAGGATTAGAGATACAAAGCATCCAGAACAAAACCTGATTCATAGTAGGTGCTCAGTAAATGAATCCTTGTTTTTGTTGTTGTGTTTCCTCCTTCTAGAGCCTATGAGATTGAGAAGCGGCTGAGCACAGCAGACCTCTTCAGATTCCCCAACTTTGAGACCATCTGTTGGTATGTGGGAAAGCACATCCTGGACATCTTTCGCGGTATGGAGCCCTTTGCCAACTGTCCTTTTTGCCCCTCTCCCCTGAGTGAATGAGTATGTGTGTATGTGTAAGTAACGCAGTCAAGACATGATACTATTTCATTACCAGAAAGATCTCAGTATGTAAATTAAAATCATGTTGTGTACCTTAAATATGTTCAATTTTTAAAAAGTGATAATTAGTGCTTTAAAAAAAATCTCCCTAGTACTACCCGCCCAGCCCCCAGCCCCTTCTTTTTTGAGGCAGGATTTCACTCAGTCACCCAGGCTGGAGTGCAGTGGTGCGATCATGGCTCATTGCAGCTTCAAACTCCTGGGCTCAGGCAATCCTCCTGCCTCAGTTTGCCGAGTAGCTAAGACTACAGGCATGGGCCCCCACACCTGGCTAATTTTGTAATTTTTTTGTACGAACAGGGTCTTGTTATGTTGACCAGACTGGTCTCAAACTCCTGGCCTCAAGCGATTCTCCCACCTCAGACTCCTTTTGCTGGGGTTACAGGCATGAACCACAGTACCCAGCAATGCTACCCCTTTATAGTTTCACCCACTCTCCCCCCCGTACCATCCATAACTTCTGGAAACCACTAATCTGTTTTCCATTTCTATAATTTTGTAATTTTTTTTTTCTTTTTTTTCTTTTTCCAAGACACAGTCTCACTCTTGTCACCCAGGCTGGAGTGCAGTGGCGTGATCTTGGCTCACTGCAACCTCCACCTCCTGGGTTCAAGCTTCACCTACCTCAGCCTTCTGAGTAGCTGGGATTACAGACACCCGCCGCCACACTTGGCTAGTTTTTGTACTTTTTTTTTTTTCTTTTTCTTTTTTTTTGAGATAGAGTCTCGCTCTGTCACCAGGCTGGAGTGCAGTGGTGCAGTCTCTGCTCACTTCAAACTCCGCCTCCCGGGTTCAAGCGGTTCTCCTGCTTCAGCCTCCAGAGTAGCTGGGACTATAGGCACGCACCGCTATGCCCAGCTAATTTTTGTATTTTTAGTAGAGACGGGGTTTCACCATGTTGGCCAGGATGGTCTCAATCTCTTGACCTCATGAGCCGCCCGCCTCAGTCTCCCAATGTGCTGGGATTACAGGCGTGAGCCACCACGCCTGGCCAAATTTTGTCATTTCAAGAATATTGTATAAATGGAATCATATAGTATGTGACCTTCTCAGATTCACTTTTTTACTCAGCATAGTACATGGCAAGGCATGGATTTTAACCTTTTTGTTTAGCAAGTGTGACTGAAAATACTGCATCACAGTGAAATGATCTCTATTTCCTGCTGGTTAAGATAAAAAGCTCAATTTGGATAGTCTGAGAGTTTCCTGGATCTGCTTCCCCTGGGGATAAGGCCCAGTCCTGACCGTCCTGGCATCATTGTTTTGGTTCCTGGGCGTTAGCCCAGTTGGAAGCCACTTTACTTACTGGGTTTCCTCTTTCCTGGTCTGATCCAGAATAGAATGGGTCCCTTACTTAGGCCTGAGATTCTTCAAGTTGACTTGGCCAGGAGAAATCAGTATTGATAAGTTACAAAGAATCTCAGGGGCCGTGAGTACAGCCTCGTAGCCAATACCTCAAGCTCTTATTCTGCCACCTAGACTGTCACTTAAGTGTTCAATCAGATGCTGGATGACTAACTGCTCATTACTTATTCTAAACAGCTTGGTTCAGTAGAAAATTATTTGTAGAGCGTAAATCTGGCTGTTTGTAGTAGCCTCCTGACATAAGGCAGAACACAGCTAATCCATCTTTTACATTAATGGCCCTAAAGTCTGTGTAGGTGGAACTCATAGTCCTTCTGAGTGTTCTCATTTTGAAACCCAGGAGGCACAGTAATGTCATGGAAGGGGCACAAGCCTCAGATTCAAATACACATGGTTTTAGTTATGGCTCTAGCACTTGCTAGGTGTGTGCCCTGGGTCTTGACTTTGCCTCTCTGAACCTCAATTTCCTGGGCTGTATAATGAAGATAATACCTTGCTTACAGGATAGGTATAAGTGTTAAATGAGATAATAGATATCACATTCCTAGCACTTAGTAGGTACTTAGTAAGTGAACACTATCAGAAGAACTGAGATCTGCAGTTGTGCTCAGAACCTTGAGCATTTTCTCTGATTGTCTTAACAAAAGTCCCAAGTCCTTCACTTTCCTGCATGGCTTTGTTGACACTCTGCTTTCCTCTTTCCTCCTTTAGGTTTGCGAGAGAACAGGAGACACCCTGCCTCCTACCTGGTCCATGGTGGCAAAGCCTTGAACTTGGCCTTTAGAGCCTGGACAAGGAAAGAAGTAAATATGCATATTTCTCTACCTCCTCTGGAGTTTTGCCCTTTGTAGGGACTGGATTTGGGTAGATGTTTTGGAGAGACAGAAGAGACCAGAGAAGCTTGTGGGTTCCTGGGTGTAGAGTGGAGGTCTGGGCTAGGATTCCTTAGATTACATTTTAAAATCTTTCTTTCTGATGATAAAAAGTAATACAACATTACACTAGAGAATTAGAAAAATGAGGAAAAGTATAAAGAAGGAAAATTATCACCTGTGATTTTTACACTGAGCGGGAACTGCTATTAACACTTGCGTACATTTCCTTCTGGTCTTTTTTATGTGCATTTTAAAAACATAATTACTGTCACACTGTGTGGTTGACCCTTGAACAATGTGGAGGTTGGGGTGCAGACCCTCCCCCCCAATGCAGTCAAAAATCGACATATAACTTTTGCCTCCCTAAAACCTTAACTGCTAACAGCCTACTGTTGACCAGAAGCCTTACAAGTAACATAGTCAACACATATTTTGTATATGTTATTTGTGTTGTATACTGTATTATTACAATAAAGTAAGCTGAAAACATATGTTTACTGTTCATAAAGTGGAAGTGGATCCTCATAAAGACCTTCATCCTTGTCTTCACATGGAGTAGGCTGAGGAGGAAGAAAAAGGAGAGGGGTTGGTCTTGCTGTCCCGGGTGGCAGAGGCAGAAGAAAATCTGCATATAAATGGACCCATACATTTCAAACCCATGTTGTTCAAGGGTCAACTGTATATCCAATTTTGTGTTTGAATCTATTGGTTTATCTTAATTTTCCTGTGTCACCAAAGTTCTCCAGAAACATTTAATAGTTATGTGATATTCTTTTGCAGGAATGTACCATCCTTGCCTAACTAATTGCTTATTGCTGCTTCCTTTTTATTTCTTTGAGGGGATAGTTTTAAAGAATCAGACAGTAAATATCAGTCTTTGTCTCTCATTTCTTGATTGTTTCTTCAGGATAGATTCCTGGAAGAACAATTACTGAATCAAAGTATATGAAAAAATGTAAGGCTCTTGATGCATACTGCCAAAGTGGGTTTTAGAAATGTACGAATCTCCATTTATCCAACTGAACACTAATCAGCTATAAAAAAAAAATAAGAAAGCTCTATATGTACTGATTTGGAAAGATCTCCAGAATTTGTCAAGGTGCACAACTGTGTGTATAGTGTGCCACTTTATATGTAAAAAAGGGGAGAAATAAGAATTATCTTATTATATACTTGCCTGAATATATGATCTGGGATGTAGAAACGAATGAAAATGGTTACCTGTGGGAGTGGGATGATGGGATTGATGGCAGGGACAGGGTAGGAATGAAGCTTTTCAATATCATTTTATTTTATTTTATTTTATTTTATTTTATTTATTTATTTATTTATGAGACAGAGCCTCACTCTGTCACCCAGGCTGGAGTGCAGTGGCACGATCTCAGCTCACTGCAGCCTCTGCCTCCCAGGTTCAAGTGATTCTCGTGCTTCAGCCTCCTGAGTAGCTGGGATTACAGGCATGTGCCACCACGCCTGGCTGATTTTTATATTTTTAATAGAGACGGGGTTTCACCACGTTGGCCAGGCTGGTCTCGAACTCCTGACCTCAAGTGATCCATCCACCTCAGCCTCCCAAAGTGTTGGGATTACAGGCATGAGCCACCACACCTGGCCTGCCTTTTTTTCCTAATGTAAGCCTTTAGCTGTTAATTTCCTTCTTAGCACCAATATTTGATTTTTGACCTATGTGAACGAATTAACTTTTCAGAATAGTGAATTTAAAAAACACACCAAGAAATCAAGAAAAGAAGAAATGTCAACATGTAATCTTAGGCTTTAGATACTCCCTTTCCCGTGTATACTGTGACCAAAGGTCACTGCACTGCAGGCTTAACTTGTACAATCTCCTTAGTTCCTGTTGCCAACCTTCCCCTCAGATATTCTTGGATTTCATATTTTGAGCCTTCCCTTGCTCCCTGGGCTCACCTACACCTGGACCTTAGCCTGTGATTCTGTTTCTCCACACCTCTCAGGTGTGGCTACCTTGGGTTTCATCTCTAACCCCTCCCATGGAGTGAACTTTAGAGTGACTGTGTCCCAAAAACACCAAAAGGGAGGTGGGTGTGGCCCAAGCACTCATAACTCAGGATGGACCCAGGGACCAAGGGATGGCCCCAAACAGAGTGATCAGTGGGAGCTGGAGTAGAGTAGAACGTAGTTCTGAGAAGCCCATGCTCATGGAAGGAGTCTTTTGTGAAGTGTAGATGATTTGTAGGGGAGGAACCTGCTCCCTTACCTTTCCAGAGACCCTGGTCTGGGAAGGAGGAAGCCATAAGATTATCTAGCTGGGTCACATGGTTTCTCAGCTCCCTATCTAGCCACCAAAATAAATTCCACCAGATAGATGAGAAGAGTTAAAGGGAAAAAAGAGAATTAAACCACGAGAAACAAAGAAATGCTGAGGAATTTTTTATCAGCCCTCTGGATACAGAAATAAAGTGAAAAGTGGTAGAAAAAAATCAGAAAGGAAAACCTTGAGATCTACATAAAAATGTAAATCTTAGTACTCAAAAAGAGGGCAAACGAAAGAGAGACAACTAACAGGGATCGCTCTGGGTTGCTGTTGAGCTAGCTGTGGGCCAGCAGCTGCTCAGCACAGAGTTCTTTCCTCACAAGTGGAGAGGCTGGTTTGTCCCCACTGATCTCCCTGAGGTCCTTGACTTTTTTGAGGGGTGTGGCCCAAACCCACAACTTAGTTCCTTGTACCTCTTGATACTGTCTTTTATTAGATAGATGTTTTACAAATATTTTCTCTCAGTCTGTGGCTTACAAAGTAGCAGAGGTGCTGAAATAGAGGTTTTTCAAAAAGAAGTTTTGCTTTTTAAGTCCAGTTGATCAACTTTTTTCTTTTCTGGTCCGTGCTTATGTCCTATCTAAGAAATCTTTGCCTAACTGAAGGCCACAAAGAACTTCTCCTCTGTCTAAAGCAGGGGTTTCCGGCCAGGGTGCAGTGGCTCACGCCCGTAATCCCAGCACTTTGGGAGGCCGAGGCGGGTGGATCACCTGAGGTCAGGAGTTTGAGACCAGCCTGGCCAACATGGCGAAACCCCATCTGCACTAAAAATACAAAAATCAGCCAGGCGTGGTGGCACATGCCTGTAATCCCAGCTACTGGGGAGGCTGAGGCATGAGAATTGCTTGAACCCAGGGGGTGAAGGTTGCAGTGAGCCGAGACCACCACACCACTGAACTCCAGCCTGGGTGGCAGAGTAAGACTCTGTCTCAAGAAAATAGTAAGAAGTAAATAAAATATAGCAAGGGTTTCCAACCTTTTGGCTTCCCTGGGCCACCTTGGAAGAAAAATTGTCTTGGGCCACACATAACGATCGCTGATGAGCTAAAAAAAAAAAAAAAAAAAAAAAAAAAATTACAAAAAATATCATAGGCTGGGTGCAGTGACTCATGCCTGTAATCCCAGCACTTTGGAGGCCAAGGCGGGTGGATCACCTGAGGTCAGGAGTTTGAGACCAGCCTGGCCAACATGGTGAAACCCCGTATCTACTAAAAATACAAAAAATTAGCTGGGCTTAGTGGCTTACTCCTTTAGTCCCAGCTACTGGGGAGGCTGAGGCAGGAGAATTGCTTGAACCCGGGAGGCGGGGGTTGCAGCAAGCCGAGATGGTGCCATTGCACTTCAGCCTGGGCAACAATAGTGAAACTCCATCTCAAAAAAAAAAAAGTCTCATAATGTTTTAAGAAAGTTTACTAATTTGTGTTGAGTTGCATTCAAAGCCATCTTGGGCAGTGGGTTGGACGAGCATGGTCTAAAGGGTGTATAGTTTTAGGTTTTACATTTAGGTCTATGATCCATTTTAAGTTTGTGTTTTTGTGTTTGTGTGTATGGTGCAAGATAGGGATTGAGGTTTGTTTTTTTTTTGTTTTTTTTTGTTTTTTTTGCATGTGGGTATCCAACTGGTCCAGAATCATTTGTTGAAAAGACTACCGTTTCTCCATTGAATTGCCTTGGCATATTTTGTCCAAATTCAGTTGTCTCTTTATGCGTGGGTTTATTCCTCATGCCTCTTGTTTGACAGGCTCTGCCAGACCACGAGGATGAGATCCCAGAGACAGTGCGAACCGTACAGCTCATTAAAGATCTGGCCAGGGAGATCCGCCTGGTGGAAGTAAGGAGCATGGGGCAGGGAAGAGAAGGCATTTGGAAAGGCCTTGAGGCTCAAGTGGCAGGTTAGGCCTCTGCAGTTAGCATGAGAGCCCAGGGGAAGGGTCGGGAAGACCCTACCAAAGACCCAATTCATTCGTTCAGATAATTATTACTGTGTTTCAAGTGTGCCGCACGTTGGGCTAGGCTCTTAAAATACATAAATAATGCCTGCCCACAAAGAACTCAGCCTAGTAGAGGACCCTGAGCAAAGTTAACCTCTTTGAGTTTCAGTTTCCTCATCTCTAAAATGGGGATAATTGTACCTACTCGAGGATTGTTAAAAGGATTAAATAAGGTAATGTGGGTTGAGCACAAAAATAGGGTGCTTGGCACACAGTAGGTGCACAATAAATTCTGACGGTGGGTCATGGTGGTGGGTGGTGGTGGTAGTTGTAGTTGTTGATATTATTAATATTTTGACTCAGTCTCTGCATTCTGCAAAATGACAGTTCTCTCGGGGTGAAGATGATTACAAAGCCATGTTTCAACAGGTGGCATATACCACGAGGCAGTAAGGTATAGTGGTAAGAGATTCAGAGAAACCTGGGTTCTGGTTCCTGCTCTGTCACTTGCAAGCCTTTCAGAGCCTCAGTTTCCTCATCTGTAAAGTGAGGATAACACCAACCTTTCAGGATTTTGTTAGGATCAAAAGCTAATATATGTAGAGCCCCTCGCACAGTGCCTGGCAGAGTAAGTACTCAATAAATGTGAGCCATTGTTATTAGTAGACTTTAATAGCAAAGAGAGAAGTTGGTGTGGGATGGTGAAGTAGCAGAGGCACCAGAGGAGAATTCCTTTGAGCTCAGAAGCTGTAAAGTTTTATTTAGTGCCCAGGATATATACATCCATGCTGAAGGGTGGTCAAAGTGAGCTGGGAAGTTGTACTTCTAGCCTCAATGCTTGCAGCATGTTTCACTGCCTACACCATAGCTTAACAGTGTCCACCTCCTACCTCTCATTTTCCTCCAGTCCCATCTGTCAAAATCATTCAGGATAGTTAAAGGCCTACCTTTTCTCCAGCGCCTCCCACTTAAACCACAAAACGCTGGGCTGGTTGGAAGAGGACTTAGAGATAGATTTTATGTGGTCCATGGGCTTTCAAATGTTTTAAAGCAGTGGAGTCCTTTTTTTAAAATGACATCTTAGGTGGAAGCCCAATATTCAAAGCATAGCTGCTTTGAATAAGATGAAGGTGGGAGGCCTAGGGCTCCGCTTGTTCTTCTCATTCGCCTTCTACCTTCCCCCGATTCTCGGGGCTCCTCCCAAGAAGCTCAAAGGAGCCACAGAACATCTTCAAAAATCACCTTTCCAATCTAGTCCTTTAATTTTACAGCTAAGCAAACAGTCTCAAATGGTCAGATAACTTTCCTGAGCTAGTTACAGAGCTAGCTAGTAGCAGAATTAGGACTAGAACCTCTGCTTCTAGAATTTGAATCACACAGATTAGTACTTGATTATTTTCTGTCTCATGTCAGCTACTTAATGGAGTATTTTCTCTCCAATTTTGACAGTAGTGCTTTGCTCGTCTTCTTACTTGTCAATGGCTGGGTAAAGAAATGCCACCCAATAAATTCTTGATGACTCATTATGTAAAAGCTAGGGTGTGCATATGTGGAGCATCTATAAGCCACTTCCATGGCAGTACCACCAGTACCAGGAACAGACCTCTGCTCTTAGTGTTGAGAGAACCCTTGAGTAAGCTCTAACCCCCTCATGTACTAACACTCTTGTAGGACATCTTCCAACAGAACGTTGGGAAGACGAGCAATATCTTTGGGCTGCAGAGGATCTTCCCAGCCGGCTCCATTCCCCTAACCAGGCCAGCCCATTCCACTTCAATGTCCATGTCCAGGCTGTCACTGCCCTCCAAAAATGGTTCAAAGAAGAAAGGCCTGAAGCCCAAGGAACTCTTCAAGAAGGCAGAGCGAAAGGGCAAGGAGAGTTCAGCCTTGGGGCCTGCTGGCCAGTTGAGCTATAATCTCATGGACACACACAGTCATCAGGCACTGAAGACAGGCTCTTTCCAGAAAGCAAAGGTGGGTGCTGGCCCATGGGTTCAGCCCAACCCTTTTGGGTGTCCCTTGGAAGAGCAGGGTTTCAAAAAGCAGGCTATCCTGTCTGGCTGCCATGTCCCTTAGAACTCCTGGTGTTTGGCTACCAGTCCCACTCATTTAATAGGCATTTATTGAGACCTTTTCTATGCTGGGCACTGTGATAGGTGCTGTGGATGTGACTCTCAAGAGGCTGACAGGCGAGTGAGAAAGACAGGCATAAAAACAAATGAGTGCAATCAAATATTGTGAATGCCACAATCAGGGGTGTGTGTGGGACCCTGAGATACAGAGGAGGGTTGATTCTGTCTGGGTAGGGAAGATTTTCAGGAGCTCTTTTTCAGAAAACATAACACTTAGCTGAATTTTGAAATGCTGGGGCGGGAATGAGATTTGGAAACATTGCGTGCGTCAGGTTGTAGTCTTGAGCAGGTCCTTGAGAAAAGCCCTCCACCAGGGCTCCATCTTGCCTCAAGATTGTGATTCTCTCCATGGGCATCTGAAGATGTGCCCCCTCTTTTTTAAGGGAACATGGTTCACAAGATTGATAGGTGTCCCCTGAACCAACCACACATTTTCAACCTCCTGCTCCTGTGATCAGTGGGGGTGTCGGGGGACAGTATAGCAGAAGGCCTTGGCTCAGGTGGTTTTGACAGTGAACTGAACCAGTGAAACCGGAGGGAACTTGCCATCGTGATTCCCATGGGAGTCCCAGACAGGTGACAGCTGAGCCTCCTACTTCTACAGTTCAACATCACTGGTGCCTGCTTGAATGACTCAGATGATGACTCACCAGACTTGGACCTGGATGGAAATGAGAGCCCATTGGCCCTATTGATGTCTAACGGCAGGTGAGGTGGGAAGGAGGAGCACAGAGGTACTGGGACTGTCAGTGGTAATATGCCACTGAGACAGGGCATGGAATTGGAATCTAGGGGTTGGGACATGGGTAGGAGGGACTGTACTTAGGGCAATACCTAGATATTATAATGTATCGTTGCTTAGTTCAGAGAACCATGGTGTGGTGTTGGAGGTGGGTAGAGGGAGAGGTCTGAAATCAAATTGGCAAGCCTGAGAAAGATTTTATCAGTTCTAGAAACTTCAGCAAGTCATTGGGAGAGAACCACTGGCAGCAGTAAGTATAGCATACTTACTAAAAGCATGCTTTTTCTACACCTTTTGACTTCCGATTAGATTTTTAGGAATTTAGTTTACAGAAATCCTTGCACACAAGTGTGTAATGATAAATGTTCAGTGTTCACTGCACCATTGTTTGTAATAGTAATTGGAAACATCCAAATGTTCTTCAATAAGGGCTAGATAAATAAATGATGGTACATCTATAGAATGGAATATCATGTAGCTGTTAAAAAGAATGAGACAGTTAAATATTGACACAGATGTTTAAGGTATATTTTTAAAATCAGGTTACAGAATAATACATAGGAATAGTTCCATTTTTACTTTTAAAAGGGCATGTATGCACATGTGTATATGTATGCACGTATGGAAAAGCCATATATAGACTTTTGTATTTTTTGAAGAGGTTTAAAAATGCAATATACAAGCGTTAGAAATAAAACAGTGTGAAAGAGCACACAGTGAAAAATCTCACACCCATCTCTCTTTCCCTGTTACCTTCCCATGGACAACCAATGTCAGTGGTTTCCTTCCAGAGATATGTATGTACATTTAGGCAAATAAATAGTGTGTTATATATAAGTAAATACCTTTAAAAAAAAAAATAGAGATGGAGTCTCTGTTATTGCCCAGGCTGAGCTCTAACTCCTAGACTCAGGTGATCCTCCCACTTCGGCTTCCAAAGTGCTGGGATTACAGGTGTGAGCCACCTTGCCTGGCCTAGTTACATATTTTATAGTTGTTATAACAAGTGTTTTTTTTTTTTTTTTTTTGAGACAGAGTCTCACTCTGTTACCCAGGCTGGAGTGCAGTGGTGCGATCTCGGCTCACTGCAACTTCTGCCCCCTCGGTTCAAGTGATTCTCGTGTCTCAGCCTCCCAAATAGCTGGGACTGCAGGTGCATGCCACTGCGCCCAGCTAATTTTTGTATTTTCAGTAGACAGGGTTTCCGCATGTTGGCCAGGCTGGTCTCGAACTCCTGGCCTCGAGTGATCCGCCCGCCTCGGTCTCCCAAAGTGCTGGGATTACAGGCATGAGCCACCGTGCCTGGCCTTGTTATACCAAGTTTTTAACAGTGGTTATCCCTGGAAAGTACAATAGGGAAGGTAAGAGCAAATTTTCACTTCAGTAGCATTTGAATTTTGTACAATGAGCACGTATTTACTTTTCTTTAAATATTTATTTACTTTAAATAATTTTAAAAGAACAAGTTCTAAAAGAATAAAATAAAAGCTGTTTACAACAAAATTATGGACTTGGGAATCAGGCAATCCGAGGTTTAAATCCCAGCTGTGACACATATTCAGTGTTCTGCTTTGGCAAACTAATGAACCTATCTGAGCTTCAGTGTCCTCATTATATGTATTCCATAGTTAAAACTTACCTTAGGGTTGTTGGAGGATTAAATGAGATAATATACATAGAACGTTAACCACAGGGCCTGCCATATAATTAATACTTAATAAATGGTAGTTCTTATAAATATGATGATGAAGATAGAGACAAAAGAATTCTCCATGAAGATGGTGATAATGTAGGTATGACCAGAATCTAAGAAGATTGTCAGAAACCCTGAAATACATAGAGGCAGGGGAAGGCAGTAAGGGCTATTTTCTAGATACTCAGAACACTAGACATCAGCAGTCAAGAGCCAAGTGCAGAGTATGAACGATGTAGGAACACAGACAACAAAAGTAGCTT
Organism: Pongo pygmaeus; assembly: GCF_028885625.2. Classification (NCBI taxonomy): domain Eukaryota; kingdom Metazoa; phylum Chordata; class Mammalia; order Primates; family Hominidae; genus Pongo; species Pongo pygmaeus. Next base: position 54,545,978 of record NC_072396.2, on the reverse strand, counting down.
AATAGCCTCCTCGTAGGAAAAGGTTACCTTCAGGTCCATCTGGGCCCATCTGGGTGGAAAATAACGGAAAAAGGAGTGAGAGTAGGGCAGATTCTGAAAGCAACAGAGCTATTCTTGGGGTTTGAGAATCCAGTTACTAAAGTGTAAGATTAGAGAGACCGTTGAATATTGCCTTTGTCCAGAACTCATGATAGGTCTCCTGGAAAAGAGAAAATTCAGAGTCCTAGGAGTCTAGCCTATAATGGCTATTGAAGGTACAATAAGACATTTCCTGCCCCTGCCCCACCCCCAGCAGTCCTTCTTGTGCTGCTGCCTATTACCCGCTGCAGCTGTCAGAAGCTGTTAAGTGAACCCAGATAGTCAAAGTATAGAAATATTTACAGATGACGTGATGCTATGTCTGGGCTTCTCTCCAAACTCGGTGTTTTGCAGAGAGTGAGGTGTAGATGAAACAAGACTGGCTGTGTTGATAATTGCGGAAACTTAGCTGAGTGATAGGTATATGAGAATTAATTCTACTTTTATATTTTTGTGTGTTTGAAATTTTTCTTCAAAATTTTTTTAAAAATTATTAGAGACAGGGTCTTGCTGTATTGCCTGGGCTCAAGCAGTTCTCTTGTCTCAGCCTCTTGAGTTAGCTGATACTACAGACATGCACTACCACAACCCAGCTGAAATTTTTAATTATTAGAAGTTAATAAAAGATCAGGGCATACATAGCTGTCATTTATTGAGCATCTCCTCTGTGTCAAAGTCTATCTTAGCTGTTTATATACACTATTTTATTTAATGCTCACAACAACCCCAGAAGTAAGTAGTAGTATCCCCATTTTACTAAGGTGAAAACTAAGAGTCAGAGAACCTTATAATATTAGCTACATGGAGCAGTTGCCATGGATCAAGCTCTGTGTGAGCTCATTTAATCCTCAACCCTCTGAGGTGGAAAATAGGTCAGTTAAATGACAGCCAATTCACTGAAAGTCAATTTAACCAAATTACTAGTTGCTAAATGTATCAATGTACTGATTTACCAAAAACATGTTTCTTTTTAACTGGTTATGAGGTTTTTTCCAGCAGTTTGTATTGGTTAATATCGTCTACTATGTGTAACAGGATTATCTAAGCCACTTTTGAGTCCTGGACAAAGGCAGTGTTCATTTTAACCAGCAATCATGAGTGTCTTCACTTACTGGCCAACGTTTGTTATTTTTTTTTTCTTTTTGACTATAGCCATTGAGGTTTTTTCCAGCAGTTTATATTGGTTAATATCGTCTACTATGTGTAACAAGATTAAGCCACTTTTGAGTTCTGGACAAAGGCAATGTTCCTTTCAACCAGCAATCATGAGTTTCTTCACTTACTGGCCAACATTTGTTATTTTTTTTTTCTTTTTGACTATAGCCATTCTGGTGGATGTAAAGTGTTAACTCATTGTATGTGTTTTTTAAAAAATAAAAACTGTGGCCCGGTGCAGTGGCTCACACCTGTAATCCCAACACTTTGGGAGGCCAGGGTGGGCGGATCACTTGTTAGGAGTTTGAGACCAGCCTGGCCAACATGACGAAACCCTTGTCTCTACTAAAATCATAAAAATTAGCCAGACATGGTGGTGGGTGCCTGTAATCCCAGCTACTTGGGAGGCTGAGACAGGAGAATTGCTTGAACCTAGGAGGTGGGAGGTTGCAGTGAGCCGAGATCATGCCACTGTACTCCAGCCTGGGCGACAGAGCAAGACTCCATCTCAAAAAGAAAAAAAAAAAAAGCAAATATAAAAATTGTCTATATTTAAGGTATACAATGTGATATTTGATAAAATCTATACTATGAAATGATTATGCCAGTAAAGCTGATTAACATATGCATCACTTCACATACTTACCATTTTTGTGTGTGTTTGTGGTGAGAACACATAGGTCTATTCTCTCGTGAAATTTCAAGTATACAATACAGTATTTTCTTTTTTTTTGAGACGGAGTCTTGCTGAGGCAAGAGAATTACTTGAACCTGGGAGGCGGAGGTTGCCGTGAGCTGAGATCACGCCATTGAACTCCAGCCTGGGCGACAGAGCAAGACTCTGTCTCAGGAAAAAAAAAAAAATCTGGATACAAATCCTTTGCCAGATAAACGATTTCCAAATACTTTCTCCCAGTCTGTGGCTTATATTTTATTTCCTTAATGGTTTCTTTTGAAATACAAAAATTTTTAATTTTACTTAATCCCAGGTCATAATGATATTTTTCTGTGTTTTACTCTAGTTTTATAGTTTTAGGTTTTACATTTAGATCTATGATGCATTTTAAGTTAATTTTTGTATATGATGTGAGATAAGGGTCCACATTTATTTCTTTGTATCCATTTTTCTCAGCAACTTCTACTGAAAAAAACCATCCTTTCCCCCACTGAGCTGCTTTAGCACCTTTTGTCAAAAATCATTTGATCGTAAATTTAAGGGTTTATTCGGAACTCTTTTCCACTGATCTGTATGTCTGTCTTTATGCTGGTATCGCATTGCCTTGATTACCATAGCTTCAGAGTAAATTTTGGAGTTGAGCAGTATAAGTCCTCCAATGTTGTTCTTTTTCAAAATTATTTTGGCTGTGTTAGGTCCTTTATATGTCCATGTACGTTTTACTATCAACTTTTTATTTAAAAAGCTGGCTGGATTTTGATAGGGATTGTATTGAATCTGTAGGTCAATGTAGAGAGAATTGCAATCTTGCTAGCGACTAACAATATTGCTAGTGACTGTTTTTATGTTCTCCTTCCCTTCAGTACGAAAAGGGTGAAGAGTTTATCCAAATCTCGGCGAACCAAGATAGCAAAGAAGGTAGACAAGGCTAGGCTGATGGCAGAACAGGTGATGGAAGACGAGTTTGACTTGGATTCAGATGATGAGCTGCAGATTGACGAGAGATTGGGAAAGGAGAAGGCAACCCTGATAATAAGACCAAGTGTGTGTCTGTTCTTTCTTTTCCTCCCCTGCCCGGTTTGTTTGTTTTGAGACTGAGTTTTGCTCTTGTTGCCTAGGCTGGAGTGCAATGGCGTGATCTTGGCTCACTGCAACCTCCGCCTCCCGGGTTCAAGTGATTCTCCTGCCTCAGCCTCCTGAGTAGCTGGGATTACAGGCATGTGCCACCATGCCTGGCTAATTTTGTATTTTTAGTAGAGATGGGATTTCACTATGTTGATCAGGCTGGTCTGGAACTCCTGACCTCAGGTGATCCGCCCACCTCAGCCTCCCAAAGTGCTAGGATTACAGGTGCAAGCCACCATGCCCAGCCCTTGCCTGTTTTATATTTGTTTTTGGCCCTCTTGATAGATTTAAGACCTTAGGCCTGAGCTTGTTGACATTTTGCTATACTATGTTCTATAGGCCTTCATTGTTTCCTTTGTTCTAAAGATTTATTTATCACCTGATCCCTAACCTCTAAATTAGTCATCTGTGGTCATTACTTCCAAGAAAATTAGTCTTATTTTTGTCTTCTGGGTATTTGGCTGAAATGCTAATCATAGCTTCATAATAAGTGCATTCCACTGTTTTCTAGAATTTCCCCGGAAATTGCCCCGTGCGAAGCCTTGCTCCGACCCCAACCGAGTTCGTGAACCAGGAGAAGTTGAGTTTGACATTGAGGTAGGATTCTGCCCTGGATCTAGTCTTCTGCTCATTCTGGTGATAGAGACAGAAGACAGATTGTCATTCTAGTTGGGAGATATGCAGGAAGGAAGACATCCTTTGCATTCATTTCCTGAATAATTTATTTTTTATTATTATTATTTTTTGAGACAGAGTCTCCTTGCTCTGTTGCCCAGGCTGGGGTACAATGGCATGATCATGGTTCACAGCAGTCTTGACCTCCAGGGCCAGCTCAGCCTTCCTAGTAGCTGGGACCACAGGCTCACACCACCAATGTAGCTAATCCTTTAAAAAAAAATTTTTTTTTGTAGAGATAGGGTCTTGCTGTGTTGCCCAGGCTGGTCTCAAACTCCTGGGCTCAAGTGATCTTTTGCCTTGGCCTCCCAAAGTGCTGGAATCACAGGGTGAGCCACTGCATACAGTGAAATATTTATTAAGTGAAAGATTGTGTGCCAAGTGCTGCTGAGCATATAAATGGAAGATTTCAATTTAGTTGAAATACCTTAAACATCCTTTAATACAGAGTAGAATAAAAGTCAGTGTGGGCCGGGCGTGGTGGCTCACGCCTGTAATCCCAGCACTTTGGGAGGCCGAGGTGGGCGTATCACGAGGTCAAGAGATCGAGACCATCCTGGCCAACATGGTGAAACCCCGTCTCTGCTAAAAAATTAGCTGGGCGTGGTGGCGCACCCCTGTAGTCCCAGCTACTTGGGAGGCTGAGGCAGAAGAATCACTTGAACCCAGGAGGCAGAGGTTGCAGTGAGCCGAGATCGTGCCACTGCACTCCAGCCTGGCGACAGAACGAGGCTCCGTCTGAAAACAAAAAATAAAGTCAGTGTGATGTAGCAGAAAGTATGTGATATAGAGTATCTGATGTGACCTTACACAAATTATTTAACTTCCCTGAGCCTTAGTTTTCTTATGTGTTTAAAATGGGAGTATACTACCTAGCTCTCAAAGATGCCTTGGAAATTAAGATAAAAGAATGAATATTCTGCTTAGTACTTGGTCTATACTTGGTGCTCAGAAGATATTAATATCAGGAGTCAGATCATCACCCCTGTACTGGGGCCTTACCAGACCAATCCTGGGCAGCTGAGGTGATACACTCTCTCTCCAACAGGAGGACTATACAACAGATGAGGACATGGTGGAAGGGGTTGAAGGCAAGCTTGGGAATGGTAGTGGCGCTGGTGGCATTCTTGATCTGCTTAAGGCCAGCAGGCAGGTGGGGGGACCTGACTATGCTGCCCTCACGTGAGTACTGGCTTTTATCTCCCCTTTCCAGGCTATCAGACAGCAACCCCCGCTCCCGCCCAAGGTGCCAGGTCAGCCAATCAGTAGATATTTATAGAGCTATTTAAAGGGACAAAGAATTATCCAGGGCATTTGGGTGAAAGAATAAAGTAGGCATGAAACCTGTCCTAAGGAACTTAAGATCTGATGGCAATAAGATGTATAGACTTCAAGAGGAATCAATTTTGGGCACTTAGGAAGTTGGGAAGAGGGGCTTGAAGAGTCATGGCAAGGAGAATTGTTACAAAACAACGAAAGGAAAGAATGCAGCATGCCTAAACAGGGAGGGAGGTGTGCCCCTTTTTTGCCACCTTGCCTGCTGTCTGTGGAGAGACTTAATGCAAAAAGGACTAGCTTTTCGTGAAAACAATCTATGATACTGTCTTGATCCTTAAGCTTAATTCCAAATTTTTCACTTTGGATGATTCTCCCGTTTTTCCTCCCACCTTGATCCTCATAGCTGTCGTCCCTCCTCCCTGAGTATTCTGATGACTGGTTTACTCTGACAGCTAAAAACAACTCCCTCAGTATTTCTCCTCTGTTCCTTGCAGTGAGGCCCCAGCTTCTCCCAGCACTCAGGAGGCCATCCAGGGCATGCTGTGCATGGCCAACCTGCAGTCCTCATCGTCCTCACCGGCTACCTCTAGCCTGCAGGCCTGGTGGACCGGGGGACAGGATCGAAGCAGTGGGAGCTCCAGCAGTGGGCTGGGCACAGTGTCTAACAGTCCTGCTTCCCAGCGCACCCCAGGGAAGCGGCCCATCAAGCGGCCAGCATACTGGAGAACCGAGAGCGAGGAGGAGGAGGAGAACGCCAGTCTGGATGAACAGGACAGCTTGGGAGCGTGCTTCAAGGATGCAGAGTATAGTAAGGACAGCTAAGCACATGGGTTCAGGCCAGAAGGGGTCTCCTCAGTCCCAGTCTCCATCCTAGTCCCAATAGAGGACAGCTTGTAGTGAACAAAGTCCTGGTCTTAAGCCTGATACTTAGTTTCTCTAAGCCGTATTTTCCTAATTTGTAAAATGGGAATATCTCACAGGTTAATGTTAAGAATTTGAGATTATGCTTACACAGATCATCTGGCACAGTTTCTCGCTCATGGGAAGCCTTCAAAAAATGGTAGTTATAATTTACTATCATCTATTTTTACTGATGTCCAACCTTTACCCCGGTGACTCTTTTTTTCTCTTGCCTGTTTGACTGCCATCATCTGTGTCATTTGTGTCCTGTATTGGCCAGTTTGTCCCTTGCAGAGATACATAATGACCTTTCAGTGGGCTTTTTACACTTAAGAGATGACTCCTTTTTTTAATCCAAGATTTTATTGAGTACCACAGTGTATCAGGCACTCTTGTATAATACAGATGACTGTATAATGTAAGTGCTTTTTATTTTTTGTTTTGTTTCGTTTTTTTTTCTTTTTTTGAGACAGAATCTCCCTTATTAACCCAGGGTGGAGTGCAGTGGTGCCATCTCAGCTCACTGCCACCTCCACCTCCTGGGTTCAAGCAATTCTCGTGCCTCAGCCTCCCGAGTAGCTGGGATTACAGGCGTGCACTATCGTGCCTGGCTAATTTTTGTATTTTTACTAGAGACAAGGTTTTGTCATGTTGGCTAGGGTGATCTCGAACTCCTGGCCTCAAGTGATCTGCCCACCTGCCTTGGTGTCCCAAAGCGCTGGGATTATAGGCGTGAGCCATCGAGCCCGGCCATTGTTTTAATATTTCAAAAGTTATACAAATATGGTTAATGCTTATTGACCAAAATTAGAAGAAGATGGAGAAAGCAAAAATTCTTTTTGACTAACACTCTTTCCTCTCTGAACCCAAAGATAACCTTTGTCATCATTTTCACGTATACCTTTTATTTTGTTGTGTTTACATTCATATGTAGACAGAAGTGTAGTTTTAGTGTGTGTGGTTCTGCAACTTGCTTAGTTTCCTTTCAATGTCAGTACAGAGATATACCTTATCAATACAGAGATCTGTCTGCTGCATAGTGTTCTGTAATATAGAAATATATCATATGTTTAATCATTCCCTACTGATTGACATTTAAGTTGTTCCTAAGTTTTTACTTTTACTAACAACGCTGCAATGAAAATTCTTACAGTAACCTTTTGTACCTGTGTGCCAGTTAATATTTTTCTAGGGAGGATAGACCTGTTGAGTTGAAGGGTATGTAGAAGACAAATGTTAATAAATAGTGCCAAATTTCCCTCCAAAAGGGCCAGTACATGATCAGTGTATGAAACATACCTGTTTGCCCATGGCCTTATCAGCAATGAATACTATCAGCCTTTTTAATTTTTGCCAACCTTATGGCAAAAGATGGTGTCTTGTTTGTTTTACGTGTTTATTGACTCTTCTTTATTCCTTTTCTGTGAATTTTCCGTTCAGTCTTTCACCCATTTTTCTATTGGGATGTTTTGTTTTTCTTATTGATTTGTAAGAGTTCTTTATATATTCTAGATGTGTTGGAGTATTTTTTGTATATTCTGGATATATTGAAAAATATTTCCTTTTAGGTTTGTGTTTAATTTTATTATGTCTTTCTAGCATGTAGATGATTTTGATTTTTACATTGTCATCTTTATCAATTTTTTTTTTTTTTTTTTTTTAGGCACAGTCTCACTCTGTCTCCCAGGCTGGAGTGCAGTGGCGCAATCATGGCTCACTGCAGCCTCAACCTTCACAATCCTACCTCAACCTCCCTGGTAGCTGGGACCATAGGTGCATGCCACCACACCCAGCTTATTTTTTGTACAGATGGGGTTTTGCCATGTTGCCCAGGCTGGTCTCAAACTCCTGGGCTCAAGTGATCCTCCTGCCTTGGTCTCCCAAAGTGCTGGGATTATAGGCGTGAGCCACTGCATCCAGCCATCTTTATCAGTTTTTAATAGTTTTTTGTATTTTATGTTTTGATTAAGAAGGCCTTCTTATATTTTCCCCTAAAACTTGTATAGGAGTTAAAATTTTAACTCTTTATCTGGAATTAAGTTTTTGTGAATTGCGGGAGGTTAGAATCTAACTTTTTTTTTTCCACATCGGTAGTCGTTTCCCCCAACACCATTTATTGACTAGTTCATCATTATCCCCCTGACTTGAAGTTCTACCTTTGTCATAAACGAAATTCCCATATATATGGGGATTTGTTTTCCACTCTAGTCCGAGTTCTGTACCTTAATAGCTATATGACCTTGGTCAGGCTAGTTAACCTCTCTATGCCTCTCTGTGATAGTCATACCTACCTCATAGGTTGTTGTGAGAGTTAAATAAATATACAGAAAGCACTTAAAACATTGCCCAGCACATGATAAGTAAGTACTGTGCATTAGATATTATTAATATTCTGTTCCATAAAATCAACTTGTCAAAACAAATTTTTATTTTACCAAACAGATGCTAAAAAAGAAAATGAAAATCAACTTGTCTATTCCTGTGACAATACCATGTTAGGTTAGTTACCACAGACT